>NW_006921861.1:3843557-3847739 GCF_000298275.1 Orycteropus afer afer | reverse complement strand
AAAAAAAAAAAAAAAAACCTGTAAAGAAACCAAATGGTGAATATAAATTTGTTCAGAATTTAAGAGTTGTACGTTTAGGTGTAGTAAACCTTTTAGTCCTCCCTGTTCTAGATAGCTAGTGCCGCTCTGACAAGAATATACCACAAATGGGATGGTCTTACAAACAGGAGTTTATTCTTTCACAGTTTGGAGGCTTTAAGATCAAGTTCAGAGTTCCAGGCTCTAGGGGCTAAGTAAAAGCCCCTCAATCTTGGGCTTTAGCTCTGCCCCTTACTCCCAGCCCACTGGAGCTGGAGGCATCTCTTGATTCAGACAGCTACTGGATGCTGAGGCTAAAAAGCCCAAGGTTGACAAGTAAAATGACACAGTCCCGATGTTACCAAACCACATGGCAGGCCATTAATTAAGTCCATTTTAAGTCCCAAGGTCAGAAGAGCATGGCAGGCTGCTGAACAATGACATGACTACATGCAGGGTCCAAGCATGCCATAAGCTAGAGACCATTCCCAAAGCTGCTGCTTATATATGGGAAACAGACCACATACCCAAAGGCAGCTACTCAGCTGCTCACAGTAGATTCCATCATGAAGTTGATTACCAGCCTTATCAATGGGGAATGCTACATCCAGCTGCACAGCCACTCAATCAGGCCTAGCCAAGTTGACACACAAACTGAACTACCACAGTCTCCAATCCTTATACCCTGCTTACTCAGGTTCCAGCCATAGTTGCTTACTTTATTGTTTAAATTTAAAAGATACTTTATTTTGCATACCCCATACACCCTGACTCTCGAGTTATTTGTATTCAAATGGGAAGATCCTGATGCAAAGGTAAAGACCCAACTAATCTGGCAAGTTTTATCCTAGAGATTTAAGAACTCTCCATATATTCTTGGAATAACCCTCAGCAAAGATTTAAAAGACCTGAAATTGGAAGAACGGAATGTTATTCCAATGTGGAGATAACAATCTAATCGCCAGTGAGGATCAGCAAAACTCTGATGCTAATACTATGTTATTGTTGTTGTTATCTGCTGTTGAGTAGGACTCATAGCAACCCCTCCTTGGGTTTCCAAGGTGGTATCACTACAGAAGTAAAATGAAATTATAAGGTTTCATCTAAAAAGGCCCAAATTACAGAGATGTGAAAAATGGCATCTCTCCTGTAGTCCACACGGTAGTTCCCTCTAGCATCTTAGTGCCTGAAAAACTAGGTGCAGCAGTTTGAAATGGGGATTCTGGTGCTCTGAACAGCTCATTAAGTCAGAGTATGCCAAACTCTGAGCAGAATTAGAAAGGAGAAAGGGGCAGTGTAATTACCCAGAGGGTAAAAACACAAAAACAGGTGAACCTGCCCTGCAGAGCACTGACTGGCTGGTGAGAAAGAGCATGAGAGGGATTCCTAGGGCAGTGGAGAGAACACACAGCACCAGAGTATCTGTGGCCAGGCCACCGATCTACCTTCAGCACCTGCTTTTATCAGTAAACTTGTGACCACTGGTGGGGGGAGCAGAGACCCCTCTGGCTCTGGGTGCCACTGAAGTCGGGGTAGAGAGGACAATAAAGCCATAAGTGAGCAGGCCTTGGGATGAACTCCCATTGCGGATTGGGGCAGTTGTCCTAGGTCCATTTTTTGGCATGGAGGGGCCTGGAGAGTGGGGTTTTTGTGGTTGTCTGAACCTGGCAGAAAGTGTTGGTCCCCTAACAATTGGAGTCTTTGCTGAACTTGAGCTTGTGAGTAACAGTACAATGTCATCATTTGCAGCCCACTCAAAGCCCTAGAAATGACTCCTGGCACCATGGAGCTTTTTTTTTTTTTCTTTTTCTTTTTTTTCCCCCTTCTCTCTTTTCTTCCTCCTTTCTCAACAACAACAACAAAAAATTACTGGAACTAATAGAGAGGTTCAGCAAAGTGGCAGGATACAAGGTCAACATATAAAAATCAGTTGGATTCCTCTACACCAAAAAGAGTTCTCTGATAAAGAAATAAGGGAAACAATACCATTTACAATAGCTACTGAAAAGATAAAATATCTTGGAATAAACCTTACCAGAGACACAAAAGACCTATGCAAAGAAAATTATAAAACACTACTACAAGGGAGTTCCAAAAAGATGACAGACTAGGCAGAAAGACTGCACAGACCCTCTTCAACAAAGAAAAGAGAAACTAATTAACACAGACACAGAAGATAATCCTGGGGATTCAAAATGGAGTCTCGCCAGTAAACACCACATTTCCCCTTCCCCACCTCTGGCATCTAAGGACTTTAAGAACTAGGTACAACAGTTTGAATTGGGAACTTTGGTGCTCTGAACAGCTCACTGAATCAGAGTGCACCAAACACAGAAGAGCAGAATTGGAGGAAAGGCACAAGGAGATTATTTAGGAAAGAGCTACTGCCGGAGGACAAATGGGCACCCGAGAGAGACCATCGGAAACCTTTCTGGGGCAGTCACTGTCTGCCGGGTGGAGGTGGCCGCCTGAGATCCCCGAGCCAAGAATGAGATCACTTATAGCAGCTTACCAGTGACCACTACAATATTCCAGCAGGCAGTGGCAGAGACCTGCCTCCAGCAGTTGATTTTGACAGTAATTTGGGTGGTCTGAGTGCAGATGGACACGGGCATCACTGCTGAAATTCAGGCAGAGATCTATCTCACTGTTGCGCTAGAAAGGCTAGCTCCCTCCCCTCCCAGTGGATCACAGAGTGGGCTTGGGTCAGACTGAGAGATACCATGTTTTTCTTTGCCATGGTTATTGGGACCGTAAGTCACTGGCAGGTACTCCCCCAACTTCACCACAGCTAAATTTGCACGCATCTTTGGTGCCGCAGGTGGGTGGTATTGAAAACTCCAGAGCCGACCATTACTGATTGGGAGGGATTGTGTCACCATCACGGGCAGATGGGACATGGAGAGCAAAGAAACTGCAGCTGAGCGTGATCCTGTGAATTTTGCCCTGGAGCTGTGCTTTGGCGCTGTGGGGTTGTGGAGGTGGGGTCTTTGACTGTGCCTGAAATTGGTGGAAATTTGTGACCCTCTAACAATAGGAATCTTTCCTGAGATTGAGCTGTGGTCTTGTAAATAAATACATCATCAATAATAGCCTGCTCAGGTACTCCCTCGACTCCAACACACCTAAAAATTGCATGCATCTTTGGCACTGCAGGTGGGCGGCATCACAGACAAACTCCAGAGCGAGCCATTGATGGTCTGGCAGGATTGTGTCAACACTGTGGGCAGACAGGGCACGGAGAGCAAAGAAACTGCATGTTGAGTCTGGTCCCATGAATTTTGCTTTGGAGCCACTCTTTGGTGCTGTGGGGCTGCGGAGGCAGGGTCTTTGTGCCTGAAATTGGTGGAAATTTGTGACCATCTAACAATAGGAATTTTTCCTGAGGTTGAGCCATGGTCTGGCAAATAAATTCATCATCCATAATAGCCTGCTCAAAGCCCTAGAAACTGAACCTAGCAACACCAAGCTTTCCTTCTTCTGTTCCCACCTTCTCTGCCAATAACTTCACTCATTCAATAGAAGAAATCATATTCAGCCAAATACCATAAAACCTTATGCTTCAAATTCTAAACCCTCTTTACGAAAAACAGAAACACATATCCACACTACACACAGTGATTCCACCATCACAAAGAAAACAGCAGAGCAACCCAACACACCTGAATCAATAATAAAATAAAATATACCAGCTTCACCTTTTCAAAATATTAAACCATAAAACCAAGACAAAACAAATCAACACGTAACCAGCAGCTAGAAACAACCTAAAGAGACAATGCTCTACCAGATTCCAAGGGCTTAAGAAGAGGTTCTGCTGTCCAGTAACCCCAAGAACTCTCTGGAGGTGCACTGCATGACTGAAAAGGTCCTAGTCTACACCTTCTTTTTTTCTTTATTTTCCTCTCATGGTTAACCCTGTTACTTATTGGTTTTTTTTGTTTTGTTTTTGCCTTTTTTTTTCTTTCCTGTTTGTAGTTTGTTTTCTTTCTTCATTATTCTCCTTCCTTACCTTTTTTCTCTTAGAGACCTATCCCCAGATATTGCATATTTACCTGTATTCTTTTTCTTTTCTCCACATTTTCTTTTTTTGGGCTACTATTCCTGTGTGACTTCAGGGTGTATTTTTTGTCTATGTGCTTTTAGTTTTTTTTTTTTTTTTTT
>NW_006921861.1:3841568-3843134 GCF_000298275.1 Orycteropus afer afer | reverse complement strand
ATTCTAAATCTACAGATAGAAATCCAGAAGATTAATACTAAATTGTCAGAAATAGATAACACATGGAAAGGGCAAAGGGGTAGAATTGATGCAATGGAAGACAGAATTAATGAGATTGGAGACAAATACTTGAATACTTCTTTGGAAAGGGATCAATCAGAAAAAAAATCAAAACAAAATGAAGAAAGCCTAAGGTTCATGTGGGACACCATCAAAAGAAATAATCTATGTGTCATTGGAATTCCAGAACAGGAAGAGAAAAACAAAACCACTGAGAAAATCATCTGAGATTTGTTGAGAAGAACTTCCCTGATATGATGAGAGAGGAGAACATATCCATTCAGGAAGTTCAATGAACTCCAAACAGGATAGACCCCAAAAGAAAATCACCAAAACATATCATCATCAAACTCACCAAAACCAAGGACAAAGACAGAATTCTGAGAGCAGCACGAGAAAAACAAAAAGTTACATACAAAGACAGCCAGTAAGAACAAACACTGACTTCTCAGCAGAGACCATGCAAGTGAGAAGACAATGGGATGGTATATATAAAACCCTGAAAGAGAAAAATTTTCACCAAGAATTACATACCTGGCAAAATTGTCCCTCAAATATGATGGTGAAATTAGGAGATTTCAAGATAAGCAGAAGCTAAGGGAATTTGTTAAAACCAGACTAGCCTTACAAGAGACATTAAAGGGAGTACTTTGATCAGAAAACCAAAATTAGCAAATATCAACAGACCATTAATACGCAAGATGACATATCCCAGAAACCACAGCTATGGACATAGCCAAAATGAAATGAGATTACAAGACTGTAAACAGGGAACCAGAGACATCAACTGGCAAGTGAGGACAACTACAAACACAAAGAGGGAAAAGACTGTGTAGTTACAGAAATTCTAAATGGTGAGGAAGTTAAGGGAGTTGCAAGACAGAATAGACTGTTCTAAACACAGGGAGAAAAGTATAAATCATAGGGTAATGTCAAAGAAAAATGATAAACCCTCATATTACAATAAAAAAGAGGAAAAGCACAAACATCCAGCAAATATTAAAACAACAGCAAAAAAGGAAATGATAACAGAATCCATAAACATAATGTGCTCAGCACAGAAAATAATATGGAACAAAGAAACCAGGGACACCAAGAAAAAACACATACCAAAATGATAGCAACAAAATCATTCTTGTCAATAATTACCCTGAATGTTAATGGATTAAATGCACCACTCAAGAGATGGAGAGTTGCATACTGGATAAGAAAAAAACCCCATCAATCCGCTGCCTACAAGAAACACATCTTTAGAGATAAAGACAAAAATAGACTAAAAATCAAAAGATGGAAAAAGATCTATCAAGCAAATGACAACATAAGAGAGCAGGAGTTGCAATACTAATTTCTGAACAAACTGACTTTAAGACAAAAACCATCATACAAGACAAGGAAGGACAATATATAATGATTAAAGGATCAATTGATCATGAAGATATAACCATAATAAATATCTATGGACCCAATGAAAGGGCCCCAAAATACATAAATCAGACTTTAAAAGAG
>NW_006921861.1:3809431-3839303 GCF_000298275.1 Orycteropus afer afer | reverse complement strand
ACCAGCCACTCCTCGGAAGGAAGGTTGGGCAATCCTACTTCCGTAGTGATACTGCCTCGGAAACCCAAGGAGGGGTCGCTATGAGTCAGGGCTGACTCGATGGCACATAACAACAACAACAACATATGAATGTGAAAGGGGCTCTGGTAGCATAGTGCCTAAGGCATTTGACTACTAACCAGAAAGTTGCTGGTTCAAGCCCACCAACCACTCCATGAAATGAATACTGGATAAACTGCTTCTGAAAAGATTACTGCCTCAGAAACTCAAAGGGGGTCATCATAATCAACTTGATGGCAGTGAGATCAGTTTGATTTTTATATGAATGTGAGAGTTGGACAATGAATAAGGAAGACCTCAGAAGAATGGACACATTTGAATTGTGATGCTGGTGAAAAATACCGAAAATACCATTGACTGCCAGAAGAATGAACAAATCTGTCTTGGAAGAAGTACAATTGGAGTATTCCTTAGAAGCAAGAATGGGCCAGATTTTGTCTCACATGTTGTGACCATGTTTTCCAAAGAGACCATTCCTTGGAGAAGGATATCATGCTTGGTAAACTAGAGGGTCAGTGAAAAAGGGAAAGACCCTCAACGAGATCGATTGACACGTGGCTGCAACAATGATCTCAAGTATAGCAAATATTGTAAAGACGGCACAGGACCAAGCAGTGCTTTGTTCTGTTGTACGTAGGGTTGTTATGAACTGGAGCCAACTCAATGGCACATAACAATAACAACATATGTCAGTTGTTTTGGGGTTATATTGTTATGTGTGTTAATCACAGGTTGTTGTCTGCTGTTGTTGGCTCTCTGTTTGAAGAACCCCTTTTAGCATGTCCTGTAAGTTTGGTTTGGTTTTTAGAAATACCCTTAATTTTGTTTATCTGGAAATGCCCTAATTTTGCCATGGGGATTTTTCATCAGGTGCATAGATATTTATTATGGGAAAATTTTGCTAAGTATATAATTCTTGGTTGCAATTTTTTTTTTTCTTTTAGGGTTTTATATATGTCATACCATTGTTTTCTCACCTTCATGGTTTCTGGTGAGAAATCAGAGCTTAATATTATTGGTTACATTTTGTAGGTAACTTTTTGATATTCCTGTCCTACTTTCAGGATTCTTTCTTTTTCTTTGGTTTTGGAAGGTTTTATTATCATTTCTTTTGGTAATTCTCTTGTGGGGTCTACACTGTTGTGGGTTCATTGAAATTCTTGAATGCTTATCTTCTCATTTTTCATCATATTAGGGAAATTATCTTACAACAAATGTTTGACAATTTCCTCTGTGGTTTTCTTTCACTCTTCCTGTTCTGGAATTCTGATCACACACAAGTTACTCCTCTTGGTAGTGATACATGTACATTTTAGGCTTTTTCTTGTGTGTGTGTATTCTTTTTTATGACTCCATTAACAAAGTAACACTGACAGCTTTGTCTTCAGTCTCACAAATTCCATCTTCCGTTGATTTGATGTTACTCGTTTGTCCTTTCAATGTGCTATTTCTGAAATGTAAGTATTGATCTGGATTTATATGTGCTTTTTTTATGGTTTCTAATTTTTCACTTATTTTGTCAGTTTGTTCTTGTATTGTTGTCCTAAAGTCTTCTGGTTTGTTGTCTGTGTTTTCCTTAATTTTGTATGTGTTTTCTTTGATCCATCTTTCGATTGACTATGTTGTTGTTATGTTCCATCAAGTCAGCCCTGAATCATAGCGACCCTTTCTTGGATTTCCGAGGAGGTATCACTACAGAATTAGGATTGCCCAACCTTCCTTCCAAGGAGTGGCTGGTGGGTTTGAACCATCAGCCTTCTGGTTAGCAGTCAAGTGCCTTAGGCACTATGCTACCAGAGCTCCCATCAACCCACTATAGATACCTAAATATAATTCTTTTGAATTTTTTGTCAGACAGTGTCTAGATCACTTCTTCCTCATAGATGTTTTCCAGCTCTCTTTTCTGGTCCCTTGTTTGTACTACTTTATCTTGGTTCTTTGTGTGAACTTGGATTGCCATTTGTCTCTAAGACATTGTGATGGCAGCAATGCATTTAATTGGTCATTTTATGTTGGTATTATTACCCCAGGAACTCTGGTAGCATAGTGCCTAGGACACTTGAGTGCTAACCAGAAGGCTGGCAGTTCAAACCCACCAGCCACTCCTCAGAAGGGAGGTTGAGCAATCTACCTCTGTAGAGATACCACCTCAGAAACCCAAAGAGGGGTTGCTATAAGTTGTGATTGACTCGACAGCAGTGAGTTTTTATTATTTCCCCAGATTTTATTTATTTATTTATTTTTGCATTGGTTTGTTTCTATACATCTGAGTGAGTGGGTCTGTTATGCTACTTTATTTTCTAGTTTGGCATCTGTTAGACACTCACCAACTGTCTCCTGGTGGGTGTGGTAGAAGATGAGACTGAGTGTATGTATCTCTGTTAGCTGTTGGTGTACAGCAGTTAAGGACAGGTTAAGCTGGTATTAGCTGCCATCTATCATTGATCAATTTGTTCAGTGGTAGGTTGTGGCCCTCACTCAGTGGGTGGGGCTGCAGAAGATGCAGATTTGGTTGGGTAGTGTGGTCACGGTTGCATCTGGTTGCCAGACAGCAGTATGATTTCCCACAAAGTCCTTGCCAAGCAGAGCCAATTATCAGGTTGCTGCCGAGATTAGAACACAGCTTACAAATATTCAAAATGGCTTTCCTGTCAGGCCAGTCAACAGGACATAGCTCTGTTTGTCCACTTATTCATTATTTTAATTCAGTTTCTTCTACTAGTCAGTATTTAATCCATTTCTTTATCCTTCTCTTTGAAGCTCAGTGTTTCAAGGATTACCTTATGTAGCTGTTTCAATTAGTTTCTTGCTTCTTTGTCATAGAGGGTCTGGGTAGCTTGTCTTCTTATTCTGCCATCTTGCCAGAAGAATACAAAATATCTTTAAGACAAAAACTTTAGTACTTATGTGTGTGTGTGTGTGTGTGTGTGTGTGTGTTTTAATGCAATGGAGATTGGTTAGAAATTTCCTCTTGCCTTCAAAGCAATTCATACAAAAGATAAAGCCAACTCTTCAGCTATGTAATCACAGAAAATTTTGTTCTTTTAACAGTGAGAAATCTAATTCTTTGTTTTTTTATGCTATTTAACATTATTGCCCCTAATGTGCCTCATAAGTCATTAAACTTTAGCTAGATAGGTGACAATATCACATAAATTCCCTTTTAATAAACTTTTTAAACATTGTCTTTGTTGAATGTCTCTTATACTATAGCCCTTTATTTTTATTTATTTATTTATTTTTTGTTATTGTATCATTTATTACCTATGGAGTGAGGTCAAGGAAGGCATTCCAAAGGAGGTGACACTTGATCTGAATCTCAAAAGCCTTGAGGAATTAGCCAGTTGTGCAAGGGAATCAAGGGGTGTTTTATACAAAAAGAGCAAAACTTATGTAGCATAAGCATATACATATATAATTGAGCTAGGGGAACATCCCTGGACAAAGACAAATATTTCGTTTTTGTTGTCCAGGTCTCTGACAACATTTCACCTTCACCCTCTACAAACCACAGAATAAGTCAAAAGAGCCATTAGAGATGGTGATGAATGGTTTTGAGATGAGTGGAAAGATTGATGACCTATGGGAAAAAAATCAGTTTACTAGAACTGAACAAATTATATAGTAGTCAAATGCTAAAAACAGAACTGGAGGGAAACAAGGTAAATACATCTTAAGATGACAGCTCTTTTTCCTATTTTCATTTCTCTGTTTTCCACGTTGTTGTTGTTAGGTGCCATTGAGGTGGTTCATACTTACAGAATGAAGTACAACAGAATGAAACACTTCCCAGTTCTACACCATCCTTATAAATTTTGCTATGCTTGAGGCATTGTTGTAGCCACTGTATCAATCCATCTCATTGAGGGTCTTTCTCTTTTTCACTGATGTTCTGGTTTACCAAGCATGATACTCTTCTATAGAAATTGTTCCCTCTTGGTAACATGTCCAAAGTACTTGAGCCGAAGTCTCTCCATCCTTGCTTCTATGGAGCATTCCAACTGTACTTCTTTCAAGACAGATTTGTTTATTCTTCTGGCAGTCTAACATTCTTTGCCAACACCATAATTTAAAGGCATCGGATTCTTCTTCAGTCTTCTTTAGTCATTGTTGAACTTTTGCATGCATGTGAGGTCTTCTGGTTACCTAGTGCTGCTCTGACAAGAAATATACCACATATGGGATAGCCTTAACAAACAGGAGTTTATTCTTATAATTTATAGGCTTTAAGTCCAAATTCAAAGTGCCAAGCTCTAGGGGCTGGGTGAAAGCCCCTCAGCCTTGGGCTTCAGCTCTGCCTCCAGCTTCTAACCCACTGAAGCTAGTGGCATTTCTTCACTCAGACAGCTGTTGGCTGCTGAGGCTGAGAAGCCCAAGGTTGAAAAATAAAATGGCACAGTCCTGATGTTACCAAACCACATGGCAGGCCATTAATTCAAGTCTGTTTTAAGTCCTAAGGTTGGCAGAGCATAGCAGGCTGCTGAATAATGACAAGGCTACATGCAGGGTCCAAGCATGCCATAGGCTAGAGACCATTCTCAAGGCTTCTCCTTATATACAGGAGGAAGACCACATCCCAAAGGCAGCTACTCAGCTGCTTGTGGTAGATCCCACCATGGAGTTGATTGCCAGTCTCATCAATGGGGAATAACTACCACCAGCTGCCCAGCCACTCAACTAGGCCCAGCCAAGTTGACACATAAACATAACTACCACATGAGGTGATTGAAAATACCGTGACTTGGGTCAAACACATCTTAGTCCTCAAAATGACATCTCTTTTTACACACTTCAAACAGGTCTTTTGTAGCAGGTTTCCCAATGCAATATGTGATGTGATTTCTTTACAGCTGCTTCCATGGGTGTTGATTGTGGATCCATGTAAAATAAAATACTTGCAATATTATCCATAATTTGTTATGATCTACACAGTCAAATGTCTTTGCACAGTCAATAAAAACAGATAAACATCTTTCTGGTATTCTCTACTTTCAGTCAAGATCCATCTGTCATCAGCAATGATATCCCTCATTCCACATCCTCTTCTGAATCTAGCTTGAATTTCTGTCAATGTATTTATTGCTGCAACAGTTTTTGAATGATCTTTAGCAAAAATTTACCTGTGTGTGTCATTAATGTTGTTTAATATTTTTGTATCCTGTTGGATCACCTTTCTTCAGACTGGGTACAAATACGGATCTTTTCAAGACAGTTGGCCATGTAGCTGTCATCCACATTTTTTGGAAAAGGTGAATGAACACTTCCAGCATTACATTTTGTTTGTTGATACATCTCAATTTGCAGCTTGGACTTCTTCAATACAATTGGTTCTTGATCATATGCTACATCCTGAAATGGTTGACCATCAACCAATGCTTTTTGGTACAGTAACTCTCTTTTCCTTCCATCTTCTTTTGATGTTTCCTGCATTGTTCAGTATTTTGCCCAAAGAATCTTTCAATACTGCAACTTGAGGCTACACTTATTTCTTCAGGTCTTTCAGCTTGAGAAATGGCAAGTATGTTCTTCCCTTTTGATTTTCTAATTTCAAGTGTTTGTACATTTCATTATAATACTTTTTCTTCTTGAGTCGCCCTTTAAATCTCCTGTTCAGCTCCTTTAACTTCATTATTCCTTTCATTCACTTTAGTTACTCTACATTTAATAGCAACTTTCAGAATCTCTTCTGACATCCATTTTTTAAATTTTATTTTAAGAGCTTGTTTTTTGTTCAACATTACGTGTACATTTAGTTTCACTCCCCATTTACCATGCCCAATCCTAACCCAGTATCCTCCCTTCCCTGCCCAGTAATCCTCCCCACATGCCACTCATAGTTATGCACTTCTGTTTGTCCTGAATTACCTCCATGTGAATGTTGTCCCTCTGGTGCCTCATGGTCTATTGCTCCAAGGGATGTATTTCCATAGAGAATGTGGGTGCATCATCCTGGGTTGAGTGGTCTGCATGTACATCTTGTTAACTATCGGGCTGAGAGCCAACCCTTGGTAGTGAGCTTTATTCCAGGCCTAGAATGTATCCTAGTGCCATAGTATTGGGGGTCTCACCAGACTTCATCTGACCAGTCATTCTGGTCATTTTGAGTTTTTGGGTTTTGTTCCACGTTTATCCTCCCACTGTATCCAGAATCTCCAGTTTTGCTATTTCTGGAGTGGTTGGCATTGCTACATGCGCACCAACTAGTTCTTCTGGTCTTGAGGGCCATCATGTCCTAGGGCTGATTGCTTCCAAATACTTACATTTTATTTATTTATTTATTTATTTTGCACTCTCACTTCCAATGCTAGGAGACAATTAGGTGTATCTTAGATGACCTCTTGAAAGCTTTTAAGACCCCAGTTGCTACTTCCCAATGTAGGATGAGGAACAAAACTTTTATGTATTTTGTTGTGCCAATTGAGTCTGGTGTCCCCAGTACTATGGTCCTGAGATAGTAGATCCATTGGATTTCTCTCCCACAGTGTCTGGGTGTCTGTGAGGGATTACTTTGCATCTGTCTTCTACTGTTTCTGTAAGGATTGCAGGTATTTTGTATCACTGGTATCTGTGCAAGATTAGCCTCCACTGAATCTATCCTTCACTAGAGTATACTCCTGTTCACTGAACCCCATCTGATCCTCTCAGGTGTTTATATGTTCATCTGTAGCCTGGTGAAAGACAAAAGATAACCAATTTTTTCACTTTGACTTTTCTCTTGGTAAGCAGGATTTGTTTGTTTGTTTTTCTTTATCTAGGAAAAACAAAACAAAACTATACAGTCTTTTTTTTTTTCTTCTAGGCTTATATTATGACTCTGGAACTACTAATTTCACTTTAAGACAAAATTATCTCTCTTCCTTACATAAAATACATTTCATAATACCTCACTTAAGTTACTTGGAATCATTTGCTTTCCAGGTTGTCATAAAGAAAAACACTTTTTGTTAAAATGAATTCCTTTCATTAGTTCTTTGTAATATTCACTCACTCACTCATTGCTATTGAGTTAATTCTAGTTCATAGTGACCCCCAATGGGTTTCCAAGAATACAGATCTTTAGGGAAGCTGATTGCTTCATCTTTCTTCCACAGAGCAGCTGGTGGGTTCAAACAACTGACCATTTGGTTAGCAGCCAAATGCCTTAACCACTACACCATCAGAGCTCCTTTTTGTAATATTAGGATTTTTATTTTGTAATGTTAGGATTATCTAAGTCATAGCACTTACTTTTATATATAAAAAAAGAAGTTAGAGTGAGTTCCTTGAAGAAATATTGTCACCTAAATTAAAAATAATATTTAAGGTAAACATTATATTTTCATAGCTATATTATGCATATATTTCATAAGATTTTTAGAGGAAGTAATTTAAAATAATCATAACATAGGTGCAGGAAGCAGTTTTATTCAGAGTTGAGGCTTAAAGCAACCTCACAGCAGCACCCAGAAGAAGAGGAAAAAGGGAAACACAAATAAAATTCTCAGGACAGAATCTCATGCACCTTTCTAGGTGACTAATTCACTGCAGGTTTATTTCATCCAGGTTAACACCATCTTGAGTGAGAATCACACAATCGCTGGGATTCTAAAGTCAATTTACAGAACAGACTTATAAGGTCTCTGCCTGTGTTTTTCTTTATTTTTATGAAAATCAACAACAGCACAGCACAAAACAAGGCAATACACACACATATACACAATTTGCTACATAATTTCAAGATGTTTCAGTTAGGTCAGTCTATTAAAATTACTGGTAATCTCCCTCAAATCCAGTCCAAGAACTCTTGTCCCAAACCTGGACACATCACTTTTGCCCCAAACCTGACACAACATTTGTCCTAAAAGTGGCCAATTATGTGCTGAAAAAAATCCTGTGGCAATCGCACACCAACATCCACTGTATAAAATAGCAATGGGGCCTTTAATACTTACATATATAAACTATTAAATTATTTGAGAGAGGTCTAATCTGATCTTTAGAGGTGGCATTCCTCATCTTAACAAGCAACAGCACGTGTTTCTTAATGCACAACAACCGATGTTTTCCTTTAATAAATGCACATAGAGATAGCCCTTTGCAGATTAAATTCAGCACATGAAATTTCTCTTGAAATTTATCAATCTGCAGATACAACCAAACACTCTTAGAGTTGTTAAAAGACAATCTTCAAACATACACAAGAGCTGCCTCCAAGATCAAAAACAATCTTACCTATACCTAGAGATAGATAATTACTGGTAAATAAGCAGAAAGAAAGGGTTTCAGGATGTATGGAGAGTTCTCAGATGGAAAAATACAAAGCAAGTCTATAAACAGATAAAACAAAACAAAGACAATGAAGCTAGAATCACTCAATAACCTTGAAGTTACACAAAGGTGGAGCTCAGTACCAAGAGGTTATTTTATCTGGCAGCATCTCCCCAAGAAATTAATGGAACAGTGAACTCAAACAGCCTGCTTGGCACCAGAGCCCCAGTCCTGAGTCCTTGGGAATAACTACAGGCAATGTACCTTTGATCCCATCAAGAAATGTAGAGCAACATCATGGAGTCTGCTTAAGTAAAAGCAAAAGAGGTCTGTTGAGGGATAGAGACAGTCTGGACCAGGAAGATGCTCAACTTGCTCAAATTCACAGAATGAGGACAGCCTTTCTGGTGGGCAATGAAGAAGAAAACATTTTAGTACAGTTGGAGTAGGAACTAAAATGTACAGAACCATAATTTTCCTGAAAGACAATCAGAGGAGTCAAAGGCAAGATATCTAAAACTGGGGATTTAGCAGGGATAGGTGGATAACATGAATGGTTAAGGGTACATAATTTCAAGCATACATGCTCTTCCATATATTACAGGATAGTCACAGGACAATGATAGGACAGCTTTTTGGGTAGCCTGATATGAAAATTGTTTTCTCAATCATGTCTATTTCTGGAGGTCCACTGTAATTATTTATTGATAATGCTGTGCATCAAGACCTTTTGGGTATAATCTATCACTTCTTGTGTCTGTTTGACCACAGTGTAAAAACCCTCTGGGAATAGATTGTAATGTCCTGCACCTGCCAGACCTCAGAGCAAAATAATCTCCTTTAGGGTAGAGGAACTACTGTTACAAAAGGCAGCTTTAAAATGTAACATGTATTCTACCTTCATGTTGAGATTTTGAAGTGGAGTTAAGGCTCCATTTTCAGACTACTCTATTTGCACACACCAATTGTCTTTGATTTTGTACTCTCATAAATCTGACAGTGATTACATTCTTTAAGTTGTACAACTATTCTCACTACCCGTTTCTACATTCCATCATTATTATTGAATAGAAAATTAATAATATACATCTTTCTTTAATTTTAAGGCACTCTGGTGGCATAGTACATAGGGCATTTGACTGCTAACCAGAAGGTTGGTGGTTCAAACCCCTCAGCTACTCTGCAGAAGGAAGGCTAGGCAATATACTTCTGTAAAGATTTACCACCTTGGAAACCCAAAGAGAATCACTATGAGTCGGAATCTATGGCAGTAAAGTTTTTTTTCTTTAATTCTAAGGTCTTCTTCTAACCCAAGAAACCAGATATTAGCCATAAAAGCTTGACCCAAACTGCAAAAACCTGCCAGAGGAATGTCTGTGGGTTGGCATTGCAAAGATGCAAAGATATCACTACTCCTAGCATTTCCCATCCATGTGGGTGGGGCTCAGCTTATACTGTCACCTTATAGTGCTGTGAAGAGAGGGACCATCTCGAGTTACCCCATTATCTTGTAAACAAATCCCAGTTTACTACTTTAATATCTCCTTGTAATATATATTAATATATTTTAAAAAAAATATTGAAAAATATATACAATATACTCTACAGGTTTGAATTTTTCAACCTGGTTAGGTTTGATGCAGGTATCCAACCATGTAACTATCACTACAATCAAGACAGTGAACATATCCATCATGCTAAAAGTTTCCTCATGCCCCTTTGTAGTCTCTCTCTTCCTTCTCCCCTCCCTGGGAAACCACCGATCTGCTCTCTGCCATGACACATTAAGTTGCATTTCATAGAATTTTATATAAATGGAATCATATATTTAAAAAAAAAGAAAAACAGAAGCTGTTCTATATGTAAATTTGTTTTATCCTGCTAGAAAAGGATGTTGTCAAACTATTTCTTCCTAATTTAAGTCTCAAAAACCTCTTTGCTGCAGATGGGTGGAGGGCCAAATTATTAGCAACCAGGCCAGAAGTAAACTAATATGCATTGATCTCATAAAGGGGGAAGGCAAAGTTAAATTAATCCTGTTAAAATTAGCCAGTGGTTGATCTATATTTTTTCCTCTTCTTCTCTTTATAAGCCTCATTGAACCCAGCTTATTTGAGCCATTAACTTTCCCTGGAATTGAAATGTCTTCCCTATGTGCATATAGAATAACTTCTTGGAATAAATGCTATGTTCAGATTTCAGTGATTATATTTTTTAATCTATTTTTAACAGATTGGTGTCAGAAATGGCGCACAGAGAAAATTGGGG
Organism: Orycteropus afer afer; assembly: GCF_000298275.1. Classification (NCBI taxonomy): domain Eukaryota; kingdom Metazoa; phylum Chordata; class Mammalia; order Tubulidentata; family Orycteropodidae; genus Orycteropus; species Orycteropus afer. The sequence goes on along the minus strand of NW_006921861.1, from coordinate 3,828,728 downwards.
ATTTATTTAAAGATTACCTAGCTGAGTGCCCCATTTTGTGATGAAGGAACAAACATATAGTAGAAAACATGGCCTCTTTGTGTCCAATTATAACTTCACCATGGCTGGGGAACTTGGGAAAAATCTCATGCATTTGATTCTAGTTCTTTTATGTTGAACTCCCTGAATTTATATCTGAGGAGATATGGATACCCTTTTTTGTTTGTTTGGGGAATCGGGTTCCCATCTGCTCTGACCTTTTCTTTCCATTTTGGAGAATTTGTGTTTTGTGCTTGGGGTTTGTAGAGATTTTTCTCCATTTGCATTATCTAAATATGTTCCTTGGACAGGTCTCAAAGGATATTGAACTGAACTCAATGAAAGATGTTAGATTTGATCTGGGAAGAAGGTTTGCTTGTAGACGTATGGATATTATCCTATCACTGACAGCATTGTACTTCAGGATAGATCTAGAAATAGTCTTTGTGACAATGAATGCCATGCCATTCCTCTTCAACTTGTCATTGCCAGCATAGTAAATCATATGGTTGTCTGAATCAAAATGGCCAAAAACCAGTCCATTTCAGCTCACTAATACTTAGGATATCAATCTTTATGAGTTCCATTTAATTTTTGATAACTTGCAAATTTCCTAGATTCATACTTTGTACATTCCATGCTCCAATTAATGGATGTTTGTGGCTGTTTCCTCTCATTTTGAGTTGTGCCATGCCAGCAAATTTAGGTCCACAAAGCTCTACTTTTTCCATATCATTAAAGTAACTTCTACTCTGATGAGGTACCTCTTTCTCAGTGGTAGTTTGAGTACCTTCCAACCTGACAGGCTCATCTTCCAGAACTGTATTGGACGATATTTCAAGGCTATTCATAAAGTTATCCAGTACTACAATCAGACAGTGTTTCTCTGCTATTCATAAGGTTTCTCTGGCCAATTCTTTGAGAAGTAGATGGCCTCTTCCTTCTTCTGAGCCTGTCCCAGTCTGGAAGCTCTGCTGAAACTTGTCCACCATGGGCAACCCTGCCAGTGTTTGAAACACTGGTGACACAACCTCCAGCCTCACAGCAACATGCAAGCCACCACAGTATGACAAACTGACAGACAACTTCATCTCCCTTAAATACTTAAATACTCTATTTGGACAAGGAACAGGGCTTGCTTGTCCTAGGTTTTGAGGGAAGGGTACTTGGATTGGATTCAAGGTTGATCTCTGGTAATTTTAAGAAGGGTTGACCTGACTGAACAGCTTGGAATTGTGTAGCTATTTTCTGTATGTTGCCCTGTTCTGTATTATGCTTTTTTAAGAGTGTTATGCTGTTGTTGATCATCCTAAAATGGAAAATCATAGGATAAAACATAGGATAAACCCTATAAGCTGGTTCTTTGAGCTGGCTCCAGAGACCATATGAACATATGATTCGCACCCAATGTGGCATCCATTTGGATGAAATCTGCAGTGGGTCACCTAGAAAGGTAGATGATATCTGGCCATGAAGACTTCATCTTTAATACAGAGAGAAAAATTTAATCTCTCTCTCTCTCTCTCTCTCTTGCTCTCGCTCTCACTCTCCCTCTCTCCCTCCCTCTCTTCTTCTTCCCTCCCTTCCTCCCTTTCTCCCTCCCTCCCTCTCTCCCTCTCTCTCTCTCTGCATTGTCCTGAGGTTGCTCTAAGCCTTAACAACAATAAAAACTGCTTCTAGTCTGAGAAATTTTGACACAAATTGGTTAATAAATTTTGAGGACATTATACTGGGTGAAATAAGTCAATTAGGGAAAGATAAATATTGTATGATTCCCCTATTATAAAAAGTCAAGGAAAGGTTTACAGGTGAAGGAAACTTTCTTTGTTGGTTACTAGGGAGGGAAGGGGAGGGGAGAGAAAATTGCTGGGTAGGTAAGGGACATGAGTTGATCTCGGTGAAAGGGATGGCAATATACTAAAAGCAAGTCACCAACATAATAACACTAAGGAAAAGGAAGACACAGAGAAGTGCACAAAAGGTACAGCCAAAAAAATAAAAAGTAAATACTTTTACACGTGTAATACTGCATTATCAGTAATAAGAAACATTAATCTATAGATGGAAAGAAAAGTACACAGACAAAATGATCAGGTATGGATAGGCAAAAGGAATATATAAGCTTGGCAGATTATATATATATATATATATATATATATATATGTGTGTGTGTGTGTGTTGTGTATTTGTATGTGCTGTAAGAATGGGTCTCTCTATATCTATATCTATATCAGCTAAAAGGGACAAAGTTGTGATAACTTCTTAGCCACAGGCAAACATCATAAGGGGGTGAGTTGTTGGGCCTGCAGGCTCAGGATCATGATTATGGGAGACATAAAGCTCAAGTGACATAACATACTACACAAAAACATTGTTCTACATTCTACTTTGGCGAGTAATGCCTGGAGTCTTAAAAGCTGAGAGCTGTCATCTAAGATACAACAAATGGTTTCTCAACATCAGGAGCAAAGAAGGGTGAAGAAAATCAAAGATACATGGAAACAATTAGTCCAAGAGATTCTTGGACCATGGCAATCTCAGCCTGCATAACCCTGAGACCAGAACTAGATGGTGCTTGCTTACCACTGCCAACCACTCTGAAATGGATCAAAATAGGAGATCTTGGATAGGATGGGCGAAATATGTAGAACAAAACTCAAAATCATTGTCCTGGGAATTTCTCAGGGGGTTTGAAATTTCCCTTCGAATGAGTTCAGAGAAACCAAAAAATCTGTCAAGGGGTCCCATTACTGCATGAGTTTTGTTAAGAGTAAGAGGGAAAAAAAAAATCAAGAGAGGGATGGAGAAAAAAAGTTTAACAAAATGATAGACACAGGCTTACACAACATGTTAGAAGCTTCTTCTGATCCAGCGGGCAGCTGGTCTGGAAATGGTTCCAAGAATATGGGCTGAAAAACCAGCCCATATTTTGGGAATATTTATACCTGTGTCTGGGGGATTGAGGACAGGGTCTATGTAACCAGGACTGGAAGTCTACATTACTGGTTTCCAATCTTAGTAACAACAAAAACAACAATCTTAGTGGAGTGCACACCACTCGGGAGGAGGTCCCAGGCAGTGCTTTCAGAACCACCTGTATTTGCTTTGATAAAGCACTGCTGGTTTAGGACATTAATTGCTTTGGGCTAGCTAATGAACAGGTTAATCTCTAACAGGGATTGAAATGTGACAGGGAGGGAGAGGGGAATGGCTAGCAGTTTCTTATAAGCCCAGCTAAATGAGATGGAGATTGAGACCATTTTTGTATTTTGCAGTCACTGACCATATATCATAGAAAAGACCAGGTTTATTAATCTGAAAAAGACTGGTGAAACCCCCAAGACTATGGCTCTGAGTTACCCTTTGGACTTAGAATTACACTCCCATTGACTGGCTTTCAGCCCAACAGTAGAAAGATCTACATACAGTATGCCTATCACAAGACAGTGCACCCACCTAATATAAGGAGATTCACCTTTTACAACAATTAGCTACGGGGCACCAGAGGGACAGCATTCACATAGAGGGAAAGCTGGACATACAGGAGTGCATAGTTAAGAAGGGCACAGGGAGGGGGTCATCACAGGGATGGGAGGGGAGGAGAGTTTGTTATGGTCAGGGATGGTAATGGCATGAAATCAAATGCACAAGAACTGTTGAATGTAAAACAAATTTTGCTCTGTAAATTTGCAGCCAAAGCACAATAAAAGAAAAGAAAAGAAGAAGAAGAAGGAGAAGGAGAAGAAAGAAGAAAGAAGAAGAAGAAGAAGAAGAAGAAGAAGAAGAAGAAGAAGAAGAAGAAGAAGAAGAAGAAGAAGAATACCACAGGTGGAAGGGGTGGCTTTAACAAACAGGAGTTCATTCTCTTACAGTTTTGGAGGCTAGAAGTCCTTGACCTTGGGCTTCAGCTCTGGCTCTTGCTCCTGGCACCACTGAATCTGAAGGTTTTCTTCACTCAGGCAGTTGCTGGCTGCTGAGGCTGACAAACCCAAGGTCAACAAGTAAAAAGGCACAGTCCCAATATTACCAAACCACACGGCAGGCCATTGATTCAAATTCAATGAGTCCCAGATCAGCAGACAACATGGCAGGCTGTTGAACAGCAACTCAGCAGCATGCAGGATTCAAGCATGCCATAAGCTACAGACCATTCCTAAATCTTCTCCTTATATACTGGAGCAGTTCACATCCCTAAGGCAGTTACTCAGCTGCTCACAGTAGATTCCACCATGGAGTTCACCCAGTCTCATCATAGGGAATACTACATCCAGCTGCCCAGCCATTCAATACCAGGCCCAGCCTAGTTGACACATAACCACAGTGGTGCATTGCAGTGGGAGTAGTTAATTGACTATAAAGATTTGATGTATATTTTATCAATGTCTGCATGGAAAGTCTTATTAGTTCATAAATCTAGGTTTGGAAAACAAGGCAACTTCAAAAGCAATGGACATTTTAAAACAGATCCAACAATTTCCAAAACTTGCATGAAATTTTGTGTCATAGTTTTGGGAGGAACTGTCTACCTCAATCCAGTGCAGATACATCCTTCTGGACACAGGGATGTAAAATTTTCGTTTATGTTTTTCTGTGAATTGAAGAGCCCAGGTACAAGCTTTAGCCTTCTTTAGCTGGGTTGAGTGGATGCAGGTTTTTTTTTTTCTTTCTTTCTTTTTAAGTAAAAGCAAATCCACTACCATTGAGTTGAGTCTGACACATAGCCACAGAGTAGAAGTTCCTCATAGTGGTTTTTTTTTTTTTTTTTTTCTTTTAATAAATTGTGATTTGGGTTCAAATTTACAAAGCAGATTCATTTTCCTTACAACAATTAATGCACACTTGATTACAGTATCAACAATTAAAAGCTCTTTTCCCATGTCCTCCCTGTGACTACCCCTTTCCTATGCCCTTCTTATCTATGCATTCAGTTTTTCCTCTAAGCAAATGTTGCCCTTCTGATGTCTCATGGTTGATTGGACCAAACGGTACATCTCCCTAGGGTAGGTGGGTGCATCCTCCTGGGGTAAGTGTTAGGCTTTTAGGCCTTTCTACTATTTGGCTTAGAGCTAATACATGGAAGTTAGTGCAGTTCCAGGCCCAAAGGATAACCCAGGGCCATGGTCTTGGGGATTCCACCCCTGATATCCTCACCTATCCATGTGCCAATATATCTATGTTTGCTCCCATTGTTAATGCAGTATTGTGTGTGTATAAATATTTGCCTCTCTTGTCTATATCTTTTGTGCACTTTTCAGTTTTTTTCATTTCCATATTATCATTGTGTTGGTCAAGCAAGTTTGTTATATTGCTTTTCCTTCACCCAAATAAACATATAACTCTTTAACTAGTCAGACATTTTCCTTCCCCTTCCCTCCCATCACTGGTAACCAACAAAGTAAATTTCCTTCCCTGCGTAAACCTTTCAGTGATGTTTTTTTAATAATGGACATATAAAATACTTGTCCTTCTGTGACTGACTTATTTCATTCAGCATAACGTGCTCTAAATTCTCCCATGTTATGGGGTGATTTGTGGATTCTTCATTATTCTTCCTTGTTGCATACTATTCTGTTGTGTGAATGTACCATTGTTTGGTTATCCATTCATCTGTTGATGGGGATTTAGGTTGTTTCCATCTCTTTGTTATAGTGAATTGTACTGCAATGATCCCACCTCTTTAGGATATTCCTGGTAATGGAATTGCTGGATCAAATGGCATTTCTATTTTTAATTTTTTAAGGAACCACCTTCCATTTTCCACAGTGGTTGTAAACCAGTAGTGTATGAGAGTTCCAATCTCTCCACACCCTTGCCAGCATTTGTTATTTTCTGCCTTGTTGAACTTTGCTATTATTGCTGGGGTAAGATGATATCTCATTGCTGTTTTGATTTGCATTTCTCCGATAGTTAATGATCGTATTTCCTCATGTGTTTGCTGGCTGCCTACATATCTTCTTTAATGAACTGTCTGTTCATGTCCTTTGCCCATTTTTGAATTGGATTGTTTTTTGGTGTTGAGGTGTTAAATTTTCTGTAAATTTTCAAGATAAGTCCCTTGTCAGGGATGTCATAGCCAAGTATTTTTTCCCAATCTTTAGGTTCTCTTTTTACCCTTTTGGAGAAGCCTTTAGATACACATAAATATTTATTTATTTTATTTTTTAAATTGTGATTTGGGTGGAAATTTTCAGAACAAATTCACTTTCCATACAGCAGTTCACAAACACTTTGTCTCATGACATTGACCACAATTCACCACAAGGCAACAGCTCCCCTCCGACTTCCTCCCAATAGTTACCTCAATGCATTCCTGCCCCCTGAGCTGTCTCCCTGTACATTAACAGCCCTTCTTTTTCCCCTGATTGTTCTCTCCAAGGAGTGTATAAACCTCAGGTAAATGTTCAACTCATATGCCTGTCTTTTATTTGGCAATGAACAGCTGTGGGTTCAATTCCAGACTTGAAGGGCAGCTAGGGGCCGTAGTTTCAGTGGTTCCACCAGGCTCTATGAAATCAGCAAACCTAGTCCCCACCCCCACTTTTTCTTTTCCAAATGATTTTGAGTTTTGTTCCACATTGTTCTCCCTCTCTATCCAGGATCTCCTACATATATTCCCCCTTCGAGTGGTTGACAGTGGTAGCTGGCCACCATCTAGTTCTGGTCTCACAGTCGTATAGGTTGTGGATCTCATGGTGTACAGGTCATTAGGACCATTGTTTCCATGAATCTTTGGTTTTCTTCATTCTTCTTTGCTCTGGACGAGGAGAGACTCATCACTGCATCTAGATGGCTGCTTGCAAGCTTTTAATATCCCAGTTACTATTCACCAAATTAGGAGGTGGAACAATGTTTTGTATAGTATGTTATGGCAAATGAGCTTGATGTCCCCTGTGACTATGGTCCCAAGCCCACAGGTTCAACTACTCGGTCCCTTGGCTGTGACCAAGAAGTGACTACAGTCTTGTCCCTTGTCAATTCTACTATACACCTGGGAATTCAGATCATACAAATACAGTTATAGGGCCATTGTCTGCCAACCTTATACACTCCCCACTTCATAGACATACCTAACAGTTCAGCCTGTCCACCCATCTATCCACCTGTATACCCATGTTTGCCTTCACTGACAATGCAGTTGTTTTGTTGTTGTTATGTGCCTTCGATTTGGACCCGACTCATAGCGACCCCTCCTTGGGTTTCTGAGGCAGTATCACTATGGAAGTAGATTGCCTCATCTTCCTTCTGAGGAGTGCCTGGTGGGTTTGAATCGTCAGCCTTCTGGTTAGCAGTCAAGTGCCTTTAGGCACTACGCTACCAGACAGAATTTAATTTTTAAAAAGTCCCAATCATCTAGTTTCTCTTCAGCTGCTTCTACATTGATAGTATATTTACTGCCATGAATTAGAGTCCTTAGGTTTGTTCCTGTTTTATCATTGAACTTTATGGTTTGGATTTTACATTTAAGTCTTTGATCCATCTTGAGTTTGTTTTTGTGTATGGTGTGAGGTATGGATCTTGTTTCATTTATCCACAAGTGGATATCCAATTTTTCCAGCATCATTTGTTAAAGAGGCTCTCTTCTCCCCATTAAAATATGTGTTTTGGCCTTTTGTCAAAGCTCACCTGTCCATAGAAGGATGGATCTATTTCTGGGTTCTCAATTCTGTTCCACTGCTCTGTTTGTCTATCATTCTACAAATACCACACTTTTTGACCTTTGTGGCTGTTTTGAGATAGGGGAGTGTGAGACCTTCTACTTTGTTTTTTTCTTCTTCAGCAGTGCTTTGCTTATCTGAGATCTCTTTCTTTTGCATATAAAGTTAGTGATTGGTTTTTCCATATCCTTAAAGAGTGACTGATGAAATCTGGATCAGGATTGCATTGAATGCATAGATTGCTTTGGGTAGTATTGACATTTTCACAATGTTCTGTATGACTATCCTTGAGCAAAAGACATTCTTCCATTTATGTAAGTGTCTTACAGTTTCTTGTAGTGGTGTTTTGTAGTTCTTTTTCTATAGGTCTTTTGTGTCTCTGGTAAGATTTATTCCCAAGTATTTTCTATTTTTTGGTACTTATTGTAAGTGGCATTGTTTTCTTACTTTCTTTTTCAGAGATCTCTTTGTATAGGAAGCCAACTGATTTTTGTATGTTGATCTTGTATCCTGCCACATTGATGAAATTTCTATCAATTCCACTAGCTTTTTTCCCCCCTTGAGTGTCTTTTGTTTTCTATGTATAGGATCATGTCATTTGCAAATAGAGATAGTTTTATTTCTTCTTTGCCAATTTGTATGGGTTTTATTTCTCTTTCTTACCTTATTGCCCTGGCTAGGACTTCCAGCACAGTCTTAAATAGAAGTGGTGATAGAAGGCATCCTTTTCTGGTTCCTGTTCACAAGAAGAATGCTTTGAGGCTTTCTCTGTTGAGAATAATGTTGGCTGTTGGTTTTGCATATATGCCCTTTATTATGTTGAGGAATTTCCCCTCTATTTTTATTTTTATGATAGTTTTTTTTTTTTTTAAATCAGGAATGGATGTTGCATTTTATCAACTTTTCCTGCATCAATTAAAATGATCATGTGGTTCTTTTCCTTTGTTTTATTTATGTGATGGATTATGTTGATTGTTTTTCTGGTGTTGAACCATCCTTGCATTCCTGGCATGAATCTCACTTGGTCACGATGTATTATTTTCTGATTTGTTGTTGGATTCTGTTAGTTAGAATTTTGTTGAAGACTTGTGTCATATTCACGAGGGATATTGGTCTGTAGTTTTACGTTTTAGTGGTGTCTTTACCAGGCTTTGGTATCAAGGTTATGCTTACTTCCTAGAATGAACTTGGGGGTATTCCATCATTTTTTATGTTCTGAAATAGTTAGATTAGTATGAGTGTCAGCTCTTTTCTGAACCCTTGCGAAAATTCTCCAACGAAGCCATCTGTGCCAGGACTTTTTTGTGTGGGGATATTTTTTATGACCTGCTCAATTGCTTCTTTTGTTATGGATCTGTTCAAGTATCCTATATCAGTCTGAGTTATTTTAGGTAAGACTTGTGTTTCTAAAAATTTGTCCATTTCGTCTATGTTTTTGAGTTGGTTGGAGTATCATTCTTCATAATATTCTATTATTAACTTTTTTTTTTTTTTAATCTCAGGTGGTTTTGTTGTGATGTCACCCATTCATTTATTATTTATGTCATTGGCATCGTCTTTTTCCTTTCCTTTGTTAAATTTGCCAGTGGTTTGTAAATTTTGTTAATCTTTTCGAAGAACCAGATTCTTGTCTTCCTGATTTTCTTTATTGTTTTTTTGTTTGTTTGTTTGTTTTCTCCTTCATTTATTTCTGCATCGATCTTTATTATTTCCTTTCTTTTGGGTATTGTAGGTTTCTTTTGTTTTTATTTTTCCAATTGTTGGAGTTGTTGAGTTAAGGTGTTGATTTTTAATCTTTCTTCTTTTTGATATGTGCATCTATTGCTATAAAGTGACCTCTGATTACTGCTTTCACTCTGTCCCAAAGATTTTGATAAGTTTTATTTTCATTCTTACTTGTTTCTAGGATTTTTAAAATATTCCACACTTTATTTATTGTTATCCAGTAGTTGTTGATTGAGCAGTGAATTATTCAGTTTCCACATATTTGATTTTTTCCCCTTGATCTTCCTATTATTGATTTGTAATTTTATAGCATTGTGATCTGAGAAGAAGTTTTGTAGTATTTCACTATTTTTAAATTTATTGAGGCTTATTTTGTGACCTAAATATGTAATTTAATCTGGAGAATGATCTATGTACACTGGAGAAAAATCTGTTTTGAGTTTTTGTTGGGTGGCATGCTCTCTATATGTCTATGAGGTCAAGTTGGTTGATCATGTTGTTGAGATCTTCTGTATCTTTGTTTAGTTTTTTTTCTCCTAGTTGTACTATCCTGCATTGAAAGTGGTGTGTTTAATTCTCCTACTACTCTGCAGATTTGTCTATTTTTCCTTTCAACTCAGTTAATGCTTTATGTATTTTGGAGTTCTTTCATTGGGTGCATAGATATTTATTATGTAATGTCCACTTGGTCAATTGACCCCTTTAACATCAAATAGTGCCTTTTTTTTTTCTTTTACCTTATCCTGATTTTCACCTTGAAGTCAATTTTTTCAGAAACGAATATTGCCTCTTCTGCTCTTCTTTTGGTTGCCATTAACTTCATATGTTTTTTCAACACCTTGGTTTTTAATTTATTTTTATCTTTGTGTCTAAGTGGGGTCTCTTGTAGGCATTATATTGATGGGTCTTCTTTTCTTATCTAATCTATGATTCTGTTTCTCTTGACTGGTGCTTTTAGTCCATTCACATTGAGTGTAATTACTGAAAGGTATGAATTTATTGCTGTCATTCTATTGTATTTTTTTGTTGTGTTGTTGGTGATTTCTTTGTCCCAATATTTTTCTGTGCTGAGTTCATTTTGTTATCAAGTATTTTTTCTCTTTTCTTCATTATTGTTGGTTCTGTGTTTACTAAGCCCTTATAATTTTCCTCTTTCTTAGTTTGGTTAGAAGTATTGCCAGTTTTCTTTATGGTTACCAGGAAGCAAATTCTTATCTCCCTAAGTTTGGAACAGACCATTCTATATAAACTATGTCTTGACTTCTCCATTTGAAAGTTTTGCAATTTTAACATTTATTCATTCTATTTGCTTTGTTGGTGGTGCCATTTACAGATTGACTATTTCTTTATTTACATTTTTGTAAGTTTATTTTGAGATTCTTTTTCTGGGTGGGTTGCTAAGTGATGGTATCAAGTGTAGTGATTTTAATTTGTTTTTTCTGCTGAGGGTTTTCTTTTGGAAGGACTCCTTTTAGCATTTCTTGCTGTGTTGGTTTTGTTTTCACAAATTCCTTTTTTTTTTTTCTTTGTTTGTCTGGGAATGTCTTGATTTCACCCTCATATTTAAGGGAAAGTTTGCCTGGATATATAATTCTTAGTTGGCAATTCTTTCCTTTTAAAGTTTTGCATATGCAATCCCACTGCCTTTCTTCCTGCATGGTTTGTGCTGAGAAATCAGAGCTCAGTCTTATTGGTTGCCTATTGTAGGTAACATTTCATTTTTCCCATGCTTCTATCAGTTTTTTTTTTTCCCCCCTTTGGTTTTGAAAAGTTTGATTATGAAATGTCTTGGTGACTTTCTTTAGGGGTTTATCCTATATGAAGTTCATTGAGCTTCTTAGATGGATATCTTCCTTTTTTCCTTTCACAATACAGGGGAAGTTTTCTGTTAGCATATCTTCAACAATTTTCTCAACTTTTTTTTTTTTTTTTTTACATTCTCTTGTTATGGGATTCCAATCAGGCATATGTTATTTCTTTTCATATCATGTCATATAATTCTTAGATTTTTTTTTTCATTTATGTTAAATATTTGTTCTGATTTTTCCTCATAGAAGCTGGTGTCAAGGGATTTGTCTTCTAGCAGGGAAATGCATTCTTCAGTCAGCTCTAGTCTACTCTTTTATCTTTCCACTGTGTTATCTATTCTTGTAATTTTACTGTTCATCTTCTAGATTTCTAATTGCTGTTTTTGTATGATTTCTAATTTTGTATTTTGTCATTTTTCCCTTGAATGATTTCTCTGAATTCTTTGATGATATTGTCTGTATTCTCCTTGCTTCTGTTTATAGTTTCCTTGAGTTCTTAGAAGAATACACACACACACACACACACACACATATATTCCTTATCAGATAGTTTTCTTACTTGTTCTTCCTCTGGGAGATTTCCTAATTTAGTTTGGACACTTGTTTCTAATGTCTTGTCCTGTTTTTTGTTTCATTTGAAGTTGCCTGTTGTCTCCTAGACATTTTGAAGTTGTTGTCTTTATTTGTTGGTTATGTGCTGATTTGTTTCACTGTGGTTTTATGTTTTACTGTATGTTATGTTTTTACTGTATCTGGAAGTGTGGAGCTGGTGTGCTTTGGTTTTTAACTTGGCTGCACTAGGACACTCTCCAGCTTTCTCTGTGTTGGTGGAGTAACTGGTGTGGATGTAAGTGCAGGTCTCTGTGGTGAAGAGGAGTTGAAGTTGGGAAAAGCAGTTGTTGTCCACTGTCTGTCATTGATCCTATGGTGCAGAAAATATTGGTGCTACTCAGCTGTTGGGTGAGGTGGTCAGTGTAGTAGATATGATGACCAGTGGGGTGTTAACATTTTCTTCTCATTGGATAAGGTAGGAAAAAAGAAAGAAAGAAAGAAACCCAAGGAAAAGAAAGAGAGATGAAAAGATAGTATAAAATAGATTATAAGAAATAGAGACAAAGGATATAAGAAAAAGAGAGAAAACGAATGTGAGGGGGTTGAAAGGGATGAAGGTTTGGTAAAAATGAAAGAAGAAGAGGTAGAGGGGCAAATTGTGAGATAGAAAGGAAGAAAAATTGGGGAAGAGGAAAGTAGAAAAATTAAGGAGATGATAAGGTGAGGGGAAGAAGAGAGAGCTCCCATAATGAGGCAGGAGGAAGCAGGAAGTAGGGGGGAGGACAGGAAGTCAGTGGAGTAGTTTTGGAACACTTAAGGGAGATGAACTTGTCTGTCAGTTTGTCATACTGTGGTAGCTTACATGTTGCTGTGAGGCTGGAGACTGTGTCACTAGTGTTTCAAACACTGGCAGGGTTGCCCATGGTGGACAGGTTTCAGCAGAGCTTCCAGACTGGGACAAGCTCAGAAGAAGGAAGAGGCCATCTACTTCTCAAAGAATTGGCAAGGAAAACCTTATGAATAGCAGAGAAACACTGTCTGATTGTATTACTGGACAACTTTATGAATAGCCCTGAAATACTGTCCAATACAGTTCTGGAAGATAAGCCTGTCAAGTTGGAAGGTACTCAAACTACCACTGAGAAAGAGGTACCTCATCAGAGTAGAACTGACTTTAATGACATGGAAAAAGTAGAGCTTTGTGGAGCTAAATTTGCTGACATGGCACAACTCAAAATGAGAAGAAACAGCCACAAACATCCATTAACTGGATCATGGAATGTACAAAGTATGAATCTAGGAAATTTGCAAGTTATCAAAAATTAAATGGAACTCATAAAGATTGATATCTTAAGTATTAGTGAGCTGAAATGGACTGGTTTTGGCCATTTTGATTCAGACAACCATATGATTTACTATGCTGGCAATGACAAGTTGAAGAGGAATGGCATGACATTCATTGTCACAAAGACTATTTCTAGATCTATCCTGAAGTACAATGCTGTCAGTGATAGGATAATATCTTCAGCCAAAACAAGGCCAGGAGCTGATTGTGGAACAGACCTTCAGTGGCTCATATGCAAGTTCAACTTGAACTTGAAGACAATTAAAACAAGTCCATGAGAGTCAAAACATGACCTTGAATATATCTTTCCTGGATTTAGAGATCATCTAAAGAATAGATTTGATGCATTGAACACCAATGACCAAAAACCACAGGAATTGTGGGATAACATCAACTACATCCTCAATGAAGAAAGCAAAAGGTCATTAAAAAGACAGGAAAGGATGAAAAGAGTAAAATTGATGCCAGATGAGACTCTGAAACTTTCCCTTGAGTGAAGAATAGCTAAAGCAAATGGAAGAAATGACACGATAAAAGAGCTGAACAGAAGATTACAAAGAGCAGCTTGAGAAGACAAAGTCAGTTATTACAATGAAATGTGCAAAGACCTGGAGTTAGAAAATCAAAAGACAACAACATACTCAGCATTTCTCAAGCTGAAAGAATGGCAAAAAAAAAAAAAAAAAAAAAAAAAAATTAAGCTTCAAGTTGTGATATCGAAAGATTCTATGGGCAAAATATTGAATGATGATAGAAACATCAAAATAAGATGGAAGGAATACAGAGTCACTGTACCAAAAAGAATTGGTCGATGTTCATCATTTCAGGAGGTGGCATATGATCAAGAACCAATGATACTAAAGGAAGAAGTCAAAGCTGCACTGAGGGAAGTGGTGAAGAACAAGTCTCCAGGAATTGACAGGATACCCATTGAGATGTTTCAACAAACTGATGTCCTGCTAGAGGCACTCACTTGGCTATGCCAAGAGATTTGGAAGGCAGCTACTTGGCCAACTGACTGGAAGAGATCCATATTTGTACCCATTCCAAAGAATGGTGATCCCACAGAATGCGGAAATTATTACACAATATCATTAATATCGCATGCAAATAAAATCTTACTGGAGATAATTCATAAATGGTTGCAGCAGTATATTGACAGAGAACTTCCAGAAATGCAAGCTGGATTCAGAAGAGGGCATGGAATTAAGGATATCATAACTGATGTCAGATGGATCTTGGCTCAAAACAAAGAATACCAGAAAGAGGTTTACTTGTGTTTTATTGACTATGCAAAAGCATTCAATAGTGTGGATTGTAACAAATTATGGATAACATTGAGAATAATGGGAATTTCAGAACACTTAATTGTACTCATGAGGAACCTGTACGTTGACCAGGAGGCTGTCATTCGAATAGAACAAGGGGACACGGCATGGTTTAAAATCAGGAAGGGAGTGTGTGTCAGGGTTGTATCATTTTACCATACTCATTCAATCTGTATGATTCAAATAATCTGAGAAGCTGGACTATATGAAGAACACAGCATCAGGACTGGAGGAAGACTTATTAACAACCTGTGACATGCAGATGACATAACTTTGCTTGATGAAAGTGAGGATGACTTGAAGCACTTGCTGATGGAGACCAAAGATTACAGTCTGCAGCATATATTATACCTCAATATAAAGAAAATAAAAATCCTCACAACTGGCCCAGTAAGCAGCATCATGATAAATGGAGAAAAGATTTCAGTTATCCAATACTTCATATTACCTGTTTCTACAATCAACAGCAATGGAAGCAGCAGACAAGATATCAGATAGCATACATCACTGGGCAAATCAGCTGTAAAGAACCTCTCTCAAGTGCTGAAGAACAAAGATATCTCCTTGAAGACTAAGGTGTGCCTGACCTAAGCCATGGTATTTTCAATTGTCTCATATGCATGTGAAAGCTGAACAATGAATAAGGAAGAACAAAGAAGAGTCAATGCTTTTGAGTTGTGGTGTTGGTGAAGAATGCTGAAGATACCATGGTCTGCTAAAAGGACTAACAAATCTCTCCTGGAAGAAGTGCAGCTGGAATGCTCCTCGGAAGCAAGAATAGCAAGACTTCATCTCACCTACTTTGGTCATGTTGTAAGAAGGGACCGTTTTCTGGAGAAGAATATCATGCTTGGTAAAATGTAGGGTCTATGAAAAAGGGGAAGGCCTCAACAAGATGGATTGACACAGTGGCTGCAATGATGGGATCAAGTATAGCAAGGATTGTGGATCTGGCACAGGACTGGGCAGTGTTTTATTCAGCTGTGCATGGGGTCACTATGAGTAGGAGACAAGTCGATAGCACCTAACAACAAAAAAGGTAATTGAGGATGGAATTTTTTATTTATGTTCAGCCAACATCCTTGGGAGCTAGTTGTTGTGGCATAATCTGCTCTTTCACAAGAGTGTATGTCTGCCTGTTAGAAAGGAGATTGGCACAATAAGTGACCTCCAGGAGAGCAGGCTAAAGGTTGTTTTTTGTGCTTAGTCTGAGATAAATCAGCCAGTGACATGGATATGAGAGAAAGATAGCTTCAGGCCCTGGATCTTTTTGGAATGTTTTGCCGATGGTGGTGTTTGGCCATCAATCAAACCCTGCAGTTCAAACCTGCCAGCTACCCCACAGGAGAAAGGACAGCCTCCTCTGCAAGGATCTAGAAGTCCAGAAACCCCAGGCTTCAGTTCCACTTTGTGCTTTGTGCTAAAAAGTATTGCTAAAAGTTGGACTTGGGCCCACTATAGTGGCAATGATTTGGGGTTTAGTTTATTCAGGGAGAATTTTTCTTCCCTTTCTCTTATTCCCTCCCATACTCCATGGCAGCTTGAGCTAAGGGAGGCCAGATATAATATGTTCTTCTCTCACCTTGGTGATCTCCCACAAGTGCTGGATTTAGCTCACCTTGAAATCCTCACAATCTGTCTACTCAATATCTTCAACACCCATGAGTTCCATGAAGTTTTTTCTTTTTTTTTTTCCTCCTTGACCTCCTTTATGTTTCTAATGGCTTCTCTTGGGTGGCCTTTTTTTCTCTCTTTCTTTCACCAATCACTAAACTTGGACCTTTCTTGTCTTCACTCGATCTAAAACTTTATCTTCTCTGAAGGCAGATTGGCATCATAACAACTGCAGGTTCGATCCTACTTCCAAATTAGACTCTGAATAACCAGATAAAGCAGATACAAATACTGATACTGGAGTTATGAACAACTAAGGAGAAGATAAAGTATTAGATTCAGGGAAGGTGGAGAAAGAGAATAGATTAAACAACTGGGAAAAATAAACAAACCCACCTAGCCAGCAGAGAAGAAAATGGAGAAGAGTTATTAGAAATACAAAATAGATTGAGGTGGAAGGAAGGAGGATGTTTCTGTTACCCTAGTGCCACTCTGACAGGAATATACCACAAATGGGATGGCTTGAACAAACAGGAATTTATTCTCTTACACTTTGGAGGCTTTAAGTCTGATTTAAAAGTGCCAGGCTATAGGGGCTGGGTGAAAACCCCTCAACCTTGGGCTTCAGCTCTGCCTCCTGCTCCAGGCCCACTGAAGCTAGAGACTTTTCTTCACTCAGACAGCTGCTGGCTGCTGAGGCTGACAAGCCCAAAGATAACAAGTAAAAAGTCACAGTCCCGATGTTACCAAACCACACAGCAGGCCATTAATTCAAGTTCATTGAAAGTCCCAAGGTCAGCAGAGCATGGCAGACTGCTAAGCAACATGGCTACATGGAGGGTTCAAGCATGCCATAAGCTTGAGATCATTCCCCAAGGCTTCTCCTTACGTACAGGAAGAAGGTCACATCCCTAACCCAGCTACTCAGCTGCTCACTGTAGATTCCAGCATGGAATTGATTACCAGTCTCATCATGGGGAATACTACATCCAGCTGCACAGCCACTCAACCAGGCCCACCCAAGTTGACACACAAACTTAACCACCATAGTGCCTATGTTTCAAAGAGCCAGACCTTCACCAACTTAGTCCTGGAGTGTGGAGCTGCTCGTTCATGTGGGCCAGTGTGATGGAGCCATAGTTGCTGCCCAAGAGAGGTGGCAGGGCTACCATGCCCAAGAGGTAGAGTAAAGGAGCCCACTAGGCCAAAGGAGTGAGGTTGCCACTCAGGAACTAGGGGATTAGAGCCACCTTGTGAAGTACATCTGTACAGATTGAAGATCTGTACATGTGCCAAGCTGACAAGGGGTGGAATTATGGTAGTTAAGTTTGTGTGTTAACTTGGCCTGGCCTGGTCAAGTGGCTGGGCAGCCAGATGTAGTATTCCCCGTTATGAGACTGGTAATCAACTCCATGGTGGAATCTACTGTGAGCAGCTGAGTAGCTGCCCTACGGATGTGGTCTGCTTCCTGTATGTAAGGAGAACCCTTGGGGAATGGTCTCTAGCTTATGGTACACTTGAACCTTACATGTAGCCATGTCATTGTTCAGCAGTCTGCCATGCTGCATGGAACTTGAGACTTTCAATGGACTTGAATTAATGGCCTGCCATGTGGTTTGACAACATTGAGACTGTGCCTTTTTACTTGTCAACCTTGGGTTTGACAGCCTCAGCAGTCAGTAGCTGTCTGGGTGAAGAAAAGCCTTCACCTTCAGTGGGCCAGGAGCAGGAGGCAGAGCTGAAACCCAAGGCCCCTAGAGCCTGGCACTTTGAACTCAGATGTAAAGCCTCCAAACTGTAAGAGAATAAACTCTTGTTTGTTCAAGATTTATATATCCAGCCAATTGTCCATCAAATATGAGGGTGAAATGACATTCTCACACAAACAGAAATTAAGGGAATTTGTGACAACTAGACCAATCATACAAGAAATACTAAAGAAAGTTCTCTCAATAGAGAACTCATAACAGAGAACAACAGATTAAAATCAAGACATTTGACACCACCACTTAGAAACCAAACCAGAAATAGATGCTCAAAATAAGCACATAAAATAAAATGCGGAGAGAGATAAGGAAGCCAATCTGCAAATGATTCCAGCAACAAGGCAAATAGAGGGAATACAAGTTCTAATTACAAAACTTGCAAAAAGAGAGGAAATTAGGATAGAAAAGACTGTTCCAAACTTAAAGAGATAAGAATTTATTTCCTGGTAACCACAAAGGAAATGAACAATCCTCCTAAGCAAATCAGAAAGGAAAATACATGGGCTTAGTAAGCACAAAACCAACAATCATGAAGAAAGGAAAAGAAACACTTGATAAAAAAAATTAGTTCAGCACATAAAAATATTTGGAACAAGGAAATCACCAAAAATACAGCAAAAAACACAATAGAATGACAGCAACAAATTCATACCTATCACTAATTACACTCAATCTAAATGGACTAAATGCACCAATCAAAAGAAGGAGAGTGGCAGATTGCATAAGAAAAGAAGACCTACCTAAATGCTGCCTACAAGAGGCTCACATTAGGCACAAAGATTAAAACAAATAAAAAATTAAGGGTTGGAAAAAAATATACCAAGCTAATGGCAACTGAAAAAAAAAAAAAAAAAAAAAAAGCAGGAGTGGCAATATTAATTTCTGATAAAATAGTTTTCAAAGTGAAAAACAGTGTAAGGGACAAAGAAGGACACTATATGATGCTAAAAGGGTCAATTGACCAAGAAGATATTACCATAATAAATATCTATGCAGTCAATTAAAAAGCTTCAAAATATGTAAATTAAATATTAACTGGATTGAAAGGAAAAATACACAACTCTACAAAGTAGTAGGAGTCTTTAACACACAATTTTCAAAGAGGGACAGAGCAACTAGGAAAAAAGTCAACAAAGATACAAAAGAACTCAACACAATCAACCAGCTTGACCTCATAGACATACAGAGCACTCCACCCAACAAAAGCACAACACACGTTCTTCTCCAGTGCACATGGATCATTCTCCATAATAGACCACATGTTAGGACACAAAACAAGCCTCAATAAGTTCAATATCACTGAAATACTACAAAGCATCTTTCAGATTGCAAAGCTATGAAAGCAGTACTCAGAGATCAATTTATAGCAATAAATGCACATATCAAAAAAGAAAAAAGAATCAAAATCAATACTTTAACTCAACAACTTAAACAATTAGAAAAAGAGTAACAAAGGAAACCTGCAGTATCCAGAAGTAAGGAAGAA
>NW_006921861.1:3808305-3809092 GCF_000298275.1 Orycteropus afer afer | reverse complement strand
TACTCAAGTTATTTGAGAACATAGAAAATGATGGAATACTCCCAGATTCATTCTAAGGAGCAAGCATAACACTGCTCCCAAAACCACAGAAAGACACCACTAAAAAAGGAAAACAATAGCCCAGTATCTCTCATGAATGTAGATACAAAAATCTTCAACAAAATCCTAGCCAACAGAATCCAACAATATATCAAAACAATAATACATCATGACCAAGTGGTTTTCATACCTGATGTGCAAGGATGGTTCAACATCAGAAAAACAACCAATGTAATCCACCACATAAACAAAACAAATGAAAATAACCATATGAGCATATTAATCCACACAGGAAAGGCATTCGATAAAATCCAACACCCTTTCCTGTTCAAAACTCTCAGCAAAATAAGGATAGAAGGTAAAATCTTCAACAAATAAAGGGCATATGCACAAAGCCAACAGCCAACATTATTGTTTATGGAGAAAGACTCAAAACATTCCTTTTGCAAACAGGAACCAGAGAAGGATGCCCTCTATCACCACTTCTATTCAACATTGTATTGGAACTCCTAGCCAGGGCAATAAGGCAAGAAAGAGAAATAAAAGGCATCCAAACTGGCAAAGAAGAAGTAAAGCTATCTCTATTTGCAGATGAAATGATCGTGTACATAGAAAACGCAAGAGACTCAGAAAAAAAAAAAAAAATAGAGAGGTTCAGCAAAGTGGCAGGATACAAGGTCAACATACAAACGTCAGTTGGATTCCTCTACAAAGAGGCCTCTGACAAAGAAATAAGGGAAAAAAAAAA
>NW_006921861.1:3805473-3808120 GCF_000298275.1 Orycteropus afer afer | reverse complement strand
TTCCTTCCGAGGAGTGGCTGGTGGGTTTGAACCGCCAGCCGTCTGGTTAGCAGGCAAGTGTCTTAGCCACTATGCTACCAGAGCTCCTTGTTCATGGATAGGAAGACTAAATATTGTGAAAATATCAATATTACCCAAAAGAGTCTACATGTTCAATGTAATCCCAATCCAGGCACTACCAATATGTTTTAAGGACATGGAAGACCAATCACTAATTTCATATGGAAAGGAAAGAGACCTCAGATAAGCAGAGCACTACTGAAGAAGAACAAAGTGGGATGTCTCACATTCTCAGATCTCAAAATCTACTATACAGCCACAGTAGTTAAAACAGCATAATAGAAGGAAAACTGGGCTTTCATAGAGATACTGCCTTGGAAATCCAATGCTATGAGTTGGGTCCTACTCAATGGCACTGAGTTTTTTTTTTTTTTTTTTGGTTAGATAGACAGATAGACCAATGGAACAGAATAGAAAACCCAGAAATAGAACCAATCCATTTATGGACAGCTGATCTTTGACAAAGGACCAAAACCCATTAAATGGGGGAGAGATAGCCTCTTTGAAAAATGATGCTTGCAAAATTGGATATCCACTTGCAGAAAAATGAAACAAGACCCATACATCACCCCATACACAGAAACACACTCAAGTTGGATCAAACACTTAAATGTAAAACCCTAAACTACAAAGCTCATCAAAGATAAAGTAGGGGCAAATCTGTTGTTATTGTTATGTGCCATTGAGTTGGACCTGACTTATAGTAACCCCTCCTTGGGTTTCCAAGGCAGTATCACTACAGAAATAGATTGCCCCATTTTCCTTCCAAGGAGTGGCTGGTGTGTTTGAACTGTCAGCCTTCTGGTTAGCAGTCAAGTGCCTTAGGTACTACACTACCAGAGCTCCCAGGGGCCAATCTAGGGGTCCTAATTTAAGTCATACATAGGCTATTTAGCATAATCCAGAATGCACAAGCAGTGGAAGAGAAGATAGATGACTGGGACCTTTTAAAAATTAAATTCATATGTGCATCAAAAAACTTCTCCAGAAGGGTGAAAAGAGAATCAACAGATTGGGAAAAAATATTTGCCTATGACATATTTGACAAGAGACTTATCTCCAAAATTTGTAGAAAATTTCAATATCTCAACACCAAAAAGACAAACAACCTAATTTAAAAATTGGCAAGAGACATGAAAAGACACTTCACTAAAGAAGATATACTGGTGGCCAATGATCACATTAGAAAATGTGATCATTAGCCATTACAGCAATGCAAATCAAAACAACAATGAGATACCTTCTCACCCCAGCAATAATAGAAAAGTTCAACAAGGCAGAAAATAACAAATGCTGGTGAGGTTTCAGAGAGATTGGAATGCTCATACACTGCTTGTGGGACTGTAAAATGGTACAACAGTTATGGAAAATATTATGGTGTTTCCTTAAAAAACTGAAAATAGAAATACCATTTGATCCAGCAACTCCATTACTAGTAATATATACTAAAGAGGTGAGAGACAAGACACGAACAGACATGTGCAGACCCATGTTCATCTCAGCACCATTCAATATAGCAAAGAGAAGGAAACAACCTAAATGCCCATCAACAGATGAATGGATAACCAAACTATAATACATTCACACAGTGGAATCCTATGCAACAGTAGAGAATAATGAAGAATACATGAATCATCTCACAATGTGGATGAATGTGGAAGACATGATGCTAAGTGAAATAAGTCAATCACATAAGGACAAATATTGTACGAACCCATTATTGCAAAATGCCAAGGAAAGGTTTACTTGAGGAAGGAAATTCACTTTTTTGGTTATCTGGGATGGGAGGGAAGGGAAGGGAAAATTTCAGACTAGTTGGGGGTCACATGTTGATTTAGGTGAGGGGAGGGATGGTGTGGAAAGAATATGTGATCAGCATGATGACACTGGCAAAGGAAGGACACTGAAATATGTGCATAAGATATAGACAAGAGAGGCAAATACTAGTATATATACAATACTGAAATTACCACTGACACCAAACTCAAGTCTATGGACAAATGTATAGACAGGTGAGAAATCAGGGAGTAAGCAAACAGGAACATACCCTAGACCAAGGATAGATTTGTCTGAAGATAATCTTACATATGCACTTGTGCTAAAAAACTATTGTTAGGTGCCATCGAGTCATTTCCAAGTCATAGCGACCCCATGAACAGCAAAATGAAGCACCGCCCAATCCCGCGACAGCTCCATGATCCTTTCTATACTTGAGCCCATTGTTGCAGCCACCGTGTCAATCCATCTTGTTGAAGGCCTTCCCCTCTTTCATCGACCCTCCACCTTACCAAGCATGGCATCCTTCTTCAGGGAATGGTCCCTTCTGACAACATGACCAAAGTAGGTGAGACAAAGTCTGGCCATTCTTGCTTCAAAGGAGCATCTCAGCTGCACTTCTTCCAGGACAGATCTGTTAGTTCTTTTAACAGTCCATGGTACTTTCAGCATTCTTTTCCAGCACCACAACTCAAAAGCATCAACTGTTCTTCAGTCTTCCTTATTCATTGTCCAGCTCTCACATGCATACGAGGTGATTGACAATATCATGGCTTGTGTCAGGTGCACCTTAGTCCTCAAGGAGACATCC
>NW_006921861.1:3804158-3805253 GCF_000298275.1 Orycteropus afer afer | reverse complement strand
ATATTGAGATGTAATCCATACTGCAGGCTGTATTCTTCAATCTTCATCAGTAAGTGCCTCAAGTCATCCTCACTTTCAGCAAGCAAAGTTGTATCATCAGCATATCTCAGGTTGTTAATGATTCTTCCTCCAAACCTGATGTCACGTTTGTCTTCATATAGTCCAGCTTCTAGGATTATTTGCTCAGCATATAGATTGAAAAAGTACGGGGAAAGGATAAAGCCCTGACACACTCCCTTTTTCATTTTAAACCATGGAGTGTCCCCTTGTTCTGTTTGAATGACAGCCTCCTGGTCAAGGTACAGGTTGCTCATGAATACAATCTAGTGGTCAGGAATTCCCATTCTTTTCAATGTTATCCATAATTTGTTATGATCCACACAATCAAATGACTTTGCATAGTCAATAAAACACAAATAAACATATTTCTGGTATTCTCTGCCTTGAGCCAAGATCCATCTGATAGCAGCTATGATATCCCTTGTTCCACGTCCACTAAAAAACTATCCACATAAATTATAGACAGAGTTGAAGATAGAGTTGGAGTAACTTCTCAGAGACAACCAACACCTTGAGAGAGAGAATCACCAGGTCTGCTGACTCAGAATTGTAGTGTCAGGGGCCATCATGCTCAATTGGCACAATACAGTACATAAAAATCTTGTACTACAATCTACTTTGGTGAGTAGTGATTGGGGTTTTAAAAGCTTTTGAGCAGCCATCTAAGATGCAATTATTGTTCTCCTCTCATCTGAATTAGAGAAGAATGAAGAAAATCAATGGCATCTAGAAATAATTTGTCCAAGGATAAGATGATAGTGCCTAAGGCATTTGACTAGTAACCAGAAGGCTGGCAATTCAAACTCACCAGAAACTCTTCAGAAGGAAGGTTGGGCAATCTACTTGCATAGCGATACTGCCTCGGAAACCCAAGGAGGGGTTGCTATGAGTCGGACCCGAATCGACAGCAGTGTGTTTGATTATTTTATTTATTTATTTATTTATTTTTGTTAAATCTGCAGATCAATTTGTGGAGACTTGACATTTTTGCTATAGTGAGACTTCCAATCCATGAACATCGTATGTCTCTCCACT
>NW_006921861.1:3798047-3799261 GCF_000298275.1 Orycteropus afer afer | reverse complement strand
GTTACGTGCCATCAAGTCGGACCCGACTCATAGTGACCCCTCCTTGGGTTTCCGAGGCAGTATCACTACAGAAGTAGATTGCCCCATCTTACTTCCAAGGAGTGGTTGGTGAGTTTGAACTGCCAGCCTTCTGGTTAGCAGTCAAGTGCCTTAGGCACTACACTACCAGAGATCCTTATTAAATGCTCGTAATTCAAGTATCATTATTAGTATCTGTTCCACTGAGCTTCTCAAAATCTCTGTTGAAAAGAGGAATCTGGCACACTGTCTGTTAGTAGGGAGCCATCTTCCTGAAGTCCTAACCACCGCATAGTGTTTTCAAGTTTTTAAATCTTTACAGAAGCAGATTATCCCATCTTCTTCTCATGGAGTGGATGGGGGTTCAAACCACTGACCTTTCAGTTAGCAGCTGTGCCACCAGGGCTTCTTACATCCAGGACTTAACTCTCTGTAATTTAGCAGCATTCGAATTAATTTTTAGCAGCATAAGAAGCAATAAACCAAAAAACCATCAGGTCAATTCTGACTCTGACTCATAGTGACCCCTATTGGTTTTCCAAGGCAGGAAATACTTACAGAAGTAGATAGCCCCACCTTCCTTCCATGGAGTAGCTGGTAGGTTTGAATCAACAACCTCCTTAGCAGTCAAATGCTTTTGGCACTGTACCACCAGAGCAGCTCCAATGGGGAGAACTAAATAAGATGCCTTCTAATGAGGCTCTAGAGAGTTTTTTATGTGTTTTCCAATATAAAGAATTTCTTGAGACAATATTAGGGAGAATTTGAGATTTTAATTTCTGGTCATCATAATCTGTAACTTCTGGGCATAAAAATCTTTAACTTGTGAAAATATCTTGTAAAATATTTGATTAGAGATTGTTAACATAAATAACCAAAGGGAGGACCATTGAGTTTTGAGGAACTACTCTCATCATAGTTATTTTAGTTTTAATTGCTGGAGTCCATGGGTGAAATTAAAACTTTTGGAATATATTTAGTTAAAATTTTGACATATGCAATAATATTTTCTACTCCTATTCAAGGTTTCAAAAATAGAAGTTAAGTGATTACACGATTGAAACACAGATCTGAACTAATGAGGGAGAGAAAAAATGGTTTCTTATATCTAGATAACAGAACATTGAATATCAGCAATATATATATATATATTTTAAATTGTTATTTGGGTGAAGATTTACAGAGCAAATTCACTT
>NW_006921861.1:3789937-3793542 GCF_000298275.1 Orycteropus afer afer | reverse complement strand
TCTTAAAGTCAATTTGATCAGAAATTAATATTGCCACTCCTGCTCTTTTACAGTTGCCATTTGCTTGATATATCTTTTTCCAACCTTTGATTTTTAGCCTATTTTTGTCTTTATCTCCAAGTTGTGTCTCTTGTAGGCAGCATATCAATGGGTTGTGTTTTCTTATCCAATCTGTAACTCTTCGTTTATTGAGTGGTGCATTTAATCCATTAACATTCAGGGTAATTATTGATAAGTTTGGATTTTTGCTGTCACTTTGTTATGTGTTTTTTCATGGTGTCCCTTGTTTCTTTGTTCCATATTATTTTCTGTGCTGAGCTCATTATGTGTAGGAATCATGTTATCATTTCTTTTGTTGCTGTTGTTCTAGTATAAGCTGAATATTTGTGCTTGTCCTCTTTGTATTGTGATGTGAAGGTTTCTCAATTTTCTTTGAGGTTACCCTATGATTTGTAATTTTATCCCCAAGTTTCGAACAGTCCATTGTATCTTGTAAATTTCTTAACTTCCTCACCATTTAGAAGTTATGTAACTGCACAATCTTTTCCCTCTTTTTGTTTGTAGTTGCCCTCACTTGCCAAATGATGTCTCTGGTTCCCTGTTTACAATCTTGTAAGCTCATATTATTTTGGATATGTCCATAGCTGTAGTTTCTGGGTTGTGTCATCTTGTGAATTAATGGTCAGTTGTTATTTGCTATTTGTGGTTCTCTGTTCAAAGGACTCCCTGTAGCATGTCTTGTAAGGTTGGTCTGGTTTTAAAAAATTCCCTTAGTTTCTGCTTATCTGCAAATCTCCTAAGTTCACCATCATATTTGAGGGACATTTTTGCCTGGTATATAATTCTTGGTTGAAAATTTTTCTGTTTCAGGGATTTATATATACTATCCCATTGCCTTCTTGCTTGCATGGTTTCTGCTGAGAAATCAGAGCTTATAGTTACTGGCTGTCCTTTGTAAGTAATTTTTTGTTTTTCCTGTGCTGCTTTCAGTATTCTTTCTTTTCCTTTGGTTTTGATAAGTTTGATGATGATGTGTCTTGGTGATTTTCTTTTGGGGTCTATCCTGTCTGGGGTTCATTGGACTTCCTGAATGAATATATCCTCATCTTTCTTCATTTCAGGGAAGTTCTCCTCCAGCAAATCTTGGACGATTTTCTCAGTGGTTTTGTTTTTCTCTTCCTCTTCTGGAATTCCAGTGACAAGTAAGGTATTCCTTATGCTCGTATCCCACATGAATCTTAGGCTTTCTTCATTTTGTTTTGATTTTTTTTTCTGATTGATCCTTTTCCAAAGAAGTATTCAGGTATTTTTCTTCAACCTCATTAATTCTGTCTTCCATCACATCAATTCTTCTCTTTTGCCCTTCCAACGTGTTATCTATTTCTGACAATTTAGTATTAATCTTCTGGATTTTTATCTGTAGATTTAGAATCATTTCTAATTTTTCATTTAATTTGTCATTTTGTTCTTCTATTTTCTTCCAAAATCATTCTAAGGTTTTTCTGTGTTTTCTTTTGTCTGTCTCTAAATTCTTTGAAGATACCTAAAGATAATTCTTTTGAATTCCTTATCAGAGAGTTCCAATGCTGCTTCTTCCTCAGGGATGTGTTCTGGTTCTGTTTCCTGCTCCCTTGTATCTACCACTTTATCTGGCTTCTTTGTGTGTACTGTGATGGACTGTTGTTTCTGAGGCATCATGGTGTTGTTTTATTTAGATCTCTGTTAACTTTTCAGTCTTGAAGTTCTGAGTGTCCTTGGGGTTTCTAGAAAGCAGAATGTTTTCTTAAGTCCTAGGAATCTGCGAGAGCACTGTCTCTTTAAATATCCAAAATAGTCAAGCCACTTTTAAAACCTTCAAAGTTGCAGCACCCTCCGGACCAGCAAAAGTCCACAGTTCAGCCCATGTTTCTCTTAACCTTCTCCGTTTGTTCTCCAGCAACCATGCACAGTCCTTGGTTCAGTCCCTGGACAGCAGGGTGATTTTTAGGTTAATTCTTAGGTCCTACTACCACTCAGGAATCTCCAAGCTGTCTGTGCCATCAGGGTTACTCAGGATTGCTGCCAGACCACAGCTCCGTCTTTCTCCTTTTTTTTGGTATTTCCACACAAATTCTTCTGCTAATTGGGGTTTAGTCCACTTCTATATCCTTTTCTTCAAGGCTCGGGGATCCATGATTATATTCTGTGTCTGTGTCAATTAGTGTCCCTTTTCTTTGTTGAAGAGGGTCTGTGCCGTCTTTCTGCCAAGTCTGCCATCTTGCCAGAACCTCCGAATATCATCAGTATTTTCATATCAGCCTCAAAGTAATTTTTCTCATTTACTCAATCCAAGGAAGTTAATTTCTGCTTCATGCAAGTCTAGATCAGTAGCAAGCTGAAACTTCATCAGCTTCTTTATAATAGTCCTAGAAATCTTGATTTAGACCAATGGTATTCGTGTTTGAAATATTATAGTCTTCTTTATAAATCTGATATAGTCCATTTTTGTTAGAAACATTTAAACTAAAGCATTTTTAGTGTACCAATAGAATAAAATTTATCTCCAAATGACAACTTAAAATGTCCATGTTTAACTTGTAATAATTCTTATAAGTGACAAATCTCATGGAAATAAATGATGAAATTAACATAATATTTAAAATCAGTTTAAACATGTTTACAAAAAATATTTTAAACATTATGATTAAACTTATTTTTAAAGAGTTTCAGATGTAATATATAATAGTTGTGAGACATAATATTAAATAATTAAGATATACCAAGAATAAACTAAGATTACTAATAAAGTAATATTCTCCAAATATATGAATAGTAATAAAGTGCTATCAATAAATTATGTGAATTATCTAATTAAAACTGTTGGCCTTCAAGATAGTAGATTTAAAAGAATGTTTTAGAGGTATCCAATGCTGCTTCCTGAGTGCCCTTGGGGTTTCTGGAAACCAGAACTTTTTCTGGTAAAAACCTTAGCTTTTTAAATTTATATGACTCAGTAATTTATTCTCATGAAACACTTAACTCTTGGCTTCAAGGCAGATTGCATAAAGTATAAACTAACTATTTAACCTAGTAATCAAAGAAAATTTTATCTTTTCTTGGTTGAAAATTTTATTTATTTAGCCATTTTTGTCAAGACTATAGGAGCTCTGGTAGCATAGTGCCTAAGGCAATTGACTGCAAACCAGAAGGCTGGTGGTTCAAACCCACCAGCCAGTCCTTGGAAGGAAGATGGGGCAATCTACTTCTGTAGTGATACTGCCTCAGAAACCCAAGTAGGGATCTCTATGAGTCAGGGTCGACTCGACAGCACATAACAACAACAACATCAAGAATACACACAGCAGAGATTTCTGGAGCTTAAGAACATGTTCTGCTTTCCAGCAACCCCAAGGACACTCAGGGCCTGCAAGACTGGAAAGGTATGGAATTCTTCTTGTTACTACACCCTACACTCACTTGGTGAATGGAGGTGTGGCCATCCCCACTCCCACCTACCTTCTGGGCCTACAGGAACTCCATCACAGTCTGTGTGCTCAGACAGAGCCTGGGTGCCCTACCCTGTCCTGCAACAATTCTCTTTTCTTTTTTTCTCCTTTTTTATTTTT
>NW_006921861.1:3786487-3788137 GCF_000298275.1 Orycteropus afer afer | reverse complement strand
TACAAGATTGTAAACAGGGAAACAGAGACATCAATTAGCAAGTGAGGACAACTACAAACAAAAAGAGGGAAAAGACTGTGTAGTTACAGAACTTCTAAATTGTGAGGAAGTTAAGAGAGTTGCAAGATAGAATGGACTGTTCTAAACTCAGGGAGAAAATTACAAATCATAGGGTAACCTCAAAGAAAAATTATAAACCTTCACATCACAATAAAAAAGAGGACAAGCACAAATACTCAGCAAATATTAAAACAACAGCAACAAAGGAAATGATAACAGGATTCATAAACATAATGATATCATAACAGAAAATAATATGGAACAAAGAAACCAGGAACACCATGAAAAAACACAAACCAAAATGACAACAACCAAATCATTCTTGTCAATAATTACACTGAATGATAATGGATTAAATGCACCACTCAAGAGAGTTGCAGATTGGATAAGAAAACACAACTCATCAAAATGCTGCCTACAAGAGACACACATTAGAGATAAAGACAAAAATAAACTAAAAATCAAAGGTTGGAAAAAGATCTATCAAGCAAATGGTGACTGTAAGAGAGCAGGGGTGGCAATATTAATTTCTGAACAAACTGACTTTAAGACAAAAACCACCATATGAAACAAGGAAGGATATTATATAATGATTAAAGGATCAACTGATCATGAAGATATAACCATAATAAATATCTATGGACCCAATGAAAGGGTCCCAAAATACATAATCAGACTTTAAAAGAGTTGAGAAGCCAAATAGATGACTCTACATTCATAGTGAGAGATTTTAATACACCACATTCCTTGAAAGATAGAACATCTGGAAAGAAACTCAACAAAGATACAGAAGAGCTAAATAATACACTCCACCAATTGGGCCTTATGGACATCTACAGAGCACTTTACCCAACAGCAGCACAATGTACATTTTTCTCCAGTGAACATGGAACTTTTTAATGATAGACCATATGTTAGGCCATAAAGCAAGCCTTAATAAATTTAAAAACAGTGAAATACTGCAGAGCATCTTCTCAGATAATAACACTATCAAATTAGAAATCAACAATAGGAAGATCAACAGAAAACACATGGTAACTGAACAGTATTCTCCTGGAGAAACACTGAGTAAGAGAAGAAACAAAAAGAGAAATTGAAAAATTCCTTGAATCAAATGAGAATGAAAACACAACATACCAAAATCTTTGGGACACAACATAAGCAGTGATCAGAGGCCAATTTATAGCAATAAATGCACACATCAAAGAAGAAGAAAGAGCCAAAATCAACACTTTAAACCAACATCTCCAACAATTAGAAAAAGAACAGTAAGAAAAGCCCACAGTGACCAGAAGAAAAGAAATAATCAAGATTGGAGCAGAAATCAATGAAACAGAAAATAGAAGGGCAATAGCAAAAATCAATAAGACCAGAAGTTGGTTTTTTGAAAAGATCAATACAATTGACAAACCTCTGGCAAAATTAACAAAGGATGAGAAGGAGAGAATACAAATAACATGAATAAGAAATGAAATGGGTGACATCACAACAGAACCAACTGAAATAAAAAGGATACTATCAGGATACTATGAAGAACTGTACTCCAACAAATTTGAAAATCTGGAGAAAATGGACATTTTTCTAGAAACA
>NW_006921861.1:3783135-3785464 GCF_000298275.1 Orycteropus afer afer | reverse complement strand
AAGGAATTCAATACTGTTTATTGTTGTTGTTGTTATGTGCCGTCGAGTCGGCCCCAACTCATAGCGACCCCTCCTTGGGTTTCCGAGGCAGTATCATTACGGAAGTAGGATTGCCCAACCTTCCTTCCGAGGAGTGGTAGATACCAAAAAAATAATATACTTGGGAATAAATCTTACCAGAAACACAAAAGACCTATACAAAGAAAACTATAAAAACCTACTTCAAGAAACTATAAGAAAACTACATAAATGAAAGAACATCCCATGCTAGCAGATAGGAAGATTGAACATTGTGAAAATGTCAATTGTACCCAAACAATCTATACATTCAATGCTATCCCATTCCAGATCCCATCAACATTCTTTAGGGATGTGGAAAAGACAATCACTAATTTTATATGGAAAGGAAAGAGACCTTGGATAAGCAAAGCACTATTGAAGAAGAAAAACAAAATAAGAGGTCTCACCTTGCCAGATCTCAAAACCTACTATACAGCCACAGTAGTCAAAACTACCTGGTATTGGTTTAATGACAGACACATAGACCAATGGAATACAATTGTGAACCCAGAAATAGATCCATCGACCTATGGTCAGCTGATTTTTGACAAAGGTCCAAAATCCATTAAATGAGGAGGAGAATGTTTAATAAATGGTGCTGGCAAAACTGGAGATCTATTTGTATAAAAATGAAACAAGATATGTACCTCACACCATACACAAAAATGAACTCCAGATGGATCAAAAACTTAAATGTGAAACCCAAAACTATAGAGTTCCTCATGGAAAAACTAGGGGAAATTTAGGGGCCCTAATATATGGCATAAATATACTCTCAAGCATAACTCAAAATGCACAAACAGCAGAAGAGAAACCAGATGATTCGGACCTTCTATAGATTAAATTTTTGTGTGCTTCCAAAGACTTTTCCAAAAGAGTCAAAAGAGAACCTACAGATTGGGAAATAATATTTGGTAATGACATAATTGACAAGGGACTTATCTTTAGAATTTATAGAAAACCCCAACACCTCAATAACAAAAAGACAAACAATCCAATTAAAAAAGGGGCAGAATACATGAATAGACACTTCACCAAGGAGGATATTCAAGTGGACTACAAACCACTGTTTGT
Organism: Orycteropus afer afer; assembly: GCF_000298275.1. Taxonomy (NCBI): domain Eukaryota; kingdom Metazoa; phylum Chordata; class Mammalia; order Tubulidentata; family Orycteropodidae; genus Orycteropus; species Orycteropus afer. The sequence continues at coordinate 3,784,330 of NW_006921861.1, read as the reverse complement.
TTTGCAAATCAAAACAACAACAAGATAACATCTTGCTCCAGCACTAGTAGCAAAGTTCAGTGAGACAGAAAATAACAAATGCTGGCGAGGTTGTGGAGAGATTGGGACTCTCATACACTGCTGGTAGGACTGTAAAATGGTACAACCATTGTAGAAAGCAGTATGGCAATTCCTTCAAAAGTTGGAATTAGAAATACCATTTAACCCAACTATTTCATTACTAGGTATATACCTTAAAGAAGTGAGAGCCATGACCAGAACAGACATATGCACATCTATGTTCATTGTGGCATTATTTACAATCCCCAAAAGATGGAAACAACCTAGGTGTCCATCAACTGAGGAATGGATATCCAAACTATGGTACATACACACAATGGAATACTATGCAACCCTAAATAATGTAGAATCTGCAAAATACTGCATAACATGGATGAACTTGGAGGACATTATGCTTAGTGAATTAAGTCAATGACAAAAGGACAAATATTGCATTAGTCCGTTATTGTAATGGTCTGAAGTGGTTGTTGTTATGTGCTGTCAAGTCAAACCCAACTCATAGTCACCCCTCCTTGGGTTTCCAAGGCAGTATCACTATGGAAGTAGATTGCCCCATCTTCCTTCTAAGGAGTGCCTGGTGGATTTGAACTGCCAGCCTTCTTGTTAGCAGTCAAGTGTCTTAGTCACAATTGAAGGTCATTTTCTTTGTTAGTTACCAGGGGTGTGAGGGGAGGGGAGAGAATACTGTTAGATAGATAGAGACAAGTTTTGATTTGGGTGTAGAGAAGGGCAATGTACCAAATGTGAGTGATCAATACAGTGGCACTAGGGAAGAGAAAGACATAGAGAGGTACATAGGAAATACAGACAACAAAAATGAACCCTTTTGCACATATAGTACATTGTGGTCAGTGAAGGCAAAGAAGTGTATATGGGTGGATAGATGGGTGAACAGGCTGAAATATTAGGTATGTATATGAAGTGGAGAGTGCACTCAAGAACATGTATAGGGTTGGCAGAAAGTGGTCCAATAACTTTATGTGTATGATCTGAATTCCCAGGTGTATAATGGGGCTGACAAGGAGCAAGGTTGTAGTCACTGCTTGGTCACAGCCAGCTACCAAAACGGACCAAGTAGTTCAACCTGTGGGCTCGGGACCATAGTCGCAGAGGACATCAAACTCAATTGGCATAA
>NW_006921861.1:3756942-3782803 GCF_000298275.1 Orycteropus afer afer | reverse complement strand
AAAAAAAAAAGAAGCAGGGAACAGGTTTGCTGGCCTGAGGGAGCCTGGTGGAACCACTGAAACTATGGCCCCCTTCTGGAATTGAACACACACCTGTGGCTTCCAGCCAAACAATAGACAGGCATATCAGTTGAGCATTTACCTGAGATAGATACACTCTTTGGAGAGAACAAGCATGAGAGAAAGAAGGGCTCTTCAGGCACAAGGAGTCAGCTCAGGGGGTAGGAGTGCATGGAGGGATGGACACAGGGGAAAGGTAACTATCAGGAGAAAGTGGGAGGGGAGATGTTGCATTGTGCTAAATTGTGGTCAATGTCATGAGACAAAGTGTATGTGATCTGCTGTATGGAAAGTGTAGCTGCTCTGTAAATTTTCACCCAAATCATAACAAACAAACAAAAAAAAAACCTCTGTGTTAAATAAATTTCCTTTTTAAGAAAACTTTTTGTTGCATATATGTTATAGTATAAAACCAGAAAACCAAACTCACTGCTGTCCAGTGGGATACAACTCACAGGGACCCCTCCTTGGTTTTCCAAGGTGATATCACTACAGAAGTAGAAGAAGATTGGAACCTTCCTTCCAAGGAGTGACTTGTGGGTTTGAACCATCAGCCTTCTGGTTATCAGTCAAATACCTTAGGCAGTATGCCACCAGAGGTCCTGTTAATAGCATAACTCCTTGAATAATTTATTTAGAAGGATCAACACAAGGCTGGTCCCTTTGAAGCAGAGATGGTTGTTGTTCCTAGGTGCCCTCAAGTTGGTTCCTGCTCATAGCGACTCCATGCACAACAGAACGAAACACTGCACTTTTTGTGCTCAATGCTTGAGCCCTTCATTGCAGGCACAATGTCAATCCATCTTGTTGAAAGTTTCCCATTTCATTGATCTTTTACTTTACCAAACATATTATCCTTCTCTAAACACTGGTTCCTTCTGACAACATGACCAAAGTATGTGAGATGAAGTGTAGCCATTCTCACTTCTAAGGAGAGTTCTGGTGTATTTCTTCCAAGACAGAGGTAGAGATTAAAGATGTTCAAAATGTCCACACTTTCAAAACCCCTGTACCACTCCAACATCTCTAACATCAATTACTACTCTTTCCTGCAGTACCCTCTCTCTCCTCTTAGGGATCCGTGATTTGCTGTAATGTCTCACAGAATTCACAAACTATCAAAGAAATGGCTCCCCCAATTGTAGAGGCTAGCAAGATCCAAATCCATTGGTCAGGCATCCCTCTGGAGGAGTCTCCTCACTGACGTGGTTGCAGGGGTCATCAGACCCAAATCAGAAGGTCAGAAAACTGGCTGCTGTCTCAAGTCCTAAGAACTGGAGGTCCAATGCTGACGAACCAGATGCAGGATCTAGAGCAAGATAGTGAACTTTGCCAGAGCATTCAGTCTATACCCTCAAGAAAAACTAAGGGTGCTGACTTGAGTAGTAAGGTGGTGATGCAAGATACAACCCACCCTAATCTGCTCTCATTAATAAAATAGTCAATTCACTCCTAAATGAGTCCATAATCACAGGTATAGAGGTTAGAATTTACAAGACATCACAAAATGGAGGGCAATGACTAAAAGACCATACTAAATAATTCAATGCACCACAGGCCACTTTTTTATCTTCTACCCATTTTCCCTTTCATACTTGAAGGGTTAACTCCCCACTTCCCAATCATTTTGCCAATCTGAAACAGTAATTAACAATCAGTCCTTCAGTATGGCAAAGACTCTTTTGGGTGAGGTTACTTAGGTACCAGCCATTCAGGTCTGCTACAGTTGTAAATTTGATCTGGTCAGGTTCTCTGAAAGTTTTGTGTCTTCTTCGCCTTTTTTGGCATCAGATAAAATTTAAGTAAGAGATTATTTTCTTGCTCTGAATCTTGAGGCAACAGAATAATAATAGACTTTCCCGACTGCATAACCCATTTATTCATTCTTTTACCTTCAACTGTTATTTATCTTTCTTTCTATTTGTGATTTATTTATATATTTGTTTGTTTTAAAATTTGTATTGTGATTTGGGTGCAAATTTACAAAGCAGATTTGTTTTATTCTCAACAGTACAAACACAGTTTATTTCAGACGGTGATTACAATCCCAATGACAAACAGCTCTCCTCCCATCTTCTCCCTGTGACTACCCATGCTCTGTGTTCCTGACCTATGCTCTCTTGTCTATCTAGTTTTCTCCCTATGCAAATGCTGCCTTTCTGATCTCTCCCGGATTATTGTTCTTTGAGGTGCATCTCCTTGGGGTAAGTGTTCCACTTCTAAGCCTTTCTGTTGTTTGGTTGAGAGCTAATCCATGGAAGTGAGTCCAGTTCCAGGCCCTAAGGATAACCTGAGGCCATAGTCTCAGGCCAGTAATTCTAGTCATTTTTCTGTTTTTGAATTATGTTCAACATTTTTCCTCACACTCTGTCTATCCAGAATCTCCAATTTTGATCCCTTTCCTAGTGGTTGGCATTGGTAGCCAGACACCATTTAGTTATTCTGGTCTCAGGGTCATGAAGGCTTTGTTCATGTGGTCCATTAGTCCCTTGAAGTAATTGTCTCCATATGTCTGTATTATTATTATTATTATTATTTTATTGTGATTTGGGTGAAAGTTTAAAGAGCAAATTCATCTTCAATACAGCAGTTTTCATACACTTTGTCTCATGACATTGATTATAATCTTCCACAATGCAACAGCTTTCCTCCTACTTCCTCTCCATAGCTACATCCTCCCTGTGTCGTTCCCTCCATGCACTCCTGCCCCCTGAGCTGTCTCCCTGTGCATACACAGCTCTTCTATTCTCCCATGATTGATCTCTCCAAGGAGTGTATGTACCTAATGTGAATATTCAGCTCATATGTCTGTCTTTTGTTTGGTTAGAAGCCATAGGAGTGGGTTCAGTTCCAGACTTGAAGGGCAGCTAGAGGTCATAGTCTCAGGGGTTCCACCAGGCTCTATCAGACCAGCAAACCTGTTCTTTTTTTTTTTTTTTTATGATTTTGAGTTTTGTTGCATGTTGTTCTATCACTGTATCCAGGATCTCCTACATAGATCACCCTCTGAGTGGTGGACAATGGTAGCCAGGTACCATCTATTCTTCTGGTATCATAGTTGTATAGGCTGAGGATCTCATGGTGTGTGGTCATAGCTCCTTGGACTAATTATTTCCATGCATCTTTGGTTTTCTTCATTCTTTTTGCTCTGGATGAGGAGAAACTCATCATTGCATCTAGATGGCCATTTGCAAGCTTTTAAGGTCCCAGTCACTACTCACCAAAGTAGGATGTGGAACAATGTTTTTGTGTAGTATGTTTTGCCAATTGAGCTTGATGTCTGCAGTGATCATGGTCCTGAGCCCATAGGTCCAACTACTTGCAACCTCTGAGTAGTTGGCTGTGGCCAAGAAGTGACTACAATCTTGTTCCTTGTCAGATCTACTATATACCTAGAAATTCTTACAAAACATACAAATACACTTTTAGAAATATTGTCTGTAAACCTTATATATGGTCATGGGTACACTACATTGACATTCCTAATCTTTCAGCCTGTCCACCCATCTATCCATCCATATTTCAATGTTTGTCATCACTGACAATGCAGTACTGTATTTTCAAAAGGGTTCATCTTTGTTGTCTTACCTCCCATGAACCTCTCTATGTCTTCCTCCTCCTCAATGCCACTGTCTTTTATTTTCTTCACTCTTCTTTGCTCCAGACAGGGAGAGATCAATAGTTGCATCTTAATAGCCTCTTGAAAGCTTTGAAGACCCTGGTTGCTACTCACTAAAGTAGGTTGTAGAACAATATTTTTATGTGCTATGTTGTGCCAGTTGAGCTTCATGTGCCCCAAGACTCTGGTCCCAAGCCTGCAGACCCAGCAACTCACTCCCTCAAGGTGTTTTTTGTGTAGCTAAAAATCTACTCCAAACTTGTTCACTGTTAGTTCTATATAATGTATATGGTTATTTGTCTAGCACAAATAACATATAGGAATATCATCAGTCAAATCTGTCTATGGTCAAGCATATATTCCTGTTTGCCTACCTACACCTGATCTTCTCACTTGTCTACCTGTGTATCCACCTGTAAACTAGTGTCATTACTGATAATGCAGTATTGTGTATGCAATAGTATTTGCCTCTATTGTCTATATCTTTTGTGCACTTCTCTGTGTCCTCCTTATCCTTAATGTCATTTTGCTGATCACATGCCTTTTTTTTTATATTGCCTTTGCCTTTACCCAATCAACACATGACTTTAACTAGTCAGCCATCTTTTCTCTCCTTCTCTCCCATCACTGGTAACCAAGAAGTAAATTTCATTCCCTGAATAAAGCGTTTCTTCACTTTTCATAACAGACTTATACAATATTTGTCCTTCTGTGACTGAGTTATTTCACTCAACATAATGTCCTCTAACTTCATGCACATTGTGAGATGATTCCTGGATTTTTGTTGTTGTGTTGTTGTTGTTATGTGCCATTGAGTCAGACCCGACTCATAGCGACCCCTCCTTGGGTTTCTGAGATGGTATCACTATGGAAGTAGATTGCCCAACCTTCCTTCTGACGAGTGGCTGTGGGTTTGAACCGCCAGCCTTCTGGTTAGCAGTCAAGTGCCGTAGACACTACATTACCAGAGCTTCTCCTGGATTCTTAATCATCCTCTAATGTTGCATAGCACTCCATTGTGTGTATGTACCATAGTTTGGTTATCCATTCATCTCTTGATGGACACATAGGTTATTTCTATCTCTTTGTTATAGTGAATAGTGCTGTAACAAACATGGTTGTGCATATGTCTGTTCGTGTCCTGTCTCTCACCTCTTTAGGATATATTCCTAGTAAAGGAATTGTTGGATCAAACAGTATTTCTATTTCCTACTTCTTAAATGAAACACCATACTGTTCCCCACAGAAACTATAACATTTTACAGTCCCACCAGTAGTGTAAGAGAGTTCCAATCTCTCCACATCCTTGCCTCTATTTGTTATTTTCTGCCTTGTTGAACTTTGCTACTATTGCTGGGGTGAGATGATATCTCATTGTTGTTTTGATTTGCATCTCTCTAATGGCTAATGATTATGAGCATTTCCTCATGTGTTTGTAAGTCACCTGTATATCGTCTTTAGTGAAGTGTCTGTTCATACCCTTCGCCCATTTTTGAATTGGTCTGTTTGTCTTTTTGATGTTGAGGTATTAAAGTTTTCTACAAGTTTTAGAGATACGTCCCTTGTCATATATGTCATAGCCAAATATTTTTTTCCCAATCTGAATGTTCTCTTTTCAGTCCTTTGTAGAAGTCTTTTGATGCACATAAGAATTTAATTTTAGAAGGTCCCAGTCATCTAGTTTCTTGTCTGCTGCTTGTGAATTTTAAGTTATGCCTGGTAGTCAATATATGCCATAAATTAGGGCCCCTAGGTTTATCCATATTTTATCTCTGATAGACTTTATGGTTTTGAGTTCTACATTTAAGTCTTTGGTCCATCTTGAGTTAGTTTTTGTGCATAGTGTGAGGTATGGATCTTGTTTAATTTTTTTGCAAATGGTTATCCAATTTTGCCAGCACAATTTATTAGAGGGTTTCTCTCTGCCAAATAATGGATTTCAGCTGTTTGTCAAAAATCAGCTGTCCATAGATGGAAGGAATTATTTCTGGATTCTCAATTCTTTTCCACTAGTATATTTTCCTATTGTACCAATACCACACTGTTTAGACTACTATGGCTGTATAGTAGGTTGTGAGGTAGGGGAGTGGGCAATCTCCTACTTTGTTCTTCTTTTTCAGTAGTGCTTTGCTTATCCAATGTCTCTTTCCTTGGATTGGTGATTGAGGTTTTCACATCCTTAAAGAATGTTGCTGGAATTTGGATCAGAATTGCAGTGAATCTATGAATTTTTTGGGGTAGTATTGATATTTTCACAATATTCAGTCTTCCTATCCATAAGCATGACATGTTCTTCCATTTATGTAGGTCTCTTGTAGTTTCTTGTAGCAGTGTTTTGTAGTTTTATTTGTAAAAGTCTTTTGTATCTCTGGTAAGATTTATTCCTAAGTATTTATCTCTTGGGTAACTATTGTTTTCCTGGTTGGCAATTTTCAGGGGTTTATATATATCATTCCATTACCTTCTCACTTCCATGGTTGCTGCTGAGACAGAGTAGTCTTACTGGTTTCCTTCTGTAGGTAATTTTTCATTTTATGTGTGCTACTTTCACAAGTGTTTCTTTTTCTTTGTTTTTTTTTTAGTTTGATTATGTCTTGGCAATTTTCTTTTGGGGTCTGATCTGTTTGGGGTTCTTCTCATCTTTCATCCTACTGGGAAAATCCTCTTCCAACAAAGCTTTGACAATTTGCTCTGTGGTTTCATATGTCTGTTCCTGTTCTGGAATTCTGATTACACAGAAGATTATTCCTTTTGATGATATCCCACATGAATCTTAGGCTTTCTTCATTTTGTTTTTATCTTTTTTCTTATTGATCTTTTAACAAAGTAGTATTAAGGTATTTGTCTTCCATGTCATTAATTTTGTCCTCCATTAATTCACTTCTACTCCTTTGTTCATTCAATGTGTTATCTATTTCTGAAATCTTAGTATTAATCTTCTGAATTTCTATTTGTTGTTTGTGTATCATTTCTAATCTTTCATTTATTTTGTCATTTTTCTTGTATTGTTTTCCTAAATTGTCCAAGTTTTGTCTGTGTTATCCTTCATTTTATCAGGGTTCTCCTTGATCTGTTTCTCAATCCATTGAGGATAAAACCTGGATATAATTCCTCATCAGGGAGTTCCAATGCTGCTTCTTCCTCAGGGAGGTTTTCTGTGTCTCTATCCTGGTCCCTTGTTTGTACTACTTTATCTTTCTTCTTAGTTTGGATTGGTATGGTCCATTGCTGCTGAGACATTGTGATGCCATTGTTTTTATATTTAATTGGTGTTTGTATGTTGTGGTGATTCACCAAAGATTTGGTTTGTTTCTTTATTTTGTTTTGATATATCTTATTGAACAGGGTACTGTGTTCCCCTAGTCACTTGTTGGCAGTACTTAGGCACTCACCACCTGTCTCCTGGTGGGTATGAAAGAGAGTAGTAGTGTGCGCACAGATATGTTAGCTCTTCATGAAAAGCATTTCCTCAACTGGGTGAGTTGGGCTGGTATTGGCCACCATCTATTGTTGATCAGTTAGTGCAGAAGCAAGTGGTGGCCCTCACTCAGTGGGTGGGGCCCCAGGAGGTGCAGGGATGGTTGGGTCATGTGGACATGGTTGTTCTCTCCCACTCAGTTAGACAGAAACAAAAACAATTAAAAAATAAATAAATAAAAATAAGAGAACAAAATCAGAAACTGCATATACAAACAGGAGCAATTGAAAAAGAAAGGGAAGGCAATAAATGAGAAAAAAAAAATTATATATGTTAAAAAGACAAAAGAAAAATAAATAGAAAAAGAGGGGAAAAAATTCCACAAGATCTAGGAGAGGGTGGAATAAGAAAGAAGAGCAAGAGTAAAGAATAATAAAGAAAACATGAGAAAACAGCAAAAAGAAAAGCAAGGGGTGGGAAGAAACACAAGAAGAAAACAGAATATAACCAAGAAAAGAAAAAGGAAAAAAATAGCAGAACCAGTGGAGGGAAATAGGGAAGGAAAAAAAAAAAAGGAAGAACAGAGGAAGAAAAAAAGAATAATTTAAAAACCAACAAACCAAAGAAACTTGTGGGCAGTGGGGGCTGGGCAGAGAGCCTAGGCTCTGTCAGGGCACACAGACTGGGAAGAAATTCTTGCAGGTCCAGAAAGTGGGTGAAGGTGGGGAGTGGCCCTACCTCATTCACTAAGAGGGTGTGGGGTACAAGAGTAACAAGAGGAATATCACACCTTTCTATCATCATCCTCCAGTACTGTTGCCTGTGCTGTCCTCGGAAAGGAGAGCCTATTCTAAAATTCCTGTCCAGGTCAGAACAACACTTGAAAATATTCAAATTGGCCATGCTGTCAGGACAGCCAACAGTATGCAGCTCCATTTGTCTCCTTATTCACTGTTTTTGTTCAGTTACTTTTACTAGTTGGTATTTAATCTGCTTCTTTATCCTCCCCTTCAAAACTCAGGGTTCCAGGATTATTCTTACATCTGTTTCAATTGGTGTCTCATTTCTTTATTGCAGAAGGTCTGTGTAGGTTGTCTGCTTCTTCCACTGTCTTGCCAGAAGTCCTGCATTTGTCATTTATTTTTACCTAAACCTTTCCACCTTAGGAAGGAACATTGCATTCAGCTACTGTGTTAGTCCAACTTGCTGGTAGTAAGATCAGTCAAGTAAGTTTTTCCCCCTCAGTCTATTTCCATTTATATTGGGTAGGATTACATAAGTAAAACACTAGTGGGCTATCTTGATCACTAGGCAATATTGTGGTATTCACTGTCAACTCTGATTTTGCCAGATGGGTGGAAGGTACTATCCATCCCATCGGGCCCTTGGGGATTCTGACCTACAGGTTTTAGGGGTATAATTACAGTGTCATTCTTCTGGTTACCTAGTGCTGCTCTGACAAGAAATATACCACAAATGGGATGGGCTTAACAAACAAGAATTTATTCTTACAATTTGAAGGCTTTAAGTCCAAGTTCAAAGTACCAAGCTCTAGGGGCTGGGTGAAAGCCCCTCAGCCTTAGGTTTCAGCTCTGCCTCCATCTCCTGGCCCACTGAAGCTAGAGGCTTTTCTTCACTCAGACAGCTGCTGTCTGCTGAGGCTGCCAAGCCCAAAGTTTACAAGTAAAAAGGCACAGTCCCAATGTTACCAAACCACATGGCAGACCATTAATTTAAGTCCATTTTAAGTCCCAAGTTTGGCAGAGCATAACAGGCTGCTGAGCAATGACATGGCTACATGCAGAGAGAGCCCAAGCATGCCATAGGCTAGAGACCATTCCCAAGGTGTCTCCTTATATACAGGAGGCAGACCACACTACAAAGATAGCTACTCAGCTGCTTGTGGTAGATGCCACCATGGAGTTGATTGCCAGTCCCATCATGGGGAATAACTACCACCAAGTGCCCAGCCACTCAACCAGGCCCAGCCAAATTGACACACAAACATAACTACTACAGTCATGCTTAAGGATCACATCTGCTTTGGTCACCCATAGCTGCATCCCTGTTCCTGGGACCATAGATTCCAGCAGGAAAAAAGAAATTTCAGGAGATGTAGAGAAGAATTGTTCCCCAGAGAAATGTAGAGATCTGTTCAGTGATGATCCTCCATTTGTCCCCCTCTAGTTGAATGTGAGCACACACTCATGAGCCAGCCCTTCATGCTATTATCTCCATCATCACCCCCTTTTAGATAGTAAATGTTTCAATTGCCCATTCCAAGTCTCTATTAAATCATTACTCTAAGGGTCATATGAAACATGGCATGTCCATTTAATATGAGATTTCTTGGCCCATTGTTGTACTCAGTGGGCTGTAATGTGTGTCTCTTGGTCATCTATATTGGTACAATATATACATTTTTCCATTTCTTTAATGATGATTTTGGCATTTGCATCTGTCACGGGATATAGAAAAGCTCAAACCACAGTAAGTATCTATTTCTGTGAGGACCCATTTGTAACCATCTGATACCACTGGCATCATTGGACTAATATAATAACTTGCCAGTTATGTGCAGGGCCTTCCCCCTGGAGATTTCTTTTCCATAGTCATCTGTAACCTCTGTCTTTCTTGCTGACAGAAAAAGAAGCCCTTATTGACTGACATTTTGTCCTTCAGAATGTACAAGAGAGATGTTTCTAGATTCAGCTGATCTCTGCATTGCGTAGCACCTCTATGTCTGGTCATTTTGTGAAATGAATTGGCCACCTCAAGTAAGTGTACCACCATGTGTGGTTCCAATCACCCTCCAGTCCAAAAAGAGAGTTTTTCTTGTAGACATGGATGTGTACTATTCTACTGTGCCCTTTAAATTCCTAGATTGCTTTCCATAGGTCTGTGCCCCACGAGAATGTCCCCTTAATAATCAAATTTTCCATCACTCATTTGCCTGATCATATAGCCACATAATTGGCCACTACCATGTGTCAGTAAAATTCAAAACATATAGGTTTTAACCTTTGCCAAGTTCTTCATCATAGCTAGGAAGACTATTGAGTTGATTTTTTCTTACCTTCTTCAATCAGGGTCTTTCTGTATGCTTCTCTGAAAACAATAGTTTTCTGCTTCAAATGTTCCATGTACCCTGGAACTGCCATCTATGAATAAAATAGCTTTCTGCTGCTCAGCAGAAAGTTATTCATAAGGCATTGTCCATGTGACAATGGGCTTTGGTAGCTTCTGGAGTTGTTCCAAGATAGAACCTATAGGAAAAAAAGGTTATCTTTTTGTGGGTGTGGTGGATGCCTCCCTGCCTTCCTCCAGTAGCTTATTCTTGTATGAAATATTTCCATTTTATTATGGAACTATTTTGGGCACCACGTTTCTTATTAGAGTGTTTCTCTGACATCATCCAAGACAAGATTGGTATTTCAAGTCTCATGATGATTTTATTTATGTTCTTCTGTCATTGAGGTAGTCTCAATCCATGTGCAATAATAGGTGAGCCCTCTGGTAGCATAGTGCCTAAGGCATTTGACTGCTAACCAGAAGGCTGGTGGTTCAAACCCAGCAGCCACGCCTCAGAAGGAAGGTTGGGCAATCTACTTCCGTAGTGATAGCACCTTGGAAACCCAAGGAGGAGTTGCTATGAGTTGGGTCTAACTTGATGACACATAAGAACAACAACAACTATCTTTCAAATAACATGTATCATGCTGTGGCATTTAGAAATGTTCTAGTCCAGAATCCCAATGGTCAGTGTAGGATGATATTCTCACATTTTTCCCATGAGCATGCAAAAGCATATGTGACAAACACCTCCAAAATCATGTCTGATTGTGAATCATAAGGGCCTAAAAGCAAGGAGAGGGAGACTGCGTTCTGTAATTCAGACATAGCCTACTGTTGCTTGAGCTGCATTCAAACAGAGTTTTCTTCCTACTGGTTTCATGGATGGGAGCTAACAATATTTCCAGATGTGGAATATGTATTATCCAAAGTACAAATAGACCAATCAAACATTGAGCATCCTGCTTTGTCTTAGAGATAGGAAATGACAGTAACTTATTCTTGGTTGCCTGCAGAATGTCATAGGTGGCTCCTATCCAATTTATTTCCAATAATTTAATTATTTGGGCAAGACCCTGGATTTTTGCTGGATTTATTAACCAGCCTTTTTTGGTCATGTCAGCCACCACTGTTTTCAAATCTTTCCTAAATTCTTCTTCCATGTTTGATATTATTAACATAATATTCTCAATGCAATGTGTCACTATACTTCAGATCTGCACAGGTCCAAGTCTCTTCTAAACAAATTATGATAATAAGCAAAAACTTCAAATAACATATGGCAACATGTTGAATGTGTATTTGGATCCTTTCCACATGACAGCAAACTGCAGCCAGCTTTTTTACTGAATTTGAGATAAACATAAAGGCATTTGCAAGATAATTCATTGAGTACCAGTCTCCTTTAGTCTGCTGTTTTTCCTGCACTGTTGATAGCATGCCTGAGACAGCTGAAGCCATTGGTAGTATTACTTCATTTAGGTCTCTATAGTCTACTGTGGGAGCTCTGGTAGCATAGTGCCTAAGGCACTTGACTACTAACCAGAAAGCTGGCAGTTCAAACCCACCAGCCACTCCTTGGAAGGAAGGTTGGGCAATCTACTTCTGTAGTGACACTGCCTCGGCAACCCAAGGAGGGGTCGCTATGAGTTGGGTCCGAATCGACGGCACATAACAACAACAACATAGTCTTCTCTCAGCCTCCATGAGCCATGGTCATACAAGACTGCTTTTCACATGGTCATACAGGACTGCAAACAATAAATTTGTTGGCACCAATACACCAGCCTTTAGCATATCTTTAATAAAAATCATAATCTTCTTTTGTCCACCAGACATCTTATACTGTTTCAAATTAACAACCTGCGTGAATTTGGGCAATTCCAATGGTTCCCATTTAGCATTTCTAATCAATACTTAGGAGCTCTGGTAGCATAGTGCTTAAGGCACTTGACTGCTAACCAGAAGGCTGGCAGTTCAAACCCACCAGCCACTCCTTGGAAGGAAGATGGGACAATCTACTTCTGTAGTGATACTGCCTCGGAAACCCAAGAAGGGGTTGCTATGAGTCGGGTCCGACTCAACGGCACATAACAACAACAACAACAACAACAATCAACACTTGCCTAAGGGCAGACTTCTTGCTTTCAGTTTTACAGTATCAGGTGGAGGGAGGGTTTTCCCAGTTAGACTTAATATCCATACCAATAATACATTCAGGAAAGGGAGATGAAATTACTTCATGCGAAATCTGTTTAAATCTTCTAATTGTCATCCAAACTTTTACCTTAGTCTTACCAACTGTTTTATCCCCCAGTCTAATCTTGTTGTTGTTGTTGTTATGTGCCATCAAGTTGGACCAGACTCATAGCGACCCCTCCTTGGGTTTCTGAGGCACTATCACTACAGAAATAGATTTCCCAGCCTTCCTCCAAGGAATGACTGGTGGGTTTGAACTGCCAGCCTTCTGGTTAGTAGTCAAGTGCCTTAGGCACTACACTACCAGAGCTCTCCAGTCTTAACTTAGGCTCCATCAAGATTTCATTGACAGGTTCTGGAATGCTGTTTTGGAGTTCTCCTGTATCCAGGAACCACAAGAATTTCTCTTTCCCACTCCAGGGCAATTTTGCCCACACATATGTGTATTACCTTGGGTCCCCTGCTGGAGGCTGGACCAGAAGACCCTGGTCCCCTCATCAGTACTTATTTTCATCAACTAGTGAAGCCTTTGTCTCGAATGGTCCCAGGTGAAATTTCGCATTATTAAATATCTCTCTATTGGAGTGAATAGTGTTTGTTGTTGTTGTTATTACGTGCTGCTGAGTTGAACCCGACTCATAGAAACCCCTCCTTGGGTTGCTGAGGCAGTATCACTATGGAAGTAGACTGCTCCACCTTCCTTCTGAGGAGTGGCTGGTGGGTTTGAACCACCAGGCTTCTGGTTAGCAGTCAAGTGCCTTAGGCACTATGCTACCAGAGCTCCTGGTAGTGAATAGTGTTTAGGCCTCTTTATTATTGGGGGACCAGTAGGAGTTTCAGTTGGCCAACTCAACCTTCTGGAATGATGCATTAGAACTTCTGTCTCAACTCTATTAATATCCACTATATTCATCCCCTTCCTTAGTAACCATCTAAAAATCTCCATCCTTCTGAGGAAAGTTTTTCCCCATTGCTTCTTCCCATTTTCCAGTGAGTAACTCTTACGTTTCTTGCACGTGTAAGACTATGGAAGAAATCTGTGCCAACAGATCTGATACAGCTTGTCAAATTATTGCTTAGTTTTGCAATAGTAAGGGCACATGGGGTGCCCATGTAGAAAGGAACCCCTTGATTATCATAGCTGTCATAACTTGTTTAAGGGGCACACTCATTTGGTGAATATTCCAATCACCATAAAGCCATTCCACCATGGTTTGCATAAGCAGCAGATTAGCGCTTACTCTGGAGTGTTCCATGGGATATTTATAGAGGGGCAGTTTCCCTTCTCAGGGTAAACAAATCACACTGAAAATTTTATCCAGTCCACCAGGCTGTCCATTCCCCTTCTGGTTAACCTGCTGTGCAACTAGATCTTGTATCACCATTTATGACTGTTCCATAGTGAGTTGTGGATCTTGCATCAACTCAAACACAGTCCTCCATTCTTTAGCATTCATAACTAAAGCACTGTCCCTAAACTAGTCACTCTGACAATCCATTTTAGTAATGTTTCCTCAAGAAGCTAACACTATCAATCTACAAATTGAAGCAACTAGTTTACACTATACCTCCTGGTTTCAATAGTTTCTTGATTTTGCCCATTCTCTTCCTGGACCAGGGATCATAAGAATGCTTCCTGTTGTTCCAACATAATTTTTCCTCTCCAAGTCAGCTTTGAAACTAGTAGAAGTAGCTCTGACCAGACTGGATCTGGTTGGTTCAGTGCTACAGTCCATCCGTACATTCTTTTTAATTCCTGCCATTGCAGGTATAAGAGCAACCAAAGAATTATATGTCTATAGTTTCCTTAAACCCAAAAAACCAAACTCACTGCTGTTGAGTTGATTTCAACTCATAGTGATCCCTCCTTGTGTTTCTGAGGCAGTATCACTATGGAAGTAGATTGTGCAACCTTCCTTCCAAGGAATGGCTGGTGGGTTTGAACCACCAAGCCTTTTAGTTAGCAGTCAAATGCCTTAGGCACTAGGTCACAAGAGTTCCCTCACAGTTTCGTTATCAATCTGTATTTCCATATGAACTCAGCTAGCCAAGACCTCAGGAGTTAGATCCACTATTCTTAAATCCCATGGATAGTTCTTGCCTTGGATAACTGATTGTAATTTAACAAGCTGCTTCAATCTATGTGTTTTTAATCTCATCCAGAAATGAAAGTTTTCTCATTCTCCTGTTTATCCCTTTTTCTCCAAAACTACATATTCTCTGGGTCTAGGTCATTGTGCTGAGCTCCATCATTTTGATGCCAACTGCTTGAACAATTTCTTTTAGAAGGTTCAACACTAGGTTGTCCCATATGAGGTAAAGGTTAAAGATGTCCCAAATGTCCAACTTTTCCAAACTACTGCACCACTCCACCATTTCTAACACCAACTCCTCCTCTCTATACTGTCCCTCCCATCTTGTTGTTGTTGTTGTTGTTATTTGCCATTGAGTCAGCCCTGACTCATAGCAACACCTCCTTGGGTTTCCCAGGCAGTATCACTACGGAAGTAGGATTGCCCAACCTTCCTTCTGAGAGTGGGGTTCTATAATTCACTGTGATCTCACAGAATTCACAAACCTCCAAGGAAAAGGCTCCCACAGTCATGGTGGCTGGCAAGCCCCAAATCCTTGTGTCAAGCATCAGTCTGGAGGATTTTCCTTATTCACATGGTTGCAGGGACTGATGAACTCAAATCAGATGACTGGCCACTGGCTCATGTTCCAAGAACTAGAGGTCTGATGATGATGAGCCACAGGGCAACTCTAGAGCAAGACAGCAAACATTGCCAGAGCATTCATTTATGTTGGATGCAGTCTATACCCTCAAGGAAAGCTAAGGATGATGAATTGAGTTACACCTTCTAGTAAGGTTGTGACTCAAGATACATCCCACTCTTATCCTGCCTCATTAACATAATGGACAACTCACTCCAAAATTGAACTATAAACATAGGCATGTTGTTGTTTTTATGTGCCATCAAGTCGGACCCGACTCATAACAACCCCTCCTTGGGTTTCTGAGGCAGTATCACTACGGAAGTAGATTGCCCCATCTTCCTTCTGAGGAGTGGCTTATGGGTTTGAACCTCCAGCCTTTTGGTTAGCAGTCAAGTGCCTTAGCCACTATGCTACCAGAGCTCCCTAAACATAGGCATAGAGGTGAGGATTAACAATGTATCACATAATGGCAGACTATGGGTAGAAGGGCTATATTAAATAATTCACAGCACTACAAAAACTCTCTAAATAACCATAATAAACATACTTATTAGAAGATCCTATCTATCTATCTATATTCTTTTTCTGTAGCATAAAAAGTACAAGCATAAAAATTTAAATATTATCTCTCACTGCAGTCGAGTTGGAGCCGACTCATACTGACCCCTCCTTGGTTTTCCAGGACAGTATCACTATGGAAGTAGATTGCCCAATCTTTCTTCCAAGATTTAATATCAGTAAGTTACCTTAAAATGTTGGAAATTATTTTATATGCCATAAAAGCTGATATGATACAAAACATAACAACAGTTGAAATAAAATTTGTTTAAATAGTCTGTATTTCCATCCAACTTTTATCTTTTCATTTTAGGTGTGTCTCATTGTGATTTCTATGTTGTGAATTCTTCCATAATCAAGGGAACACCAATCATATGTCAGTTTGTCTTACTGTGGTGGCTTGTGGGTTGCAGTGATGCTGGACGTGTTGCAATCAATATTTAAAGTACCAGCAGAATCACCCATAGTGGACAGGTTTCAGCAAAGCTTCTAGACTGAGACAGACTGGAAAGAAGGACTTGGAAGTGAAGTTCTGAAAAATTTGGTCACTTTATAAATAGCAATGAAACATAGTCTGATATATTACTGGAAAATTTTAGTGAAACATTGTCTTGTATAGGGCCAGAAGCTGAGCCCCTCTGCTCAGAAGGCACTCAAAATAAAACTGTGGAAGAGCTGCCTCCTCAAAGTAGAGGTGACCTTAACAATGTGGATGGAGTGAAGCTTTCTAGGCCTTCATTTGCTGATGTAGTATGACTCAAAATGAGAAGGAACAGTTGCAAATATCCATTATTAATCAGATCGTGGAGTGTACAAAGTGTGAGTCTAGGAAAATAGGAAGTTGTCAAAAATTAAATGGAATGCATAAATACCTAGGCATTAGTAAGCTGAAATGGACTGGTATTAGCCACTTTGAATCTGACAAAAATAGAGTCTACTATCCAGAGAAGGACAAATTCAAGAGGAATGGTGTCACACGCATCATCAAAAAACATTTAAAAAAGAACTGTATCCTGAATTACAGTGCTGATAGTGCTAGGATAATATCCTCACACTTACCAGGAAGACCAGGAGCTCTGGTAGCATAGTGCCTAAGGCATTTGACTGCCCATCAGAAGACTGGTAGTTCAAACCCACCAGCCACTGTTTGGAAGGAAGACTAGGCAATCTACATTTATAAAGATACCACCTCAGAAACCCAAGGAAGGGTCTCTATTAGTCGGAGCCAACTCAATGGCAGTGAGTTTTGTTTTGCTTTTTTTTTACCAGGAAGACCAGTTAATACTAGTATTATTCAAGTAATGCACCAATACTAAAATCAATGATGAAGAAATTGAACATTTTTACCAATTTCTGCTGTTGAAACTGACTAAAAATGCAAGCAAAATGTATTGATAATTACTGGTGATTGGAATACAAAAATTGGGAACAAAGAAGGATAGATAGTTAAAAAACATGGCCTTGGTGATAGAAAAACAAAGAAATTACATGATAGAATTTTGCAAGAACAATGACTTATTCATTGCAAATACTTTTTCAACAACACAAACTGTGACTATATATGTGGACATTGCAAGATGGAATACACAGGAATCAAATTGACTACATCTGTGAAAGGAGCTTTGGTAGTGTAGTGCCTAAAGGCACTTGACTTCTAACCAGAAAGCTGGTGGTTCAAACCCACCAGCCACTCCTCAGAAGTAGGATGGGGCAATCTACTTCTGTAGTGATACTGCCTCGGAAACCCAAGGAGGGGTCACTATGAGTTGGGTCTGACTTGATGGCACATAACAACAACAACAACAACATCTGTGAAAAGAGGCTGTGGAGGCAAAATCATCAGCCAGAAAAAGGTCAGGAGCTGACTTTGGAATAGATCATCCATTGCTCATATGCAAGTTCAAGATGAAGCTGAAGAAAATTAAAACAAGTCCACAGGAGTCAAAATATGATCTTGAGTATATCTTGCCTGAATTTAGAGACCATCTGAAAAATAGATTTGATGATTGAATATAAATGACTGAAGACTACTTGTGGGATGACATCAAGAACATCACACATGAAGAAATCAACCCCAACCCACTGCTGTTGAATTGGATCTGACTCATAGCGACCCATCCTTACGTTTCTGAGGCAGTATCACTATGGAAGTAGATTGCCCAACCTTCCTTCCAAGGAGTGCCTGGTGGGTTTGAATTGTCAGCCTTCTGGTTAGCAGTCAAATGCCTTAGGTGCTATGCCACCAGAGCTCCCTGAAGAAAGAAAAAGGTCATTAAAGTGACAGGAAAGAAAGAAAAGACAAAAATGGATGTCAGAAGATACTCTGAAACTTACTACAGAATAGAGAGTAGCTACAGTCTTCAGTATGGATTACATCACAACATAAAGAAACCAAAATCTTTATAACTGGACCCATAAACAAAATCGTGAAAAATGAAAAGATTGAAGTTGTCAGGAATTTTATTTTACTTGGATCCACAATTAACACCCATGGAAGCAGCAGTTAAATCAGACATCCCACTACACTGGGCAAATCTGCTACAAAGACCTCTTTAAAGTGTTTGTGAACAAAGATATCACTTTGAAGACCAATGTGCACCTGATACGAGCCATTGTATTTTCAGTGGCATCATATGGACAATGAATAAGGAAGACTACAGAAGAATTGATATATTTGAATTGTGGTGTTGGTGAAGAATGCTGAAAACACCATAGAGTGCCAGAAGAATGAATAAATTTGTCTTGGAAGCAGTACAGCCAGAATGTTCCTTAGAAGCAAGAATGACCAGACTTCATTTCACATACTTTGATCATGTCAGAAGGGACTAGTCCCTAGAGAAGGCTATCATGCTTGGTAAAGTCGAGGGTCAGTGAAAAAGGGGAAGACCCTCAATGAGACGGATTGACACAACGCTTGCAACAATGGGCTTGAGCATTCCAGAAATTATGATTATGACATAGGACCGGACTGTGTTTTGATCTATTGTACATAAGGTTGCTATGAGTCAGAGGAGACTTGACAGCACTTAAGGAACAGTGGGAACTTGCTTACAGTTCTTTTGTGATAAAGATCCATCTAATTTTTTATAACTATAGTGATAAAATTAGTTATAAAATATTGGATGGATCCTTATCACAAAAGAACTTATAATTATAATGCATTTTATTATCTTTTGCCTTCATTTAGTTGGAAGAGTACCTTTCAAAATTTTCTCTGTAACAATGGGTGTCTTAGAGGATAATTATCAAGAAATAATTGGTTAACCTTAATTTATTTACGTAATTTCAATTCAGCCTAGGCATTTCGAAAGACAAAATCAAAACCAAATCCACAAGAGATCACTAAATTTCTTTGTTTAATTTTTACTATTTTTTTGTAAGCAGTTTAGCTTTTGTATATGTTTAATCTCTTTTAATTTTTGATGTTATAAAATTATTTCTAAAGTTAAATCATAAAAATTAGAGTCATATACTTAAGAAGGACTTTTTACCTCATTAATCTTGTTTTATACTGTGTGTTGTTAGTGCTGGGGACTCTGAAAGCTGATACATAAGAGTATAAAATTTCCCAGTGCCATGAGCCATTTGTTTCTTACAATTTTGGAATTAATAAAAATTAACCTTTTTTCTTATATCTAATTTAAGTTACTGAGAAAATTTTCCTTTTGAGATTATTTTCAAAGTTGATAAAAATTTAAAATTTTTATCAGAATGAATTTATTTTAATTAATTCTTGAAAATATCAGGACTATTTAAATTAATGTGATTTCTTATTTATTATTAAACTAATCAGAGTAAGTTCTTTGAAGAAATGTAACACTAACTCAAACTCACTGCCGGAGAGTTGGATCCAACTTATAGTGAACCCTCCTTGGGTTTCCGAGGCAGTACCCACCAGCCACTCCTCGGAAGGAAGGTTGGGCAATCCTACTTCCGTAGTGATACTGCCTCGGAAACCCAAGGAGGGGTCGCTATGAGTCAGGGCTGACTTGACGGCACATAACAACAACAACAACAACAACCACTACAGAAGTAGATTGTCCAACCTTCCTTCTGAGGAGTGAGGGTGAGTTTGAACAGCCAACCTTCTGGTTAGCAGTCAAATGCCTTAGGCACTATGCCACCAGACCTCCCATAATACTATCTAGAAGTATCAAATTATTACATTTTTATAGTCTTTTCTTTTGCATGTTTCACAAGATCCTTTACAGATGCTACTTAGAATAATTTGTTTCTTTAAAGGCTTGTTAAACTAATTAAAATAAATAATTTATCCTTTTCAGTACACTTTATAAAAAAAACATAATTTTCATTAAGATGTAGTTACTGAAAGCCAAATTCCTAAGAGCGGTCCAAGAAATAGTTTTCTCTAGGCTCAAAAAGCATCCTTATAAGGGAAAAAAAATCTGGAATTGGTAATCACAGTTTCATGCAACAATAGATAAGTAGACAAAAAATGAGACAGGAAAAACATAAATTCATCAGTCTGTGAGGCCTGCTCAAAACAAGACTTATATTTAACATCACATAAGATAAATATATGGGGAACACAGTTTCTTAAAATGTATATAGCAATTCTTGAATGAGTTGAACTTAATTCAGCAGAAAAACAAATACTATATAAATTCCTTAATTTGCCAGGGTCTCAGATGGAAGAATATTAGATCTTCTGACAAAATTTGAACAGTTAAACAAAAATTCTCCAAAGAAAAGAAAAGACGACACAAATAGAAACTTATTTTCTTTGAATGGGAGGAAAAAGAATAGATGATGTTTTCTCTGATGCCTACTCCTTGTGGTGCAGGGAGGAGTAGGACAGAAAAAGGAAGTCATTGCTGGAGGGCAGAAGAAGATGAAGGGACCCTTGTCAGAAAAGTAACTAGCTGGATTGGAGAGCCTATCTCATGCCTCAGGAGCTCTGGTGGCCTAGTGCCTAAGGCACTTGATTGCTAATAAGAAGGCTGGTGATTCAAAGCCACTAGCCACTCCTCAGAAGGAAGGTTGGGTAATCTACTTCCGTAGTGATACCGCCTGGGAAACTCAAGGAGGGTTCGCTATGAGTCAGGTCTGACTTGACAGCAGTGAGTCTCATAACTCAATTTACCCTGTCACAGGAGACTTTGTCTCTGAAGCAGATGATTTCTCTACTGGCTTTTTCTGAAAACTTGTGCCCCACTTTTCTTTGCTGCTTTTGGAGCCAGAGATTTCACAAACACTAAAACATCTAAGGCAGCAATTTTTGACACCAGGAAATGTGTCAAAAACCTAGCTAGGATAGCAATTTGCCCAGACTCTTACACCACTGCAACTAGTGGACACAAAATTTGGCTTAATTTCTTGCAAGACTAAAATGAAAATAGACAAGACAAAACAGACAGGACAGCACAAAACTACATCCTTCAATAAACCTCAAAGGACTCAAAAGCAATGATGTGACATTTGAATTGAGAAGTCTGCAGTTCCCCACATCATGGGAAGCAGAAAGCTTCAAGAGGCTCATGCCTGGACCAGGGTCTGGTTCCTTGACCGTCTAGGGGTCACCACCAGTGGTGTGTCTTTGAATCCTGGCTTCTGATACAAAATATAGTAGAGTAAATCTTCAAGTCTCTGTTAAAATCAAGGCAAAGAGTTTATTGAAGGAATAAAAGTACAGTTTAAACTGGAGGAAACACAAAGTGAAAATTCACTGAGAGCCTCCTGAGTTACAGGAGTTATAAAGATTCAATTACAGGAGTTATAAAGATAAAAACCACAAATATGGAAAACAGATTGAATGGTATGCTGATTGGTTGGTGATTACGTGAAGTATTTTATATAGAATTCCTATTGGTAATAGGAAATAAACTATGGAGGAAAATTGCAGGAGGGTTAGACATAGGTTACTTGTATGTTTTCTGGACCATTAAAAAAAATAATGTTTATAACACATCTTGACCCTTTCACTCAGGTCTTAATTTTTGTGGTACATGTTAACACCTAGCTAGTAACTCTTGAGAGCCGGACAATGAATAAGGAAGATCGAAGAAGAGCCAATGCTTTTGAGTTGTGGTGCTGGAGAAGAGTGCTAAGAGTACCATGGTCTGCTAAAAAGGACTAACAAATCTGTCCTGGAAAAAGTAGAGCAAGAATGTTCCTTGGAAGGAAGAATGGCCAGACTTTGTCTCACTTACTTTGGTCATGTTGTCAGAAGGAACCATTCTCTGGAGAAGGATATCATGCTTGGTAAAGTGGAGGGTCAAAGAAGAAGGGGAAGGCCCTCAACAAGATGGATAGACACAGTGGCTGTAACGATGGGTTCAGGTATAGCAGGGATTTTGACGCTGGCACAGGACCAGGCAGTGTTAAATTCTGCTGGCTGTGCATACGGTCATTATGAGTCAGTGATGACTCGATGGGACCTAACAACAACAGTAACTCTTGACCTAGTTAGCTGATTTTCTGAGAATTGTAAAGAAGAAGTAACTTCTAAGTAAGTGAGAAGCTGACAAATATGGAATCATGGACAAATATGGAGTTAGGCCTTCACTTCATACAGAAGCCTCAGTCATGTCAAATGATTTGGCTTTTAGAGTTCTCCAAGTCATAAGTAAGTTAGGCCAGATATTAGAGTGAAATCTGTGAAACGTGGAACTCAACAAAACTGACTTGTTCCTCCAGGTCTTACAAGTTTTCTACCTCTGACAGGCTTCAGTTTACCACTTTTCTATCACTTTTTATTAGTGGAAAATATTTGTGTTTTTTTTCTCTGACAAGTTTTTGCCTTACATAGGTTCTGGCTTTTGCTCTATATGAAATGTGTTTTGTTTAGGGAAAAAATAGTAATTTTGTCCTGAACAGAAGTTGGTTCCTGAAAAATTATAGTGTCTTTTTGAGATCGGTCTGGTAGGGTCTGATCTGTTAAAATGGAAAATAAAGAAAGCTCCCAGACACAAGTGACCTAATTACCTGCATCTGGAACATGCAATTAAAATTTATGGCATAATCTCATCTTCCTCTAAGGCTGTCTTTCAGAGATAACAGGCTGACACCAACCTCCCAGGTATGTTCAGTATAATGGTGACTACCCTTACATGACCTTCCTGGGATAACAGAGACACTGACTGGGAATTGAACCAGCACTCCAAAAGATGGGACATGTGTGACATTCCATAATGAATAAGGTCAAGTATTTCCGCAGCACTTGCAACGCATGTAAAGGATCTCTGCAGCACCTGCATGGACATCTAATTACCCATAACCCAACTCAGAACCTCCCACTTACCCGAAACACTCGCCTATTTTCCAGAAACAAAATGAATAAAACATTAACCAAAAACCCTTATAAACCTCTCCTCACTCTATGCTCTGGAAGACTGAGGCTATTTTTGCCTAGTGCCTTCTCCTTCTCCTCTGGCCAGATTCTTTTCCTATAATAAATCCTTGCTTGAGTGATACTTTGTCTCACCTGGTCATTCTCCATCGGAGACCCTCCTTGGTGGGTCTGGATCTCTCCTGGAGACCAGAAAATGGTGACATTTGGCCTTCCAAATACCTAGGCTAACCTAAACATACATAAATGAACTGAGATTTCACAAATTCTTCTTGACTATGACGCAGGAAGCCAAGCCCTCAGGACTGCAATACACTTGAGTACCTCAGGTAAGCTTTTGAAGAAAGGACCCTTCCCAATCAGGCCGAACTCCTTACAAAACAAAAACAAAAACAAAATTACAATTTTAAAAATCCACCACTTCCCTCAGTTTTCTCAGCATAATACAACTACATTGTTACTGTTGTTGTTATATGTGGTCGAGTCATCTCTAACTCACAGAGACCTTATGGACAACATAAGGAAACACTGCCTGGTCCTGTGCCAGCCTCAGGATCCTTGCCATGCCTGAGCCCATTATCACAGCCACTGTGTGAATCCATCTTGTTGAGGATCTTCCTCTATTTCATTGACCCTCCACTTTACCAAGCATGATATCCTTCTCCAGGGAATGGTCCCTTCTGACAACATGACCAAAGTAGATGAGATGAATTCTGGCCATTCTCAATTCCAAGGAGCATTCCAGCTGCACTTCCTCCAGGACACAGCTGTTAGTTCTTTTAGCAGTCCATGGTATTTTCAGTAGTCTTCGCCAATACCACAACTCAAAAAGTGTTGTTTTGATCTTTGTTAGGGGTTGAGACTACTGAGAAGAAGCAGTTTCAGAAGAATACAGATGTTTACAAGTTCATTTTTTGTTTTGTTTGTTTTTAAGGAAAAGGGTAACTTTTGTTCCTGAAAGCAATGTTTGTTTTGTTTCTGAATGTCTTTGCACTCTGCAAATTTTGGGGACATGGAAGAGTTTAGGAGTATGTTGTCAGGAGAGTTAACTATTCACATTACATATTAACCATATCAGAAGTTAAAATTGAGGAAAGTCTAATTAAAATATTAAATCATTTGGAAATAGCATCAGTAAATATATTGCCTGTTGATAATCTCTTAATTGTATTGTGAAGTTAATTCTGACCTCACAGACCCTCTGCAGTCAGACCCAAAATAAAGCATCTGTTTATTCCAGAACATAAAAACTTACTAAGGACTATCTTAGTGAAAACGCTAGATTTACACTTCATTAATAATTAGAACAAAAATTTTATTGAAGGAATAGAATCATTTTGAAATGAGGAGCTGTTCACAGACAGCCACACAAGATGTTGTAGTGATCAGAACTGCAGGGAGAACCAAAGGTATTTAAAAAGGCACAGTGAACAAAGATTTTGTGTTGGCAGGAATGTAGAGGAGGAGAAGGAAGCACTCCAAAAGTTACAAAGGATTTGTTAAAATATAAATTTAAATATTAACAGTAAGCTCATTTGTTGCATTCTGAGGTTGTTACTCCCTGAGATTTGTTTGACAAAACATTCTGTTTGGGGCTTAGTTTCTACTTTATTTACAAATTTACTAGCGCCTATAGAAACACAATGGAAAATCCTAGTGAGTGAAATTTTAATTTGTGTGTCTGGAGGTGAACTAAGACTTGAGACTTACCTTAGCTACAAAATTATTTACAAAGTAATTTGACTGCTAACCAGAAGGCTGGCAGTTCAAACCCACCAGCCACTCCTCAGAAGAAAGGTTGGGCAATCTACTTCCGTAGTGATACTGCCTCGGAAACCCAAGGAGGGGTCGCTGTGAGTCAGATCCGACTCCACAGCAGTGGTTGTGTTCGTTTTTGTTTTTACAACTTTATTTAACATGTTCATTCTCTTTCTCATCCTCTTGCTAAAGCTCCTTCTCTTGGGCCAGCTTCACAAACAAACATTCTTAACAGACACTAAATAATCTAAGTATTTAGGTTAGAAATCCTGACTTTTGCCTGTCTTTCAAGCAGTACAACTTTGACAATACAGCTGACTGGTTTCTTTAGAAAAGTAGAAATGAAAATATTAAGTTTAATTCAAAGTAAAGTTTTAGATTAGGTCTAAAGTTACCTAATTCAGATCCAGCAATACCTCAGTTATTTTTTCCCTTAAGGTTCAGCACTATAGGACTAAACTTGGAAACATTTTATTTGCATTGGTTTTATAATACCTGCATTGGAAAAGCTAAAATGTTAACAAAGTTTGCTCAATTTTGATAGTCTTTCTTCCTTGTTTTGATGTTTATTACCTTCACCATAATGAAAAGTTACTATAATTATTATTTTCTGTGTTATCTGCCTAGGAGGTAAAGTTTCTGTGTCTCAGAGTTTATGTTAGCTTTTATGCCCTTCACTAAGAAACCAAGGCTTATGGCTTTTGAAAGAGTGAAAGAATGTTACTTTTAAAATCTCTTATTGTACTTTGACTACATATCCATCTCAGTGATGTATAATAACTCCTGAAAATTTTGAAACTTCCTAGAAGACCACAGAAAATATTGTACCACCTTGTAAAGGGGAAGATGAAAATATAACAATAAGGCTTATTTAATATGTTATGCAACATCACAATAGAACCAACCTTGCTGATATGGATATAAAGTAAAGCTTTTGAGACCTCCATTTCCTGATGTGGCATGACTCAAATTGAGGAGAAAAAAGCTGCAAACATCTATTAGTAACTGGAACATCAAATGTATGAAGTATGAATCTAGGAAAATTGAAAATTGTCAAAAATGAAATGTTGTTGTTGTTGTTAAGTGCCGTCGAGTCGTTTCCGACTCATAGCGACCCCATGCACAGCAGAACGAAACACTGCCCGATCCC
>NW_006921861.1:3744557-3756242 GCF_000298275.1 Orycteropus afer afer | reverse complement strand
TCTGCATATCTCAGGTTGTTAATGATTCTTCCTCCAATCCTGATACCAATTGATATCCTAGACATTAGTAAGCTGAAATGGACCAGTTTTGGCCATTTTGAATCAGACCATTTTGAATATGATCTACTATGCCAGAAATGACAATTTGAAGAGGAATGATGTGGCATTCATCATCACAAAGGATGTTTCAAGATCTGTCCTGAAGTACAATGCTGTCAGTGATAAGATAATATCCATACACCTACAAGGAAGACCCATTAATACTACCATTATTCAAATTTATGCACCAACCACCAAAGCCAAAGATGAAGAAATGGAAGATTTTTATCAACTTCTGCAGTCTGAAATAGACTGAATGTGCAATCAAGGTGGGTTAGTTATCATGGGTGACTTGAATGCAAAAGTTAGAAACAAATAAGAATCACAGATAGTTGGAAAATTTGGCCTTGGTGACATAAATAATGCTGTAAACCATGTTATAGAATTTTGTAAGATCAACAACATATTCACTAGATATAACTTTTTTCAACAACACAAATGGTGGCTATACATGTGGACCTCACCAGACGGAGTACACAGGAATCAGATTGATTACATCTGTGGCAAGAGACAATGGAAAAGCTCAATATCTTCAGCCAAAACCAGGCCAGGAGCTGATTGTGTAACAGACCCTCATCTGCTCCTATGCAAGTTCAACCTGAAGATGAAGAAAATTAAAACAAATTCACAAGAGCCAAAATATGACTTTGAATATACCCTCCTGAATTTAGACACCATCTAAACAATAGATTTGATTCATTGAACACCAATGACTGAAAATCAGAAGAAATGTGGGATGAAATCAAGAACATCATACATGAAGAAAGCAAGATTTTGTGGTTGTTAGGTGCTGTTGAGTCCTCTGACTAAGAGCAACCCTATGCACAGCAGAACGAAACACTGACCAGTCCTGCACCAGCTCCACGATCCTGGCTATACTTGAGCCCATCGCTGTTGCCACCATGTCAATCCATCTCGTTGAGGGCCTTCTCCTCTTTCATCAACCCTCCACCTTACCAAGCACGACATCCTTCTCCAGGGAATGGTCCCTTCTGACAACATGACCAAAGAAAGTGAGACAAAGTCTGGCCATTCTCACTTCCAAGGAGCATTTTGGCTGTACTTCTTCCAGGACAGACCTGTTATTTCTTGTAGCAGTCCACAGTACTTTCAGCATTCTTCACCAACACCACAGCTCAAAAGCATCAATTCTTCTTAGGTCTTCCTTATTCATTGTCCAGCTCTCATGCATATGAAGCAATTGAAAATATCATGGCTTGTGTCAGGCACACCATAGGCCTCAAGGAGACATCTTTGCTCTTCAGCACTTGAAAGAGGTCCTTTGCAGCTGATTTGCCCAGTGCTATACATCATCTGATGTCCTGACTGCTGCTTCCATTGGTGTCAATTGTAGAGCCAAGCAATGTGAAGTCTTTGGCAACTTCAATCTTTTCTCCATTTATTGTGATGCTGCTTATAGGTCCATTTGTGAGGAATTTTGTTTTCTTTATATTGAGATGTAATCCATACTGCAGACTGTATTCTTCAGTCTTCATCAGTAAGTGCTTCAAATCATCCTCACTTTCAGCAAGCAAAGTTGTGTCATCAGTGTATCCCAGGTTGTTAATGATTCTTCCTCCAAACCTGATGCCATGTTCTTCTTTTCTTCTAGGATTATTTTCTCAGCATACAGATTAAATAAGTACGGTGAAAGGATACAACACTGACACACTCCCTTCTTGATTTTAAACCATGCAGTGTTCGAATGATAGCCTCCTGATCTATGTACAGGTTCCTCAAAAGTACAATTAAGTTTCTGGAATATCCATTCTTCTCAATCTTATCCACAATTTGTTATGATCCATAGTTAATAAATCATCATAGTTAAGTAAACATATTTCTGGTATTTGCTTTGAGCCAAGATCCATCTGACATCAGTAATGATATCCATTGTTCCACATCCTCTTCTGAATCCAGCTTGCATTTCTGGAACTTCTCTGTCAACATACTGATGCAACCATTTGTTAATTATCTACAGTGAGATTTTACTTGCATGTGATATTAATGATATTGTTAGATAATTTCCATATTCTGTGGGATTGTCTTTCTTTGGAAGGGGTACAAATATGGATCTCTTCCAGTCAATTGGGCAGGTAGCTGTCTTTCAAATCTTTTGACATAGCTGACTGAGTGCCTCCAGCAGGGCATCCATTTGTTGAAACATCTCCATGGGTATTCTGTCAATTCCTGCAGCCTTCTTCTTTGCAATTCCTTCAGTGCACCTTTGACTTCTTCCTTCAGTACCATTGGTTCTTGAACATATGCCACCTCCTGAAATGGATGAAGATCAACCAATTATTTTTGGTACAATGACTGTGTATTCCTTCCATCATCTTTGGATGCTTCCTGCATCATTCAATATTTTGCCCATAGAATCTTTCAATATAGCAACTCAAAGCTTATTTTTTTTTTCCTCAGTTCTTTCAGCTTGAGAAATGTCGAGCATGTTCTTTCCTTTTGGTTTTCTAACTCCAGGTCTTTGCATATTTCATTATAGTAATTGGCTTTGTCTGCTTGGGGTGCTTTTTGAAATCTTTGGTTCAGCTCTTTTATCTTGTCATTTCTTCCATTTGCTTTAGCTACTCTCTACTCAAGACTAAGTTTCAGAGTTCTTCTGACATCTATTTTGATCTTTTCTTTCTTCTCATCTTTTTAATGACTTCTTGCTTTCTTCATGGATGATGCTCTTGATGTTATCCCACAATTCTTCTGGTTTTCGGTCACTGGTGTTCAATGAATCAAATCTATGCTTTAGATGGTCTCTAAATTCAGGATGGGGCAATCTACTTCCGTAGTGATACTGCCTCAGAAACTCAAGAAGGGGTCGCAATGAGTCGGGTCTGAGTCGGAGGCACATAACAACAACAACAAGAAATTCAGGAGGAATATTTTCAAGGGCATATTTTGGCTCTTGTGGACTTGTTTTAACTGTCTTCAACTTCAAGTTGAGCTTGCATATGAGCAGTTGATGGTCTATTTCACATTAATCTCCTGGCCTGGTTTGGGCTGAAGATAATGAGCTTTTCCATTGCCTCTTGCCACAGATATAGTCAATTTGATTCCTGTGTACTCCATCTGGAGAAGTGCATATGTATAGCTACCTTTTGTGTTGTTGAAAAAAGGTATTTGCAATGAATAGGTCACTGGACTTGCAAAATTCTATCACGTGATCTCAGCATTATTTCTGTCACCAGCCCAAATTTTCCAACTACCAAATTTTTCTTGTTTCCAACTTTTACATTCCAATCACCAGTGATAATTGACACTTCTTGATTGCACATTTGGTCAATTTCAGACTGCAGAAATTGATAAAAATGTTCAATTTCTTCATCTTTGGATTTGGTGATTGGTGCATAAATTTGAATAATAGTAGTATTGGTGATTGGTGCATAAATTTGAATAATAGTAGTATTAATGGGTCTTCCTTGTAGGCGTATGGATATTATCCTATGATGACAGCATTGTACTTCAGGACAGATCTTGAAACATCCTTTGAGATGATGAATGCCACACCATTCTTCTACAAATTATCATTCCTGGCATAGCGGATCATATGGTTGTCTGATTCAAAGTGGTCAAAACCAGTCCATTTCAGCTCACTAATGACTAGTATATCAATCTTTATGTGTTCCATTTCATATTTAACAGCTTCCAATTTTCCTAGTTTCATACTTTGTACATTCCATGTTCTGATTTTCAATGGATGTTTGCAACTGTTTCTCCTCAATTTGAGTTGTGCCACATCAACACATGGAGGTACTGAAAGATTTGCTTTCTCCATATCATTAAGGTTCATTCTACTCTGATGAGACTGCTTTTTCCCAGTCCTATTTTGAGTGTCTTCTAACCCAAGGGGCTGGTCTTCCTGCACTGTGTCAGCCAATGTTTCTAAACTATTCATAAAGTTGCCCAGTGATGTATCAGACAGTGTTTCTATTCGTAAGGTTTTCCAAGGCCGATTTTTTTTAGAAGTGGATGGCCTTTCCTTCTTCCTAGTCTGTCTCAGTCTGTAAGTTGTGTTTGAAGAAAGCAAGAGCTCATTGAAAAGATGAGAAAGGAAAAGAAGACCACAATGTATATCAGAAGAGGCTCTGAAACTTGCCCTTGAGCAGAGAGTGGCTAAAGCAAATGGAAGAAATGACAAAATAAAAGAACTGAACAGAAGATTTCAAAGAACAGCTCAAGCAAACAAAGCCAATTACTATTATGAAATGTTTAAAGACCTGGAGTTATAAAGCAAAAAGGGAGGAACAAGCTCAGCATTTCTCAAGCTGAAAGAATTGAGGAAAAAAATTAAGCCTCAAGTTGCAATATTGAAAGATTTTATGGGCAAAATATTGAATGATGCAGGAAGCATCAAAAGATAATGGAAAGATTACACAAAGTCACTGTACCAAAAAGACCTGTCGATGTTTGTCCATTTCAGGAGATGATATATGATCAAGAACCAATAGTGTTGAAGGAAGAAGTTGAAGCTGCACTGAAGGAATTGGCAAAGAAGAAGGCTGCAGGAATTGACAGAATACCCATTGAGATGTTTCAACAATGGATGCCCCGCTGGAGGCACTCACTTGGCTATGCCAAGAGATTTGGAAGACAGTTACCTGGCCAACTGACTGGAAGAGATCCATATTTGTACCCATTCTGAGGCAAGGTGATCTCAAACAATGGGGAAATTATCAAACAATGTCATTAATATCACATATAAGTAAAATCTCACTGAAGATAATTAAAAAATGGTTGCAGCAGCATATTGACAGAGAAGTTTCAGGTATCCAAGCTCGTTTCAGGAGAGGATGTTGAATGAGAGATATCATTGCTGATGTCTTGGCTCAAAGCAAAGAATACCAGAAAGATGTTTACTTGTGTTTTATTGACTATGCAAAAGCGTTTTATTGTGTGGATCATGGCAAATTATGGGTAACATTTAGAAGAATGGGAATTCCAGAACACTTAATTGTACTCATGAGGAACTTGTACATAAACCAGGAGGCTGTCATTTGAACAGAACAAGGGGACACTGCATAGCTTAAAATCAAGAAGGGAGTGCATCAGGATTGTATTCTTTCACCATACTTGTTCCATCTGTATGCTGAGCAGATAATCTGAGAAGCTGAATTATATGAAGAATAACATGGCATCAGGTTTGGAAGAAGAATCATTAACAACCTGTGATACAGTGATGACACAACTTTACTTGCTGAAAGTGAGGATGACTTGAGGCACTTACTGATGAAGATTGAAGAATACAGTCTGCAGTACGGATTACTTATCAATATAAAGAAAACAAAAATCCTCACAACTGGACCTATAAGCAGCAGCATGATAAATGGAGAAAAAGTTGAAGTTGTCAAAGACTTCACATTGCTTGGTTCTATAATCGACACCAATGGAAACAACAGTCAGGACATCAGATGACATATAGCTGGGCAAGTCAGCTGCAAAGGACCTCTTTCAAGTGCTGAAGAGCAATGATGTTTCCTTAAGGACTAAGATGCTTCTAACCTAAGCCATGGTATTTTCAATCACCTCATATACATGTTAGAGCTAGACAATGAATAAGGAAGACAGAAGAAGAGCTGATGCTTTTGAGTTGTGCTAGTGAAGAATGCTGAAAGTGCCATATTGTTGTTGTTTTTGTTATGTGCCGTTGAGTTGGACCCAACTCATAGCGACCCCTCCTTGGGTTTCTGAAGCAGTATCACTACGGAAGTAGATTGCCCCATCTTCCTTCCGAGGAGTGGCTGGTGGGTTTGAACCACCAGCCACTCCTCGGAAGGAAGATGGGGCATTCTACTTCCGCCATAGACTGCTAATATATCTAACAAATCTGTCCTGGAAGAAGCACAGTCAGAATGCTCCTTGGAAGCAAAAATGGCCAGACTTCATCTCACCTACTTTGGTCCTGTTGTAAGAAGGAACCATTCCCTGGAGAAGGATGTCATTCTTGGTAAGGTGGAGAGTCGGTGAAAGAGGGGAAGTCCCTCAAGGAGGTGGATTGACATGGTGGCAGCGGCGACGGACTCAAGTATAGTAAGGATAGCGGAGCTGGCTCAGGATTGGGCAGTGTTTCGTTCTGCTGTGTATAAGGTTTCTATGAGTCAGAGATGACTCTACAACACCTAACAACAACAACAACAACAACGTTATGGATTTCATGAAATATGTGGTCAAATCTGCACAAGTGTGTAATTTTCTTTAAGTTAAAATTTTGTATGTCAGTATCTTGTACTTTCCCTAATATGAGACAACCAAAGCATAAAAATGTCAGTTATAATTTTAGTTATTTTTTAAATTCCTAACTTGTGACATGGGATGTAAGTAAAACAGAGGCATATGACCTAAGGTAAAATGGCTGAACTAATGCTGAAGGCTCAGCATAACCTTTCACACCAATTTAAGCCTTGATGCTTAGGAAACAACCTTATCACTAATAGAAAGCTCTGGTAGCCTAGTGCCTAAGGCACTTGACTGCTAACCAGAAGGCTGGCAGTTCAAACCCACTAGCCACTCCTCTGAAGGAGGATGGGGCATTCTACTTCTGTAGTGATACTACTTCAGAAACCCAAGGAGGGGTTGCTATGAGTCAGGTCCGACTCCATGGCACATAACAACAACATCATAAAAGAACATCATAAAATCTATAACCAACACCTTACTTTTTTTTTTTTTTTCAGAACTCCGTATGAGATCTTATTCCCTGGGCAAGGTAATTTTTAATAACCTATTCCAGAAAATATATATAATGCCATTGATTTGTGACCAGTCCTGAGTCTCCCTTGAATGTCTTTTAGCAATCAATGTATTTTGTTGTTGTTGTTATTTGCCATCGAGTTGGCCCCGACTCATAGCGACCCCTCCTTGGGTTTCCGAGGCAGTATCACTACGGAAGTAGGATTGCCCAACATAGCGACCTCTCCTTGGGTTTCCGAGGCAGTATCACTACGGAAGTAGGAATGCCCAGCAAGGAAGGTTGGGCAATCCTACTTCCGTAGTGATACTGCCTCGGAAACCCAAGGAAGGGTCGCTATGGGTCGGGGCAACTCGAGGGCACATAACAACAACAACCGATGTATTTTAGGGGTACTGATATAACTAATGATATTAACCATCATACTTTGCTTTGTCCCACCTGTAATTAACCTCAATTTTGTAAGCCAATCAGAATATTGTATTTTGTGGTGTCTTTTATTGTACTAATACTATGTGTGATTCCTGCCCCCTCATTTGGATTTCTAGTTTCACCAGTTAGGTTTCCATGATTACCCATTCAAATGATATTTTGCCTTCAATAAATCTCTTTAGTTTTCCATAACAGAGTTGTTATTGTTGTTGTTAGGTGCCATCAAGTTCATTCTGACTCATAGCTCTCCTATCTATGTACAAAAGAATGAAACACTGCCTGGTCCTCCCAATCCTTGATATGCTCCCATTGTTGCAGCCACCACATCAATCCATTTCTTTGAGGGTCTACCCCTTTTTCTCTGACCCCCCAGTTTACCAAGCATGATATCCTTTTCCAGGGACTCTTCCCTTCTGACAACATGACTAAAGTATGTGAGATGAAGTCTGGCCACTCTTGCTTCTAAGGAGCGTTTCAGCTGTACCTTTTCCAAAACAAATTTATTTGTTCTTCTCTCAGTGTTTTCAATATTCTTTGACAACATCACAATTCAAATGCATCAATTATTCTTTGGTCTTCCTTAATCATCCAGCTTTAACATGCATATAAGGGAATTGAAAATACTATGGCTTGTGTTAGGTTCACCTTAGTCTTCAAAGTACTGCTAGTACTTCAACATTTTAAAGAGGCCTTTTGTAATAGATTTGCACAGTGCAATATGACATCTGATTTCTTGACTGCTGTTTTCATGAGTGTTGATTGTGGATCCAAGAAAAATGAAATCTTTGACAACTTCAATCTTTTCTCCCTTTACTTTGATATTGCTCATTGGTCCAGTTGTAAGGATTTTTGTTTTCTTTAAATTGAGGTGTAATACATACTGAAGTCTGTAATTGTGGTAGTTAAAGGTATGTGTCAACTTGGCTGGGCCTGGTTTTGAGTGGCTGGCAGCTGATGTAGTTATTCCCCATGGTGACATTGGTAATTAACTCCATGGTGCAATCTATTGGAGCAGATCAGTAGCTGCTTTAGGGATGTAGGCTGCTTCCAGTATATAAGAAGCAACTTTGAGAAAGGTCTCCAGCTTTTGGCACGCTTGACTCCTGCATGTAGCCAAGTCATCATTCAGCAGCCTGCCAACCTTGGCACTGCCGGTGGACTTGAATCAATGACTAGTCATGTGGTTTGGCAATATCAAAAATGTCTTTTACTTGTTGACCTTGGGTTTCTCAGTGTCAGCAGCCAGCAGCTGCCTGAGTGAAAAAGCCTCCAGCTTCAGTGCGCCAGGAGCAAGAGGCAGAGCTGAAGCCCAAGGTCAGGGGACTTTCATCTAGCCCCTAGAGCCTAGCACTTTGTACTTGGACTTCTAGCGTCCAAAACTGTAATAGAATAAACTGTTCAAGCCACCCATTTGTGGTATTTTATGTTAGAGCAACACTAGGTAACCAAAACAGTAGTCCTTGATCTTCATCAATAAGTGTTTCAAGTCATCTTCATTTTCAGCAGGCAAGGTTGTATCATCTATGTATTACAAAGTTTTCCTCCAATCCTGATGCCAAGTTCCTCTTCAACAGTCCAGCTTCTTAGATTATTTGCTCAGTGTACAAATTGAATAAGTATGGGGAAAGATACAACCCTGAAACACTCCTTTCCTGATTTTAAACCATGCAGTATTCCTTTGTTCTGTTGGAATGACTGCCACTTGGTCTATGTACCAGTTCCTTATGAACACATAAGTGTTCTAGAATTCCCATTCTTCACAATGATATCCATAATTCGTTGTGATGCACGCAGTCAAATGCTTTTGCATAGTCAATAAATCACAGATAAACATCTTTCTGGTATTATTTGCTTTCAGCAAATGATATCCCTCATTCACCATCTTCTTCTGAATTTGGCTTGAATTTATGGAAGTTCCCTGTCAATATACCGCTGCAACTGTTTTTAAATTATTTTACTTGCATTTGATATTAATGTTTTTATTTGATAACTTGCTCAATCTATTGGATCACCTATGTATGAAATAGGCACCAATATGGATCTCTTCCACTCAGTTGGCCAGGTTGCTGTCTTCCAAATTACTTGCCAAGACAAGTAAGTGCCCTCAGCATGGCATGCATTCATTGAAACATCTCAAAGGGGATTCCGTCAATTCCTGGAGCCTTGTCTTTCTTGCCAAGTCCTTAAGTGCAGCTTGGACTTCTTCCTTCAATACCATTGGTTCTTGATTATGTGCTACCTCCTGAAATAATTGAACAATACCAATTCTTTTCATTACAGTGACTGTGGGTGTTCCTTCCATCTTCTTTTGATGTTCCCTGCATCATTCAATATTTTGCCCATAAGATCCTTCAACATTGCAATTCCAGGATTTATTCAGGTCTTTCAGCTTGAGAAATGCCAAGCATGTTCTTCCTTTTTTGGCTTTCTGACTCCAGGTCTTTGCACATTTCATTATAATACTTTATCTTTTTGAGCTGCCCTTTGAAATCTTCTGTTCAGCTCTTTTACTTCAACATTTCTTCCTTTCACTTTAGCTACTCTCTCTTCAAGAGCTGGTTTCAGAGTCTCTTCTGACATTTCTTTTGGTCTTTTATTCTTTTTCTGACTTTTTAATGATATTTTGCTTTCTTCGTGGGTGATGTTCTTGATGTCATCCTGCAACCAGTCTGGTCTTTAGTCATTGGTGTTCAATGCATATATCTATGGAAGCAGATTGCCCAGTCTTCCTTCTGAGGAATGGCTGGTGGGTTTGAGTCGAACTGATAGATAAATCCTTCACCCTCTACCCAGCCTGCCAATATCTACACAGTTTCTGTCTCTCTCTCTTTCAATACTCTCCTACCTTCAGGTGTCCCTGCCCCCAAACCCTCAGCTTCCAGAGGAGTTCTTTGTTCACTTTTTCCATCATAAAGCAGCCTCCCACCCCAACTCTCAGTTTTTGCTTGCATCTTTTGTCGCAATCCCCTGGGTTTATCTTGTCCCCACACTCCCTTGCCTGTTTAGTTCTTCTTCAACACTTAGGATTGGTTCTCTTGAAATAGGCAAATGACCTCCTGCATCAAAACACTACCTAAGCACCCTGCAGAGACAGGATGGGGCTGATGCTACAGCAAGCCTCAGCCCATCCCTGGATGGATGTTTCAATAAAAGTTCCTCTTTGCTGCTTTCCCTTATATTCTCAAGCCAACAGAGCAGTCTCCCATGCAGTCCCTGGCTAGCAGGGCTGCTTTTTGGGTTAATTCTTTGTGTGTGTGTGTGTGTGATTTGGGTGAAGATTTACAGAGCAAATTCACCTTCCATACAGCAGTTCACATATACTTTTTCGCATGTCATTGACCACAGTTTACCACAATGCAACAGCTCCCCTCCCACCTCCTCCCCATAGCCACCTCTTCCCAGTCTCCATCCCTCCATACACTCCTGCCCCCTGAGCTGTTTCCCTGTGCACAAGCAGCCCTTCTTTCTCCCATGATTGTTCTCTTCAAGGAGTGTATCTACCTGAGGTAAATGTTCAACTCATATGCCTGTATTTTGATTGGCTGGAAACCACAGGTGTGGGTTCAATTCCAGACCTGAAGGGCAGCTAGGGGCCATAGTCTCAGGGGTTGCAACAGGCTCTATCAGACCAGCAAACCTGGTCCCCCCGTTTTTTTTTCTCCAAATAATTTTGAATTTTGTTCCACATTGTTCTCCCTCTCTATCAAGGATTACATACATAGATCTCTTTCCAAGTGGATGACAGTGATAGCCGGGCACCATCTAGTTCTTCTGGTCTCATAGTTGTGTACGCTGCAGACCGGATGGTGTACCAGTTGCTAGGACTAATTGTTTCCATGAATTTTGGTTTTCTTCATTCTTCTTTGCTCTGGACGAGGTGAAACCCATCGTTGCATCTAGATGGCAGCTTGCTAACTTTTAAGATCCCAGTTGCTACTCGCCAAAGTAGGATGTGGAACAATGTTTTGTATAGTATGTTATCCCAATTGAGCTTGATGTCCCCTGCGACTATGGTCCCAAGCCTGCAGGTTCAACTACTCCATCCCTCTGAGTAGCTGGCTGTGACCAAGCAGTGACTACAACTTCGCCCCTTGTCAGCTCTACTATGCACCTAGGAATTCTGATCATTCACGTAAACTTATAGGACCATTGTCTGCCAACCCTATATATGTTCTTGGATACCCTCCCCGTTTCATAGATATAGCTAATCGTTAACATGTCCACCCATCTATTCACCCATATACCCATGTTTGCCTTCACTGACAACACAGTACTGTATGTGGAAAAGGGTTCATATTTGTTGTCTGTTCCTCCCATGTACTTCTCTATGTCTTTCTCATCCTCAATGCTGCCATACTGCTCACTCACATTTGGTACATTGCCCTTCTCTTCACCCAAATCAATACTTATCTCTATCTATCTAACAGCCTTCCCTTCCCTCCCCTCCCACCCCTGGTAACCAA
>NW_006921861.1:3733761-3738646 GCF_000298275.1 Orycteropus afer afer | reverse complement strand
CAGGCACAGGGAAAAGAAAAAATGCTGAAAACTAGGACCTGGTGTTGTTGTTGTTGTTATTTGCCATCAAGTCAGCCCTGACTCCTGTTGATCCCTCCTTGGGTTTCCAAGGCAGTTATCACTATGGAAGTAGGAATGCCAGACCTTCCTTCTGAGGAGTGGCTGAGGACCTGGTAGGGGAAGATTAATAATAATAATTAAAACGTCAAAAGTATTAATAATATTAGTTGTTTTAAAACAGACACATACAAGCAAACTAATCACCAGAAAAAAAGAAAGCTAAAGAAAAAAATAAAAATAAAAAAAAAGAGAAATAAAAAAATCGATGGAGGACAGGGCAGGGCACCCAGGCTCCGTCTGAGCACAGAGACTGTGATAGAGTTCTTGTGGGTCCAGGAGGTAGGTGGGAGTTGGAGATGGCCACACCTCCATTCACCTAGCGGGTGTAGGGTATAAGAGTAACAAGAGGACTTTTGTACCTTTTCAGTCTTGCAGGTCTTGAGTATCCTTGGAGTTGCTAGAAAGCAGAACGTGTTCTTAAACCCCAGGA
Source organism: Orycteropus afer afer (assembly GCF_000298275.1). Classification (NCBI taxonomy): domain Eukaryota; kingdom Metazoa; phylum Chordata; class Mammalia; order Tubulidentata; family Orycteropodidae; genus Orycteropus; species Orycteropus afer. The sequence goes on along the minus strand of NW_006921861.1, from coordinate 3,738,096 downwards.
ATCTGTGACAGCACTGTCTCTTTAACCATCTAAAATAGTCAAGGTGCTTTTAAAACCTTCAAAATGGTGGCTCCCTCCGGACCGGCAAAAGTCCACAGCTCAGCCTACCTTTCTCTTCACCTTCTCCATTTGTTCCCCAGCCACCGTGCACAGTCCTCCATGCAGTTCCTGGCTAGCACGGTGATTTTTAGGTTAATTCTTAGGTTCTACCACCACTCGGGAATCTCCAAGCTGTCTGTGCCATGCCATCAGGATCGTTCAGCATCGCTGCCAGACCGCAGCTCCGTCTATCTCCTTTTTTGGTATATTCACGCAAATTCTTCTGCTAGTTGGGGTTTAGTCTACTTCTATATCCTTCCCTTCAAGGCTCAAGGGTCCAAGATTATCTTCTGTGCCTGTGTTAATTGGTTTCCCTTTTCTTTGTTGTAGAGGGTCTGTGCAGTCTTTCTGCCTAGTCCACCATCTTGCCAGAACTCTTTTGGGTTAATTCTTAAGTCTTACCACCACTTGGCAATATCCAAGTGGTCTGTGCCATCAGAATTGCTGCCAGACTGCCAATCTGTATGTCTTCTTTTTTGGTGTTTTCATGCAAATTCTTCTGTTAGTTGGAGTTTAGTCCACTTCTACATCCTTCCCTTCAAGCTTAGGTGTCCAGGATTTTGTTCTGTATTTGTGTTAATTGGTTCCCCTTTTCTTTGTTGAAGAAGGTCTGTGCAGTCTTTCTGCCTATTCTGCCATTTTACCAGAACTCCGACTTCCCTAACATTTAGGAGTTCTTTAACTACACAGTTTTTTCCCTCTTTTTTGGATTGTAGTTGTCTTCATTTGTCACTTGATGTCTCTGGTTACCTGTTTACAATCTTGTAGGCTTATTTACTTTGGATATGTCCATAGCTGTGGTTTCTGGTTTATGTCATCTTGTTTGTTAATGGTTGGTTGTTGTTTGCTGTTTTTGGTTCTCTGTCCAAAGGACCCCCTTTAGCATCTCTTATAAGGTTGGTCTGGTTGAAACAAATTTTCTTAATTTCTGCTTATCTGAAAATGTCCTAATTTCACCATCCTCAAGGGACAATTTTGCTGGGTACATAATTCTTGGTTGGTAGTTTTTTTTTTTTTTTGCAGGATTTTATATACACCATCCCATTGTCTTCTTGCCTGCATGATTTCTGGTGAGAAATCTGAGCTTAGTCTTATTGGTTGTCCCTTGTAGGTAACTTTTCATTTTTCCCATGAGGATTTCACATTTATTTCTTTTTCTTTGTCTTTGGTGAGTTGTGTTATTCTTCATATAAACCAGCTCCTAGATTTATTTGCTCAGTATACAGATTGAATGAATATGGTGAAAAGATATAATCCTGACACATACCCTTCCTAATTTTAAATCATGCAGTATCTCCTTGTTTTGTTTGAACAACAGCCTCTTGATCTATGTACATGATGCTCATGAACACAATTAACTGTTCTGGAATTCCCATTCTTTTTAATGTTATCCATAATTTGTTATGATCCACAGAGTCAAATGACATTGTACAATCTATAAAACAAAGGTAAATATCTTTCTGGTATTCTTTGCTTTCAGTCAAGATAAAGATCTATCTGATGTAAGCAATGATGTCTCTCATTCCATGTCCACTTCTGAATCCAGCTTGAATTTCTGGGAGTTCCCTGTCAATATAGTGCTGCAACTATTTTTGAATTATCTTCAGCAAAAATTTACTTGTGTGTGATATTAATGATATTTTTCAATAATTTCCAACTTTCTTTGCAATAAGCACAAATATGAATCTCTGCCATTCAGTTTGCCAAGTAGTTGTCTTTGAAATTTCTTGGCATAAACAAGAAATGCCTCCAGTATTGCATCTATTTGCTGAATCATCTCAATGGGTATTCCATCAATTCCTAGAGTCTTGTATTCTTCAATTCCTTCAGTACAGCTGGAATTCTTCCTTCAATATCATTGGATCTTGATAAAATGCTAGCTCCTGAAATAGTAGAACATCATCACACATTTCCTCAGCTTTTGGTTTTCAGGAAATATCTTAATATTGTCCTCATTCTTGAAAAGCAATTTTACTAGATATAGAATCCTTGCTTAACAGTTATTCTTTTAGCACATTAAATATATCATTCCACTCCTTTCTGACCTCTAAATTTTTTGTGGAAAAATCAGCACTTGATCTTTTTTTTTGCTTGATAGCAATATATATATATATATATATATATATGTATAAATGTGTATGTATATATATGTATATATATAAATACACACACATATACATATATATGTATGTGGGTATGTGTATATATATATATATGTTGGACAATCTACTTCCTTAGTGATATTGTCTCAGAAACCCAAGAAGGGGTTGCTGTGAGTCGGATCTGACTTGATGGCAATGGGTTTATATATATATATATCTTTACACAACTCCAAAAACAAAAAACAAACTCACTGCCAATGAGTCAGATCTGACTCATAGCAACCCCTCCTTGGGTTTCGGAGGTGGTATCTCTATGGAACTCGATTGCCCAATCTTCCTTCTGAGGAGTGGCTGGTGGGTTTGAACCACCAGCCTCCTGGTTAGCAGTCAAATGCCTTAGGCATTTCAAATAAATTTATTTACTGTATGGCATGATGATTATTTATTCTTCATTAAGTGGAAGTGAATAAAAGTCTTCATCCTCATCACCTTCATGTTGAATAGGCTGAGGAGGAGAAAGGGGAGGAGTTGGTCATGCTGTCTCAGGGATGGAAGAGGCAAAAGAGCTAGGGGAGGTGCATGGGGAGGCAGGAGAGACATGCACACTTGGTGTTTACAGAAATACATCATAGTCTCTGTCTGAATTTATTGCTTTTTTTTTTCCTAGTTCTTTTTTAAATTGTGATTTGGGTGAAAGTTTTCAGAGCAAATTCATTTTCCTTACAGCCGTACATGAACATTTTGTCTCATGACATTGTTTGCAATTCCCTACAATGTAACAACTCTCTTCCTACTTCATCCCCATAGTTACCTCTTTCCTTCATTCTTCCTTCCCATTCACTCCTGCCCCCTGAGCTGTCACCCTGTGCTAACACTGCCCTTCTGTTCTCTCATGATTGATCACTTCAGGTACTGTATCTACCTAATGTAAATATTCACCCCGTATGTCTTTCTGTTGTTAGTCTGGAAGCCACAGGAATGAGTTCAACTCCAGATCTGAAGGGTGGCTAGGGACCATAGTCTCGGGGGTCACACCAAGTTCTATCAGACCAGCAAACTTGATCTGTTTTTTTTTATTATTATGATTTTGAGTTTAGTTCTACATTGTTCTCCCACTGTATCCAGGATCTCCTGCAACAATCTGCCTCCAAGTGTTTAAAAGTGAAAGCTGGGCACCATCTACCTCTTCTGGTCCCATGGTTATATAAGCTGAGAATCGCATGGTATACCAGTTTTTTGGACTAATTGTTTCCATGCATCTTTGGTTTTCTTCATTCTTCTTTGCTATGGATGAGGAGAGAACCACTGTTGCATCTAGATGGCTGCTTGTAAGCTTTTAAGATCCTAGTAGCTACTGGTAGCATAGTGCCTAAGACACTTGACTGCTAACTAGAAGGCTGGAGGCTCAAACCCACCAGCCACTCCTCGGAAGGAAGGTTGGGCAATCTACTTCCGTAGTGATACTGCCTCGGAAACCCAAGGAGGGGTCGCTAGGAGTCGGGGCCGACTCGACGGCACACAGCAACAACAACAACAAGAAGTAGCTACTCACCAAAATAGGATGTAGAACAGGTTTTGTGTAGTATGTTATACCAACTAAGCTTGATGTCCCCTGCAACCATGGTCCCGTGACCACAGATCCAACTACTCACTACTCCCGGGTATCTGGCTGTGGCCAAGAAGCCACCACAGCCTTACTCCTTGTCAGCCCTACTGTTGTTGTTAGGTGCCGTCTGACTCATAGCAACCCCATGCACAGCAGAACGAAACACTGCCTGATCCCAGGCTAGCTCCATGATCCTTGCTATATTTGATCCTATTGTTGCAGCCACCATGTTAATTCATCTTGTTGAAGGACTTTCCATCTTTTGCTGACCCTGCACCTTACCAAGCATGACATCCTTCTCCAGGGAATGGTCCCTTCTGACAAGATGACCAAAATAGGAGAGATGAAGTCTGGCCATTCTCGCTTCCATGGAGAATTTCGGCTGCACTTCCTCCAGGACAGATCTGTTAGTTCTTTTAACAGTCCATTGCACTTTCTCATTCTTCACCAGCACCACAACTAAAAAACATCAATTCTTCTTCGGTCTTCCTAACTCATTGTCCAGCTCTCACATGCATACAAGGTGAT
>NW_006921861.1:3733043-3733661 GCF_000298275.1 Orycteropus afer afer | reverse complement strand
TGCATACAAGGTGATAGGAAATATCATGGCTTGTGTCAGGTGCACCTTAGTCCTCAAGGAGACATCCTTGCTCCTCAGCACTTGAAACAATTCCTTCATAGCCGACCTACCCACCTACCCAGTGCTACACATTGTCTAATGTCCTGAGAGCTGCTTCCATTGGCCTCGATTTTAGAACCAAGCAACGTGAATTCTTTGACAATCTCAATCTTCTCTCCATTTATCATGATGCCACTTATTGGTCCAATTGTGAGGATTTTTGTTTTCTTTATATTGAGAGGTAATCCATACTGCAGACTGTGTTCTTCAATCTTCATCAGTAAGTGCTTCAAGTCATCCTCACTTTCAGCAAGCAAAGTTACATCATCAGTGTATCTCAGGTTGTTAATGATTCTTCCTCCAATCCTGATGCTGTGTTTTTCTTCACATAGTCCAGCTTCTTGGATTATTTGCTCAGCGTATAGATTGAATAAGTATGGGGAAAAGATACAACCCTGACACACTTTCTTCTTCATTTTAAACCATGTAGTGTCCCCTTGTTCCATTCAAATGATGGCCTCCTGGTCAAGGTACAGGTTCCTCATGAGTACAATCAAGTGTTCAGGAATTCCCATTCTT
>NW_006921861.1:3720379-3732117 GCF_000298275.1 Orycteropus afer afer | reverse complement strand
CTTCTCTTCTTTTGTCGTCTTTTTAGTGACCTCTTGCTTTCTTCATGGATGATGCTCTTGATGCCATCCCACAATTTTTCTGGTTTTCAGTCATTGGTGTTCAATGCATCAGATTTATTCTTTAGATGGTCTCTAAATTCAGGAGGGATATATTCAAGATCATATTTTGGCTCTTGTGGACTTGTTTTAATTGTCTTTAACTTAAAGTTGAACTTGCATATGAGCAGTTGATAGTCTATTCCACAATCAGCTCCTGGCCTAGTTTGGGCTGAAGATATTGAGCTTTTCCATTGCATCTTACCACAGATGTAGTCAATCTGATTCCTGTTTGTTCCATCTGGTGAAGTCCATGTGTACAGCCGCAGTTTGTGTTGTTGAAAAAAGTGTTTGCAATAAATAAATTGTTGTTGTTGTTGTGTGCCGTCCAGTCAGACCCGACTGATAGTGACCCCTCCTTGGGCTTCTGAGGCAGTATCACTACAGAAGTAGATTGTCCCACCTTCCTTCCAAGGAGTGGTTGGTGGGTTTGAACCTCCAGCCTTCTGGTTAGCAGTCAAATGCCTTAGGTACTATGTTACCAGAGCTCCCAAGTTGTTTGTCTTTCAAAATTCTACCATGCAAGTTCCAACATTATTTCTGTCACCAAGGCCAAATTTTCCAACTACCGGTGATTCTTCTTTGTTTCCAACTTTTCCATTACAGTCACCAGTGATAATTAACACATCCTGATTTCATGTTTGGCCAATTTCAGACTGCAGAAGTTGATAAAAATATTCAATTTCCTCATCTTTGGCTTTGGTGGTTAGGGCATAAATTTGAATAATAGTCATTTTAACAGGTCTTCCTTGTAAGAGTATTGATATTGTCAGTGACAGCATTGAACTTCAGGACAGATCTTAAAACATCCTTTGTGATGATGAATGCCATGCCATTCCTCTTTAAACTGTCATTCCCAGCATAGTAGATCATATGGTTGTCTGATTCAAAATGGCCAAAACCAGTCTATCTCAGCTCACTAATACCTAAGATATCAATCTTTATGTGTTCCATTTCATTTTTGACAACTTCCAATTTTCCTACATTCATACTTCATACATTCCATGTTCTGACTATTAGTTGATCTTTTCCACTGTTTCTCCTCAATTTGAGTGGTGCCACGTCAGCAAATGGAGGTCTCAAAAGCTTTACCTTATCCATACGATAAGGCTGGTTTTACTCTGATAATATAGCTCTTGCCCAGTCCTATTTTGAGAGCTTTCTAACCTTAATGACTCATCTTCCTCCTCTGTATTGGACAATGTTTCCAGGCTATTCATAAAGCTGCATAATAATGTATCAGACAGTGTTTGTCTGCTATTAATAAAGTTTTCCCTGGCCAATTCTTTGAGAAGTGGATGGCCTCTTCCTTTTTTTCAGTCTGTTTCAGTCTGCAATCTGGGTTTATATCTGTGCACTGTGTGCACCCCACTGGGTTTGAAACACCAGTGACACAGCCTCAAGACTCACAGCAACATGTCACCACAGTAGGACAAACCAACAGACAAGTTTTTCTCCCTTAGCTGTTGGAAACCTCTCCAACCACCCTCACCTGGATCCCTGCGGCCTACTCCTCGATCTGTTCTGGTCCCCTTTGCCTTATCTGTCCTTTCTCTGCTTTCCTGCCTTGCCACTTGTGGGGCATGGCCTGGGTTCCCTCTCCTCACCTGGATCCCTGTGGCTGACTCCTCTACTATACACCTGAATATTCTTGCAACATATATAAATACACATGTAGAAACATTGATAACCCTATACATGGTAATGAGCACACTTCCCCCTGCCTATACCTGATGTTTCAGCCTGTCTACCCATCTATCCACTCATAGATCCATGCTTGCCATCACTGACAACACAGTACTATACGTTCAAAAGGGTTCATCTTTGTTTTATGTATCTCCCATATGCTCAGCACTTAATTTTACTGAGGCTATCTTATATCTGACAATTTTCTTCTCTCTTGCTGCTTTAGAATTTTCTTTATATTTTGTTTTTGAGATCTTGGTAATGATATGTCTCACTGTGTATCTCTTTCAGTTTATAGTATTTGGATTTTGTTCAGCTCCTTGGATTTGTAGGGCTGTGTTCTTCTTTAGATTTGGAAAATTTTCTATCATTATTTCTTCTATTTATCTATCTATCTTTCTTTCTATCTTCTATTCATCTAGACATATTTGCAGAAATTTTTTCTCTCAATTGTGACCTGGTGAGTACAAAGTTTCTAGGGCAGTTTGGAAGGCTGGATACTCATGCCAGTGTTCATGTTGCAGTCTTGAGTCTTAAACCTGTAAAGCAATAGCCAACTAGAAACTTAAGCAGGATTATATGATCTCAATGTTTAATACTTTTTTCCCTGTGATGTTTCAGTTTTTGCTCTTAAGCCTTTAACTGATTGGATGAAACCTACTTATGTTATCAAGGGTGATCTTTACTTAAAGTTAATTGATTGTAAATTTAATCACATCTATAAAATATCTTCACAGCTAAATCTAATCTAGTATTTAATCAAACAACTAAGCACCATGGTCTAGCCAATTTGATGCATAAATTTAATTATCACAATTTTAAAACTATTTATGAACTCAGAATTATGGAAAAAATCCTTGGATCTAGAGAGAGTATATGAAAGAATGTGTGTCTGTGATGGATTCTGTTTGAACATATGTATATGTCTAGAAAAGAGTCTGGTTTGTGTGTGTGTGAGTTTGTGTGGGTCTATGACAGTAATAGTGAATGTTTTCATTGATGAAGTGTACTGTATGTGTATTTGTGTCTATGAAGGGGGCTCTCTGTGTGTTTTATGAAGGAGTATGTCTATGAGTGTCTAGAAGAGTTTGTTTAGTGTGAATGTGCACACATGTGTATCTATGAGGGAGTCAATGTGTGTGTGTGTGTGTGTGTGTGTGTGTGTATGTGTCTGTATGGATATATATTCCCTTAAAACACCTTTTCCATAATTCTAAATTCATAAATATATTTTTTAAAATTGTTATGGCTAATTTTATGTGTCAATGTCACTAGCCATTTATGTCCAGTTGTTTGATTAAACAGCAGACTAGATTTTTCAGTGAAGATATTTTGTAGATGTGATTAAATTCACAATCACATCTGAATAAGCATGTTTTTTGAAGAGGGCCTCTGTATGAATATGTATGTGTCTATGAAAGGAATCTCCATGAGAGAGGGGGCTAATGAGGAAGTCAGTTTAAATATGTGAGTGCTTCTAGAGGTGGATTTGCTTGAGACAAGGAGTCAGTATGTCATGTTTAGAGATGGGTCTGGGTGAGTGAGTTTAGATGTAATATATTCCGGCAAGGATGAAGCTAAAAAGACAGAAAACATAGTGGATGATAGAGCAGGGGCTAGAGTGAGAATTTAACTAAAGAAAGAGAAGCTATCATTTGTGGTGAAATATCTTATTTTTATTACGGGTTATGGTGGTGGTTACATGACTATATCCCATTGTCAAAGCTCATGAAACTGTACATTAAACACTGTAGATTTTTCTGCATGTTAATTATTTTTCAATAGGCTAGATTAAATAAAAATATTTATCTTAATGACACAAGAACAACTGAGGTGAGAATACAGAAAACTTATCACTTCTCTTGTATAATGTCACATTTTAAAATGTGACTTAAAATTTTAGAATTTTAAATATTAAGTTGTAATAAAATATTTCATTAAAATATTCAGATTTATTTGTTTCAGATAGAGTTTCAACCTAGAGTAGTAATACTGTTCAGCTTTATTCATGGTCATGGTGATCACTGATTTTATAATATATGATAAGGTAAAATTTCACCAAAAATGCATTTGGTGCACCTTCAATTGTAACAGTTGCAATTGTTTCTGACAACCACATATTCATCAAGCATTAATGAGAACTGGGCCCTGGCTTAATTGGATATGCAAGAATAATCATCTGCATACATTTACAATTCATTCAGTCTGTTACCAAGCTTGCTTTTGATATTACCCCATTCTTTCTTGTACAGCCAAGCCAATTTGTAATTCTAAACATTTAACACCATTTGAAATAACAACATAAAGTAATTGGGTCTGGGTTGAGAAGCTCTGCCTATAATGTACTTTAAAATATTCAATTAAAGAAATATGAAAAAGAATAATAAAATAAATAGAAGAAAATAAGTGACAAAGATATCTTCAGGAATTAATTATAATTCAAAAAGAAGTAGTTGTAAATGTGGTGGATTAATTCAATAGCAAATTACTGGAACAACAAAATTTAAAAAAAATTAAACTTAGATTTAATCTACTTGGAAGCCTAATTAAGCAAAAGAGATGAAAATATAGAAAGCAAATGAAATAAGCAAATAAATGAAATGAAATCACTGTAACTGTAGATTCACAGGACAGAAAAATCATCTTATAAAATTGCCTTGCAAAACACTTGCACAAAGCTATCATTCCATCCAAGGTGAAATAACATGGACCAGATTTGTATTCCCAACTGAAATAGCCAAAACATCAGGAAAAATATTTGGAACAGTGTTTTTCAAGATACTGGACAACACCAAGTACTGAAAGACAATATACGTACCTGAAATATGAGAAATAAATGAAGGGTGCATGATTACTCTGAGACAGTTTGGGGGCCATCACATGAGAAAAGAGAATCCAGGCAGAACCCAAAAGACTTCCTGAGAAGCTGAAACTCTAGGAAGATCCAGTCAATTAGACTGTAAGATAGAGTACCAGAAAATAAAAAAATAGAGAGAAGAGAGCTCTTACTCCAGAGATATTTAAGGCATGTCCTTGAAATATACAGCAGAATACTAGCCATCCTATTCTTGTGAGAAACATCTCTAAGGCCAGGTAAAGAATTATCCAAAAGGATTAAAGGAAACATTATCCTATCCTCATGCAAGGCTGGGAATAGTGTCTATTCCTAGCAGCCAAAATGTGAAACCTAATCATTCATAAGGTGTTGGCTAGAGTACTCAGATTTCTGCATCTGTGGTGGAAAATAATTAGTACTAGAATATGTACTGTTCCAGAACAGACTATTAAATCTGAAAAGATTAAACTGTTTCCAATTAACTACATGCTAGAACAAAACTCAAGTACATTTACAGAAATGCAAAAAGAAAAAAAATAATCGAAAAGGTAAAATTCACACTGTTGGAATCCAATAAAAATTATCAAGCATGCAAATAAACAGGAAAATATGAAATAATAAAGGAGCAGTTTAAAAGCCAGAAAAGACATTAGAATGATCAAGATAAGACATCATAAGAGTTATTATAACCATTTCATTTATTCAAAGGTTAAGAAGAGAAAGCAAGATATAAAATAAAAATCTAACTTCTATAAATTAAAATTAAAATCTCTGAAATTAAATACATACTAAACTCACTCGGGGAGCTCTGGTAGCATAGTGGCTAAGGCACTTGACTGCTAACCAGAAGGCTGGCAGTTCAAACCCACCAGCCACTCCTCGGAAGGAAGGTTGGGCAATCCTACTTCCGTAGCGATACTGCCTCGGAAACCCAAGGAGGGGTCGCTATGAGTCGGGCCGACTCTACGGCAAATAACAACAACAACAACAAACTCACTCGATCTCTGGTGGCATACTGCCTAAGGCATTTGACTGCTAATAAGAAGGCTGGCGGTTCAAACCCACCAGCCACTCCTTGGAAGGAAGACTGGGCAATCTACTTCCGTAGAGATAACCCCTGGAAAATCCAAGGAGGAGTTTCTGAGTCAAGTCAATTCTGACTCACAGCCACCCCCATTGGATTTCTAAGGCTGTAAATCTTTATGGAAGGGGATTTCCCACTGAGGAGCCTCTGGTGGGTTTGAACCATTGACTTTCTGGTTAGCAACCAAATGCCTTACTCAATGGCACATTAGACATTGCAGAAGAAGGGATTCAAGATTGAAAATAAAACTGTAACAATAAAGACACTCTGATATTGCACAAAAGACAGACACATAGTGCAATGGAACATAATAGAGAGCCCAGAAATTAATACAAATATTGTCAAGTGATTTCTGACAAAGGTGCAAAGGCAATTAAATAGAGAAAAGAATAGTATTTTCAAAAAAAAAAAAAAAAAAAAAAAAAAAAAATCTCACTGCCATAGAATAGATTCCAACTCATAGCAACTTTGGGTTTCTGAGGTGGTAAATCTTTACTGAAATAGATTGCCTAGTTTTCCTTCCATGGAGTGGCTGGTGGGTTTGAACCACCAACCTTATGGTTAGCAGTCAAATGCCTTAGGCACCATGCCACCATAGGATTGGAATACTTGGATGTCCATAGGCAAAAACATGAACGTCGACATAGCCTATAACTTAGCAAAATTAACTTAAAACAGATCATAGACATGAATATAAAATCTAAAACTATAAATTCTAGTATAAAATATAAAAGAAAATTTCATGAGTTTGGGTTCTGGTGATGACAGTAAAAGCAATCTATAATATAATAAATTTGATTTTATCAAATAAAAACTTTGCTCTGCGAAAGAATTTGTTAACAGAATAAAAAGATAAGCCACAAACTAAAAAAGTGAAAATCAAATATCTGATAAAGGTTTGTGTCCAGAATATATAAAGAACTATTAATATGCAAAAGTAAATAAACAATGCAATTAAAATAAGCAAAAGGCCTGAACAGATTTCAACAGAGGAGATGACCTTCTTTATGGGAAATAAGTATATGAAAAAATGTTCAACGTTATTTTCTGTTAAAGAAATGCAAATTAAAACCACAATGGAAAAACAATCCATTCCAATTAGAATGGTTTTAATATGGGAGAAAAAAAAGATAAAAACCTGACAGTACTAAATGCTGGCAGGAATGTGGAGCAACAGAAACATTTATTCATTGCTGGTAGGAATGCAAAAAGCCACATTGGAAAACATTTAGCTGTTTCTTTTTTTTTTTTAACCCCCCCTCAAATGTTCTTTCTTTCTTTTTTTTAATTGTGATTTGAGTGAAATTTTACAAAAAAGTTTCGTTTTACATTCAACAGCTCATACATATTTCATTTTGTAACACTGTTTACAATCCCCACAATGTAAAATCTCTTCTGCCCCTTTTTCCCTATGGTCATCCTTTCCCTGTGTGCTTCCTACCTATTTATTACTGCCTCCCTAGTTTTCTCCCTGTGCAAATGCTGCCCTTCTGATCTCCCACAGTTGATTGTTTTAAGGAGTGCATCTCCCTGGAGTAATTATTAAGCTAGTAAATTTATCTATTGTTAGGCTGAAAGTTAGCCATGGGAATGAGTCCAATTCCAGGCCTCAAGGGTGACTAGGGGCCAAAGTCTTCGGGGCTTCACCAGTCTCTATTAAACAAAAAATGCTGGTCTTTTTTATTTTTATTATTATTATTTTTTTTTAAATTTGTGTTGCACAATTTTCTCCTACTCTATCCAGGATTTCCTATTTTTATCCCTTTCAGAGTGGTTGGCAGTGGTAGCCAGGCACCATTTGGTTTTTCTAGCCTTTAGTCTATAGGCTGAGGTTCTCATGACTTTTGGACTAACTATTCTCATGACCTTTGGAGTAACTATTTCCATGTGTCTTTGATATTCTTCACCCTTCTTTGTTCTGGAGGATGGTAGAACAATAGTTGGCTACCTAAAAACTTTTAAGATCCCAGTCAGTACTCACTAAGTAGGATGTAGAACAATGTTTTTGTGTACTATGCTGTACCAATTAAGTTTGATGTCCCACACAACCATGGCTGCAAACCCACAGTCCCAGTGTCTCTTTCCCTCAGGCTCCTTAGTTGTGGCTAAGAAATTATCCTAACTTTATCCCCTGTTACCTCTACGCTGCATATGGACATTCTTACAACACATACAAATACACAGTTACGAATATTGTCTGCCCAACCCATGTAGAGCTGTTCACCTACTGATACATAATCTTCTTGCCTGTACATTAGTATTTGCTATTACTGATAATGTAGTCTTCTGTATGTGAAATATTTAGTTTTATTGTCTGTACCTCTCATGTGCCTCTCCAATGTTTTCCTTTTCCTTAGTGATACTGTGCTGGTCATACACTGTTATTACATTTCCCTTTTCATAAGTCAAATCAACATCTGTCTCTTAACTAGCAAGCAATTTTCCCTCCCCACCTTTCCCATCCCTAGTAGCCAACAGCGATACTTTCTTTCCCTTTGTAAACCTTCCCTTGACTTTTTATAATGGACTCATAACAATATTTGTCCTTCTGTGATTTATTTATTTCACTCAGTATAATGTCCTCCAAGTTCATCCATGCTATGATGTGACTTGCAGATTCTTCATTGTTCCTTAATGCTGCATAATATTCCATTGTGTGTGTGCAATAGTTTTGTTATCCATTAATCTGTTGATAGGCACTTAGATTGTTTCCATCTCTTTGATATTGTTAACAGTGCTTCAATGAGCATAAGTATGCATATATCTATTCATATCCCAGATCTCACATCTTTAGTATATATTCATACTAGTGGGATTGCTGGATGAAATGATATCTCTATTTCCAAATTTTTATGGCAGCACCATGCCATTTTCCACAGTGGTTGTACCACTTTACAGTCCCATCAGTAGTATATGAGAGTTTAAATATCTCCCCTTCCTTGTGAGTATTTGTTGTTATCAATCATATTGAACTTTTTTATTATTGCTGGAGTGAGATGATATCTCATTGCTGTTTTTATTTGTATCTCTCTAATGCATAATGATCATAAACATTTCTTCATGTTTTGTTGACTTCCTGAATATCTTCTTTGGTGAAGTGTCTGTTCATGTCTTTGCTCCATTTTTGAATTTGTTTGTCTTTTAGATGTTGAGGTGCTGAAGTTTTCTATAAATTTTAGAGATAAGTACCTTGTTGAATATGTCATTGCCAAATACTTATTCCCAATCTGTATGTTCTCCTTTCACTCTTTTGGATAAGTCTTTTGATGTGCATAATAATTTAATTTTTAGAGGGTTCCAGTAATCTAGTTTTTCTTGTGCTGTTTGTACAGTTTGGGTTATGATTGATAACCTATTTATGCCATATATTAGGGCTCCTAAGTTTGCCTCTATTTTAGTCTTGATGAACTTCAGAATTTTGGATTTTACATTTAGGTCTTTGATCCATCTTGAGTCATTTTTGTGTATGATGTGGGGTCTGGATCTTGTCTTATTTTTTCTGTAAATTGATATCCAGTTTCAAATTAGGCATTTACTGAAAGGTAAGTATATATTTACTAAATGACCCAACCATCCCACCCCTAGGTGAATTGAAAATGTATGTCTGTCCATACATAAATGTTTAAACAGCTTTATACATATTCATCTACAACTGGAAACAAGATGTCCTTCAATAGGGAAATAAATAAACTGTGATGCATTGATTAATAAAATACTTATCAACAAAATCTAATATGCTCTTGATTCATGCAACAGTATGGATGAATCTTAGTTATACCTTCCTAAATATCAGAAAATAGACCCCAAATTCTATATATTTTGTGATTCCATTTACCTTACTCAGAGTTCCTAAGAGAAAAAGAACAAGTGTAAAAAAGACTAGTTTCTCTCCCCCTGCCTCACCTTGCCCTCTCCTCTCAATTTACTTCAAGGATTGGTCTGCACAACTGAGGGAGCTTGTCAGTCCAAAGTCTTTTGGTTATGTGACAGAAAAAGTGTAGAGTTAATTGAAAGAGCAAGTTCTACCAAATATCTATTTATACTGTAAAATCAGACACATGCTAAATAAACTCCCTTGTCAACTGATGGGTTGATTGATTACATTACATTATGAAAAGTCATTGCATTGCATTGCATTACATTAATTACAGAACACCCACTAGACTAATGTTTGGCCAAACCTCTGGAACCAGAGCCTAGCCAAATTGACACATAAAATTAACCATCTAAGTCCACTACTTGTCAACTTGGCACCCATAAACATATCTTTAAGGCATACTTACCCTCCAAATAAACGCAATAAAATGTGGTGAAACATTGAACTTTCACATCTTATATTTTATAATAATGAATGAGATAAGACAGCGAAGAAAACAAACATATTACACACAAACTATACATAACAAATAAGACATATTCATAACAATTAAATTCCTTGTTTCAGCAACTGACCATATGGTTATAGCCAGTATTATAACTACTTTCTTCCACTATCCATTCCAAAATCCGATTGCACTCAGCAAGCACCTCAGTTGATCCTGGCTCTTTCCTGGTGAGGTGACTTAAACCTTCATTCCTGAAAAGTCTAAGCCTTCAGTAGTCCTGACTGAACTGAACAGATTCTTCATTAACTTTAATCACAGAGCATGGTAATATTAAGAGATATCCTAAGGGATCTCCTGTATTCTAGACAAATTGTTCTTTACCTCCATGGTGTAATAATAGTCCAATTTTCATTGATTATCAATACCAGTCACACCAGCCAACTATAATAACTCTCTTCTTTGCCTGCTCATTAAGAAGTATGAGGAGTCCAAAAGCGGTCAGGTGACAATCTTTATTTTCAGTTCAATGGATTCATTGTTGTATCTTCTGGTGGGGTCATTCCTCCCTTTTTTACTGAGACCTCTAGAATAGCAGGTCATAGGGACAGGAAGCAAAAATTTTGCAAGTGGATAAATAGTATTCCTGCACTGTGCCAGTTCCATTTCCTGGACCTGTGAATCGTCACTGTGAGAGAAAAAGCACCATAAATCAGATGCTGATTTAGAGCTTATGTGACTACCTGGAGAACATTGTCCCAATATGCAAGGTATTACCACTAGCCAGTGGCATAATTGCCACCACTCATCTGTCAGTTTGCTGTACTTTGGTGCCTTGTGTGTTGCTGTGAGGCTGGAGGTTATGCCACCAGTATTTCAAATACCAGCAGGGTCACCCATGGTGGACAGGTTTCAGTAGAGCTCCCGGATTAAGACAGACTCAGAAGAAGGAAGGGGCCATCCACTTCTCAAATAATTGACCAGTGAAAACCTTATGAATAGCAGTGAAACACGGATATATTACTGGCAAACTTTATGAATAGTCTTCAAACATTGTCCAATATAATGCCCAAAGATGAGAACCTCAGGTAAGAAGGCACTCAGAATACATCTGGGGAAGAGCTGTCTCTTCAGAGTTAGAGCAAATGTTAATAATGTGGATAGAGTAAAGCTTTCAGGATCTCCATTTGCTGACGTGAGATGACTCAAAATGAAAAAAAAAAACAACTGCAAACATTCATTAGTAATTGGAATAATCAAAGTGCAAAGTATGAATCTGGGAAAATTGAAGATGAATGGTGTGGCATTCATTATCACAAAGAATGTTTCAAGATCTGTCCTGAAGTACAATCCTGTCAGTGATAGGATAATATCCATATGCCTACAAGGAAGACAGGGACGCCAGAGTAGCAGGCCAGAAGGGCAGAGAAGGGGATAAAAGCTTTGAACCCAGACAGAAGAGCAATCAGCCGAAGGGATTAGGTGAGGAGGGGAAACTCAGGCCCGGCTAGAGTAGCAGGCCGGAAGAGCAGGAGAAAGGGGATAAAAGCCTTGAACCCGGACAGAAGAGCAGTCAGCCCCAGGCTTACAGGTGAGGAGAGACAATGCAGGGATGCCAGAGTAGCAGGCCGGAAGAACAGGAGAAAGGGGATAAAAGCCTGGAACCCAGAAAGAAGAGCAGTCAGCCCGAGGGTTACAAGTGAGGAGAGACAAC
>NW_006921861.1:3712621-3717244 GCF_000298275.1 Orycteropus afer afer | reverse complement strand
AGAATGGCCAGACTTTGTCTCACCTATTTTGGTCATGTTGCAAGAAGGGACCATTCCCTGGAGAAGGATGTCATGCTTGGTAGGGTGGAGGGTCAATGAAAGATGGGGAGGCCTTCAACGAGATGGATTGATATGGTGGCTGCAATGATGAGCTCAAGTATAGCAGGGATTGTGGGACTGGCGCAGGATCGGGCAGTGTTTCGTTCTGCTGTACATGGGATTGCTATGAGCCGGAAACGACTCGACGGCACTTAACAACAACAACACAAGGAAGACAATACTGCTATTGTTCAAATTTATGCACCAATCACCAAAGCCAAAGATGAGGAAACTGATATTTTTACCAACTTCTGCAGTCTGAAATTGACCAAACATGCTATCAAGATGTAAAGAAGAATAACTGCTAGTTGGAAAATATGAACTTGGTGATAGAAATAATGTTGGAGATCACATGATAGAATTTTGCAAGATGAACAACTTACACCTTTTTTCAACAACACAAATGGTGGCTATACATATGGACTTTACCAGGTGGAGTACACAGGAATCAGATTGACTACATCTGTAGAAAGAGGCAACTGGGAAACTCAATATCTTTAGCCAAAACAAGACCAGGAGCTGACTGTGGAACAGATCATCAGTTGCCCATATGCAAGTTTGGGTTACAGCTGAAGACAATTAAAACATGTCCACAAGAGCCAAAATATGAACTTGATTATATCCTTCCTGAATTTAGAGACCATCTAAAGAATAGATTTGATGCATTGAACACCAGTGACCAAAAACCAGAGCAATTGTGGGATGATGTCAAGAACATCATGCATGAAGAAAGTAAAAGGTCATTAAAAAGACAGGAAAGGAAGAAAACACCAAAATGAATGTCATAAAATACTCTGAAACTTGTCCCTGACCAAACAGTAGATAAAGCAAATGGAAGGAATGACAAGATAAAAGAGCTGAACAGAAGATTTCAAAGAGCAGCTCAAGAAGACAAAGTCAATTATTACAATGAAATGTGTGAAGACCTGGAGTTAGGAAACCAAAAGGGAAGAACATGCTCGACATTTCTCAAGCTGAAAGAACTGAAGAAAAAATTCAAGTCTTGAGTTGCAATATTGAGATTCTATGGGCAAAATAATGAGTGATGCAGGAAACATCAAAAGAAGATGGAAGGAATACACAGAGTCACCGTATCAAAAGAATTAGTCAATGTTCATCCATTTCTGGAGGTGGCATATGATCAAGAACCAATGATGCTGAAGGAAGAAGTCAAAGCTTCACTGAAGGAATTGGCGAATAACAAGGCTCTAAGAATTGATAGAACACCCAGTGAGATGTTTCAAGAAACAGATGCCACTCTGGGAGCCCTCACTTGGTTATGCCAAGATCTGAGGACAGCTGCCTGGCCTACTGGACTATATGAAGAAGAACATATTTGTACCCATTCCAAAGAAAGGTGATCCTGCAAGATGTGGAAATTATCGAACAATATCGTTAATATCACATGCAAGTAAAATCTCACTGAAGATAATTCAAAAGTGGTTGTAGCAGTATTTTCACAGAGAACTTTCAGAAATGCAAGCTGGATTCAGAAGAGGATATGGAATGTAGGATATCATTGCTGATATCAGCTGGATCTTGGTTGAAAGCAAAGAATAAC
The DNA here is from genome assembly GCF_000298275.1 of Orycteropus afer afer. NCBI lineage: Eukaryota > Metazoa > Chordata > Mammalia > Tubulidentata > Orycteropodidae > Orycteropus > Orycteropus afer. Next base: position 3,715,584 of record NW_006921861.1, on the reverse strand, counting down.
AGAAATACATTTACTTGTGTTTTATTGACTATGCAAATACATTTGATTGTGTGGATCATAACAAATTATGGATTAGATTGAGGAGAATGGAATTCTAGAACTTGATTGTGCCCAGCAAGAACCTGTACATAGACCAGGAAGCGGTCTTTCAAACAGAACAAGGGGATGCCACATGGCTTGAAATCAGGAAGTGAGTGTGTCAGGGTTGCATCCTATCACCATAATTATTCAATCAGTACACTGAATAAATAATCTGAGAAGGTGGACTATATGAAGAAGAACATGACTTCAAGATTTAAGGAAGTCCCATTAACAACCTGCAATATGCAGATGACACAACTTTGCTTGCTGAAAGTGAGGATGACTTGAAGCACTTATGGATGAAAATTGAAAACTTCAGTCTGCACTATGGATTACATTTCAACATAAAGAAAACAAAAATCCTCAAAACTGGACCAATAAGCAACATCATAATAAATGGAGAAAATATCGAAGCTGTCAAAGATTTCATATTACTTTGGTTCCACAATGAACACCAATGGAAGCAAGCACTCAAGACATCACATGATGTATTGTCTTGTGCAAATCTGCTGCAAAGACCTCTTTAAAGTGCTGAAGAGGAAAGATGTCACTTTGAAGACTAAGGTGCACCTAACCCAAGCCATGGTATTTTCAGTAGCCTCATATGCATGTGAGAGCTGGACAATGAATATGGAAAACCAAAGAGTTGGTGCTTTTGAGTTGTGATGTTGGCAAATATTCTGGTTACCTAGTGCCGCTCTGATAAGAATATACCACAAATGGGATGGCCTTAAACAAACAGGAATTTATTCTTCTAATTTGGAGACTTTAAGTGCCAGACTCTAGGGGCTGGATGAAAGCCCCTCAGCCTTGGTGATCCAGCTCCGCCTCCCACTCCTGGCCCACTGTAGCTAGAGGCATTTCTTCACTCAGACTGTCTGCTGAACCTGACAAGCCCTAAGACTGACAAGTAAAAAGACACAGTCCCAATATTACCAAACCACTTGGCAGGCCATTGTAAGTCCCAAGGTCAGCAGAGCATAGCAGGCTACTGAGCAATGACATGGCTACATGCAGAGTCTAAGCATGTCATAGGCTCTTGACCATTTTCAAAGCTTCTCCTTATATACAGGAAACAGATCACATACCCAAAGGCAGCTACTCAGCTGCTCACAGTAGATTCCACTATAGAATTAATTACCAGTCTCATCATGGGGAATACTACATCCAGCTGCCTAGCCACTCAACCAGGCCTAGCCAAGTTGACACACAAACATAACCACCATAGCAAAGAATACTGAAAGTACCATGAACTTCCAGAAGAATGACTAAATCTTTCCTGGAAGAAGTGCAGCTGGAATGTCCCTTGGAAGCAAGAACTTCATTTCACTTACTTTGATCAAGTTGTCAGAAAGACAATTCCTGGAGAAGGATATCATGCTTGGTAAAGTGGAGGGTCAGCAAAAATGGGGAAGGCCTTCAACGAGTTAGAGTGACACAGTGGCTGCAATGATGGGCTTAAGTAGAGCAAGACTTGTGAGGCTGGCACAGGAAAGGGCAGTGTTCCATTCTTTTGTACATAGGGTAGCTATGAGTCAGAGATGACTCCATGGCACCTAACAACAACTGCAACAAGTGTGATGATTGGATCTTCAATAGGCTCCTGTTCTATCAAGCCAGTAGCTTCAGGATGCTGGGAAACATGATTATGTTGTCATTAGTTGCTGTTGAGTCCACTCCAACCATGGTGACTTTGTGTAAAACATAGTGAAATGTTACCTGGTCCTGTGCCTTCTTTTTTTTTAAAGTCTGTATAAATATAATTTAAAGTAAAATATTTATTGTAAAGGTGATGTTTAGCAATTGTTTAATATGCAGTACAAATTGAAATACACAAAATGTCTCTCTTTGAGGTATATATTGTTGGATTTGGTAATTTCATCAGGAAGTACATGCAGTATATTATCTAATTGCTATGTGCAAACCTTAAGTGAGAATGTTGTGGCTTTATTCTTCTTCTGTTTCTTTCTTTCTTTTTTTTTTTTTTTCTACCTATATAACAGTGTTCTCTACCCTCCATCCCATCCCTGGTAACCAACAAAGAAAATTTCCTTCTGTAGATAAACCTTTCCTTGACTGTTACAATAACAGACTAATACAATATTTGTCCTTCTGTGATTGACTTATTTCACTCAGCGTAATGTTCTCCAAGCTCATCTATGTTATGCGGTGTTTTGCAGATTCTAGGTTATTCTTTGGAGTTGCATTGTATTCCATTGTGTGTATGTACCAAGTTTGGTTATCCATCCCTCAGTTGATGGACATCTAGGTTGTTTCCATCTTTTGGATATTGTGAATAGTACTACGATGAACATGGGTGTGCATATGTCTGTTCTTGTCATGGCTCTCACTTCTTTAGGATATATACCTAGTAATGAAATGGCTGAGTCAAATGGTATTTCTAATTCCAACTTTTTGAGGAATCGCCGTACTGCTTTCACAGTGATTGTACCATTTTACAGTCCCACTGGCAGTGTATGAGAGTTCCAAACTCTTCACATCCTAGCCAGCATTTATTATTTTGTGTCTTGTTGAACTTTGCTACTAGTGCTGGAGCAAGATTTCATTGTTGTTTTGATTTGCATCTCTTCATATGTTTGTTGGCCACATGAATATCCTCCTTTGTGCAGTGTCTATTCATGTCATCTGCCCATTTTTAATTGGATTATTTGTCTTTTTGTTAATGAGATGTTGGAGTTTTCTATAAATTCTAGAGATAAGTCCCTTGTCAGATATGTCATGCCAAATATTTTTTCCCAATCTGTAGGTTCTCTTTTGACTCTTTTATTATTATTATTTATTGTGATTTGGGTGAAGATTTACAGAGCAAATTCACTTTCTATACAGCAGTTCACATATACTTTGTCTCATGTCATTGACCA
>NW_006921861.1:3710925-3711792 GCF_000298275.1 Orycteropus afer afer | reverse complement strand
GCCCAACCTTCCTTCCGAGGAGTGGCTGGTGGGTTCGAACCGCCAGCCTTCTGGTTAGCAGTCAAGTGCTTTAGCCACTATGCTACCAGAGCTCCATATTGTCCCTAGTTTTTCCTTGAGGAACTCTATAGTTTTAGGTTTCACATTTAATTCTTTGATCCATCTGGAAGTAGTTTTTGTGTATGGTGTGAGGTACAGATTTTGTTTCATTTTTCTGGAAATGTATATCCAGTTTTGCCAGCACCATTTATTAAACAAACGTTCTCTTCCCTATTTAATGGATTTGGACCCTTTGTCAAAATCAGCTGACCATAGGTTGATGAATCTATTTCTGGGTTCTCAATTATATTCCACTGGTTTATTTCTCTGTCATTATACCAATACCAGGCAGTTTTGACTACTGTGGCTGTATAGTAGGTTTTGAGATCCAGCAGTGTGAGACCTCCTACTTTGTTCTTTTTGTTCAATAGTGCTTTGTTTATCTGAGGTCTCTTTTCTTTCCATACATAGTTAAGTGATTTTTTTTTCCATATCCTTAAAAAATGTTGATGAGATCTGGATTGGGATTGCATTGAATGTATGAATTGCTTTGGGTAGAATTGACATTTTCACAGTGTTCATTCTTCCTATCCACAAGCATGGGATGTTCTTCCATTTATGTAGATCTCTAATGGTTTCTTGAAGTAGTTTTTTATAGTTTTCTTTGTACATGTCTTTGTATCCCTGGTAAGATTTATTCTCAAGTATTTTATTTTCTTAGTAGCTATTATAAATGGGGGAGCTCTGGTAGCATAGTGGCTAAGACACTTGCCTGCTAACCAGACGGCTGGCAGTTCAAACCCACCAGCCACTCCTCGGAAGGAAGGT
>NW_006921861.1:3702451-3710466 GCF_000298275.1 Orycteropus afer afer | reverse complement strand
GGTTTCAGTCTCTCTCCGTTGAGAATAATGTTGGCTGTTGATTTTGCATAAATGCCCTTTATTATGTTGAGAAATGTCCCTTCTATTCCTATTTTGCTGAGAGTTTTGATCAGGAATGGGTGTTGGATTTTATCAAATGCTTTTTCTGCATCAATTGATATGATCCTGTGATTCTTCTTTGTTTTATTTATGTGGTAGATGATGTTGATTGTTTTTCTAATGTTGAACCATCTTTGCATACCTGATATGCATCCTACTTGGTCATAATGAATTATTTTCTTGCTATGTTATTGGAGTCTATTGGCTAGGATTTTGTTGAAGATTTTTGTATCTATATTCATGAGGGATATTGTTCTGTAGTTTTCCTTTTAAGTGGTGTGTTTGCCTGGTTTTGGTATCAAGGTTATGCTTGCTTCATAAAATGAGTTAGGGAGGATTACATCCTGTTCTATGTTTTGGAATAGGTTGAGTAGGAATGGTGTCAGTTCTTCTCTGAATGTTTGGTAGAATTCTCTGGTGAAACCATCTGGGCCAGGACTTTTTTGTTGGTAATTTTTTAATGATCTGGTCAATTTCTTCTTTTGTCATGGATGTGTTCAACTTTTCCACATCAGTCTGTGTTTGTTTAGGTAAGGGGTGTTGTGATAGTTATGTTTGTGCATCAATTTGGCTGGGCCTGGTTGCATGGCTGGCAGCTGGTGGTAGTTATTCCCCATGATGAGACTGGCAATCAGCTCCATGGTGGGATCTACCACAAGCAGCTGAGTCGCTTCCTTTGGGATGTGGTATGGTTCCTGTATATAAGGAGAAGGCTTGGGAATGGTCTTGAGCTTATGGCACCTTGAACCCTCCATGTAGCTTTGTTGTTGTTCAGCAGACTTCCATGATCGGCTGACCTTGGGACTTAGAATGGACTTGAATTAATGGCCTGCCATGTGATTTGGTAATATTGGGACTGTGCCTTTTCACTTATCAACCTTGGGGCTCCTCAGCCTCAGCAGCCAGCAGCAGTCTGAATGAAGAAACGCCTCTAGCTCCACTAGGCCAGGAGTAGGAGGCAGAGCTGGACCCCAAGTTTGAGTGGCTTTCACTCAGCTTCTAGAGCCTGGCACTTTGAACTTGGACTTAAAGCCTCCAAATTGTAAGAATAAACTCCTGTTTGTTAAAGCCATCCCATTTGTGGTTTATTCTTGTCAGAGTGATACTAGGTAACCAGAACAGGTGTGTTTCTAGAAATCTGTCCATTTCTTGCAGATTTTCAAATTTGTTGGAGTACAGTTCTTCATAGTATCCTGATATTATCCTTTTTATTTCAGTTGGTTCTGTTGTGATGTCACCCATTTCATTTCTTATTCATGTTATTTGTATTCTCTCCCTCTTTTCCTTTGCTAAAGTTGCCAGTGGTTTGTCAATTTTATTGACCTTTTCAAAAAACCGACTTCTGGTCTTGTTGATTTTTTTAATTGCTCTTCTATTTTCTGTTTCATTGATTTCTTCTCGAATCTTTATTATGTTCTTTCTTCTGGTGACTGTAGGCTTTTTTTGCTGTTCTTTTTCTAATTGTTGGAGATGTTGGTTTTGCCATCCTCACTTCAAAGGAACATTCTGGTTGTATTTGTTGTAAGGTTAATTTGTTCATAGTTTTGGCACTTCATGCTATATTCAACATCTTTGCCAACACAATTCAGATGCATCAGTTCTTCTGTTTTCCTTATTCAGTGTTCAGTTTTTTTCATGCATATGAGGCAATTGAAAAGACCATGTTGTTGTTAGGTGCCGTTGAGTTGGTTTGACTCATAGTGACCCCAAATACAACAGAACAAAACACTGTTTGTTCCTGTGCCATCCTCAAAATCTTTGCTATGCTTGAGCCCATCATTGCAGCCACTGTGTCACTCCATCTTGTTGAGGGCCTTTTCCTTTTTCACTGACTTTCCACTTTACCAACAGTGATATCCTTCTCCAGGGACTGGTCCCTTCACACAAAATGATGAAAATACATGGGACAAAATCTGGCCATTCTACCTTCTAAGGAGCATTCTGTCTATACTTCTTCCAAGACAGATTTGTTTGTTCTTCCAGCAATCCATGGTATTTTCAATATTCTTCACCAATACCAAAATGCAAATGCATTAATTCCTCTCCCATTAATTCCTCTTCCATTGTGCACCTTCACATGTATATAAGGCTATTGAAAATACCATGGCTTGACTCAGGCACAAATTAGCCTTCAAAATAACATCTTTGCTCTTTAACACTTTAAACAGATCTTTTGCAGCAGACTTGCTCAGTGCAATAGGTCGTCTGATTTTTTGATTGCTGCTTCTATGGGTATTAATTGTGGATCCAAGTAAAATGAAATTCCTACCAACTTCAATCTTTTCTCCATTTTTTGCTTTGTTGTTTATTGGTGCACTTTCAAGGATTTTCATTTCTTTATGTTGATGTGTAATCTATACTGAATGCTGTAGTCTTTGATCTTCATCAGTAAGTGCTTCAAGTCATTTTTATTTTCAGCAAGCAAGGTTGTGTCATCTGCATATCACAGATTGTTAGAGTCTTCCTCCAGTTCTGATGCTGTGTACTTCTTCATATAATCCAGCTTCTCAGATTATTTGCTCAGTATCAAGTAAAATTTAGTGATTAAGTGACACCTTTGCTCTATAATACTTTAAGAGGGCTTTGCAGCAGATTTGTTGAATGTGATGTGTTGTTTGATTTGTGACTGCTGCTTCCATAAACACTGATTGTTAATCCAAGTAGAATGAAACTATTGATGATTTTAATATTTCCTTCATTTATCATGATGTTTATCGGCCAAGTTGTGAGAATTATTATTTTACTAATATTCAGATATAATTCATACTGAAACTCTATTTTTTACTTTCATTAGTAATTGCTTCAAGTCATCTTCATTAGTGACAAACAAGGTAGTGTCATCTGCATACCACAGATTTGTTAATGAGTGAATGAATCTTCCTCCAATACTGATACTATCTTCTTATTCATATAATCTGTCTTCTCAGATATTTGTTTAGCACACAGATCAAATAACTAAGGTGAAAGAATACAACCCTGAAATATACCTTTTCCAATTTTGAGCCATGTAGTTTCTCCTTATTTGTTTGAAGGACAGCCTTTTAATATGTACAGGTTCCACATGAACACAATTAAATGTTCTAAAATTCTTATTCTTCATAATGTTATACATCATTAGCCATGATCCATGGTAGTGAATTCCATGAACATGGGCACTGTCACATATCATTTGCTATGAAGTAATTCCTCAGTCAGAGCCTTCTGTGTGGAATCCCATGACAGTGAACAAGGCATTCTGTAAATGCATGGACAGTAGTTTTGGCAGAAGCATTGCATGCAGAGAAAATAACTCCATATCTAATGTAAGTGTTCATTCCAGTAAGAACAAAATTCTGGCCCAAGCATGCTGGAAGTGGTCCAATATAATCAACCTGCCATCAGTAAACTGGCTGAACCTCCCCTCCCCAAGTAATTGTGGTATATAAAAAAATCAGTGTTAGTCTTTACTGCTGGCAAATTGGGCACTCTGATGTAAGTAGATGGGTTTTGATGAGTGGAAGTCTACATTGCTGAGCCTAGGCATAACTTCCATCTTTGCCACCATGGCCACTTTACTCATGATACATTTGGGCAATGATTGGGATGGTTAGCAGAAAGATCAATAGTAAAATATTTGGTCATTGCTGTGGGCCCTTCCTTGAGGAGACCTGGCCTACTCTTCCTTCAAGGAATTGTGGATGTGTAAACTGGCTCAAGTTTTGGAATTGATTGAGGGACCATCAATATCTTGGTAATTCAATAACAAAAATAATAGTAATGGTAGTTATAGTTTTAGCTGCTTCTTTTTTTGGGGGTAAGAGCATTATTAAGAAATTTACCCATGTACCATAAAATTCACCCACTTAAAACGTTTAACTCAGTGTTTTTTAGGATATTTACAGTGGTGCAACGATCACCACAATCAACTTTAGAACATTTTTATTTATTTATTTATTTCTTCTTTTTATTTTGATTTTGATTTGGGTGAAAGTTTACAGAGAAAATTGGTTTTCCATTCAGAATTCATACACATTCAGTTTGGTGACATTCATTGCAATCCCTACAACGCAACCACATTCTTCACACTTCTCCCCTATGTTTAACATTTCCCTTCATTTTTCCTGTTCCTTTCTGCATTTTCAGGCTTATCTCTGGGCAAATGCTGCCCTTTTGATCTTGTGTGGTTGATTATTCTAAAGAGTATGTACCTTCCTGGTATTATTCTTCATTTTAGAGGCATGTCTATTGTTAGGCTGAAGATTCAGCCTCAATGGGGCATTCATCTCCCAGCTTGAAAGGTCTATAAGAGCCATATTCACAGGGGTTTCACCAATCTCTATCAGAGGAGTAAGTCCAATTTTGAGTTTTGATCTTCATTGTTCTCCAACTCGATCCAAGATTTCCAATTCTGATCTCTTTCAGAGTCATTGGCAGTGGTAGCTTGGCACCATCCAGTTCTGATCTCAGGGTCCTGGAGGCTGAGGTTCCCATGGTTCACTAGTCTCTTGGATTAATTGTTTCCATGCATCTTTGATTTTCTCCACTATTCTTTGATATGGATGTGCAGAGATCAATAATAGTTGCATTTACATGGATATTTGCATGTTTTTAAGACCCCAGCTGCTACTCACCAAAGTAGGATGTAGAAATGTTTTTGTGTACTATGTTATGCCAATTGAGATTTATGTTCCCCCACTACCCTGGCCTCAAGCACAGACCCAGCAACTCACTCTCTCAGGGTGGTTTTTTTTTTTTTTTTTTTTTGTGGAAAAGAAGTTATCATAACTTTGCCCTTTGTTATCTCTAATACGTATATATATGGCCTTTTTTATAGCATGTACAGGAGCTCTGGTAGCATAGTGGCTAAGGCACTTGACTGCTAACCAGAAGGCTGGCGGTTCAAACCCACCAGCCACTCCTCGGAAGGAAGGTTGGGCAATCCTACTTCCGTAGTGATACTGCCTCGGAAACCCAAGGAGGGGTCGCTATGAGTCAGGGCTGACTCGACGGCACATAACAACAAATAACAACATAGCATGTACAAATAAGTATGTGGAAATATTGTCTGCCACATCTATATATGGTCATGGGTATATTCCTGTTCTTAGGGACATTTTTTGACTTGCATAAATGTCTAATTTTAGGAGGTCGGAGTCATCTACTTTGTATTCTGCTGTTTGTACATTTTTAGTTATGTTTGATGTATATTTATGCCATGTATTCTGGCCCCTACTTTTGTCTCTATTTTTTCTTTGATGATCTTTATGGTTTTAGGTTTTACATTTAGGTCTTTGATACATCATGAGTTAGGGTTTTTTTTTTTTTTTTTTTATTTTTTTTTTTTAATTCTTAGTTTAAGAGTTTGTTTTACATTCAACATTACATGCACATTTAATTTCACTCCCCATTTACCATGCCTAACCTTAACCCACTCCTGCCTTCCCTGCCCAGTAACCCTCCTCCTGTGCCCCTCATTGTTATGTACTCCTGTTTGTCCTGCATTTCCTTGGTGTGAATGTTGTCCTTTAGTGCCCTGTGATCAACTGCTTTAAGGGATGCATTTCCATAGAGTATGTGGATGTGTCACCCTGGTTGGGCTCTTTCATTGTGTGTGTAGATATTTATTATGGTTATGTCCTCTTGTTCAATTGATCTTTTAATCATTACACAATATCCTTCCTTGTGTCTTATGGTTGTTTTTTCATTAAAGTTTATTTTGTCAGAAATTAATTTTTCTACCCCTGCCTTTATTTTGGTTGCCATTTGATTGTTAAATCTTTTTCCAACCTTTTATTTTTAGTCTATTTTTGTCTGTGTCTGTGGTGTCTTGTGGATAGCATAGTGATGGGTCTTTTTTTTTTTTTTTTCAATCCAGTTTGCAACTCTCTGTCTCTTGACTTGTGCATTCAATCCATTAACATTCAGTGTAATTATCAATATGTATGAATTAATTGATGTCACTTTGTTATGTAGTTTTACTGATTTCTCTGTCTCATATAGTTTTCTGTGATGAGCTTATTTGGTTATGAATTGTGTTACCATCGCCTTCATTGCCATTGTTTTAGTATTTGCTAAGTATTTGTGCTTATCCCCTTTTTTACATGTTGATGTGAAGGTTTGTTATTTTTCTTTGAAGTTACCCTGTGATTTATTATTTCTTCCCAAGTTTAAAACTGTGTATTCTATCTCACAATTGTCTTGATTTCCTCACCATTTAGAAGTCTATAACTACACTATTCCCTTTTCTGGTTTGTAGTTTTCTTCATTTCACCAACCAATGTCTCTGGTTCCTTGTTTACAGTCTTGTAAGCTTAGTTTACTTTGAATACTTCTATAACTGAGTTTGTTGTGGGTTATGTCATTATGAATGCTTATAATTGGTTGTTGTTTGCTGTTGTTGGTTCTCTGAAGGATTCCCTTTAACATCTTGTAAAATTGGTCTGGTTTTAAATAAATTCCCTTAATTTCTGTTTATATGGAAATGTCCTAATTTCACCCTCATATTTGACAGACAGTTTTGCTGAGTATATAATTCTTGGTTGGAATTTTTTCTTTCAGAGTTATATATACATAAACCCATTGCCATCTCACTTGCATAATTTCTGCTGAGAAATCCATGCTTAGTCTTATCGGTTGCTCTTTGTCAGTAATGTTTCATTTTTCCTGTGCTGATTTCAGGATTTTTTCTTTTTCTCTGGTTTTGCTGAGTTTGATGATGATATGTCTTGTTGATTTTCTTTTGGGGTCTATCTTGTTTGGGGTTTATTGAACCTCCTGAATAGAAATATTTTCATCTTTCATATTAGGGAAATTCTCTTCCAACAAATCTTCATCAATTTTCTCAGTGGTTTTATCTAATTCTTCTTGTTCTGGAATCCCAATTACACATAAGTTATTTCTCTTGGTGGTATTCCACATGAATCTTAAGTTTTTTCATTTTGTTTTGAACTTTTTTCTGATTGATCCCTTAACAAAGTAGTATTGAGGTATTTGTCTTCAATCTCATTAATTCTATCTTCCATTGATTCAATTTTATTCCTTTGCCCATTCAATGTGTTAACTATTTCTGAAATATTAGTATTAATCTTCTGGATTTCTATTGGTTTTTGTATCATTTCTAGATTTGTATTTATTTTATCAATTATTTCCTAAATTGTTCTAGAGTTTTATCTGTGTTTTCCTTAATTTTGTCAGTGTTTTCCTTCATCTGTCTCTCAATCCCTTGAAGGTACTCAAATATAATTCCTTCGAATTCCTTATCAGGGAATTCCAATGCTGCATCTTCCTCAGGGATGTTTTCTGACTTTGTATCCTGGTCCCTTGTTAGGCAATAATGGCCCCGACTCATAGCAACCCCTCCTTGGGTTTCCGAGGCAGTATCACTATGGAAGTAGATTGCACAGGGTACTGTGCTCCTTTATTCACTAGTTGTTAGGACTTACCCAGTCACTGCCTGTCTCCTGATGGGTGTGATAGACAATGAGTGTGTGTGCCCAGATCCCTGTTAGCTGTTTGTGAAGAGCAGTTGAGGGTGAGTGGAGCTGGTATTGCCCACTGTCTACTGTTGGTACCTTGGTGCAATAGCAAGCAGTGGCCCTCACTCAGTGGGCAGAGCTGCAGGAGGTGCAGGTATGGTTGGTTTATGTGGAGACAGTTGTCTCCCACACAATTAGACAAAATAAATAAATAAATATGCAGAAAAACTGCATAAACAGGAAAAATGTATAAAAAATATAAAATGAAACAAATGAGAAGAGAATGTTTCACAATATATTAAACCATGATTGTTGTTGTTGTTATGTGCTGTTGAGTTGGCCCCGACTCATAGAGACCCCTCGTTGGGTTTCCGAGGCAGTATCACTATGGAAGTAGATTGCCCAGTCTTCCTTTCCAAAACATGATTAAAGAAAGATAATGAGAAAGAAAGAAGAAGAAAA
>NW_006921861.1:3691050-3702060 GCF_000298275.1 Orycteropus afer afer | reverse complement strand
AAGAATAAATTAAAAATAAAACCCAAAACGTGTGTGTGTGGGGGGGACACAGTACCCAGGCTCTGTCAGGGCACCTGTTGGGATGGAATTGCTGCTGTCAGGAAGGTGAGTGGAGTGGGAGATGGCCATGACCCTGTTCACCAAAAAGGTGTGGAGTATGAGAACAACAGGGGAATACTGACTGTACCTTTCCAGTCATCAGCCTCTAGTACAATGACTCTTGCTGTCTCCTGCAAGAGGAACCTACTCCTATGTCACTGTCTAAGTAAGAATGACACTACCATACATCCAAAATGACCATGCTCGGTGCCAACACACATTCAAAATGGAAGCATCCTCAGAACATCTGCAAGTAGTCCACAGGTCCATTTTTCTCCTTCCCTGTTCTTTGCCTTTCTGGTTGTCAAGCACCATTACAGCCCTTGCCCTTTCAGTCCTTGGTGAGTAGAGCTGATTCTCAGGTTTCTATCAGGAAATATTTAAAATATTCCTCTCCCTAGGACAGCTGGCAATCTGCCTCTCCTTCTGTCTCCTCACTCACTATTTCATTCAGGTTCTTCTATTAGTTGGTATTTAATCCACTTCTTTATCCTTCCCTTCAATGCTCAGGGCTACAGGATCATCTTCTGTACTGGTTTCAATTGGTTACTCATTCCTTTGTTGCAGAGGGTCTGTATAGCTTCTCTGCCTATTCTGCCATCTTGCCATAACTGCCATTTATATTGCCTTTTATAATTATGAAATTATCTTTTCCAGTGCTTTTTTTTTCAAATGAATTCAAATTACTCTGTCTCTTTTTTTAGCATGTAGAACTTCTTTTATTATTTCTTGCGAGTTATGTCTATTAGCAACAACCCTTTTCTGTCCTGTTTATCTGTAAATACCTTATTTCAACTTCATTTTGAAAGCTACCTTTGCTGGATTTAAGATTTTTGATAGGTTTTCCTCTGAGCACTTTGAAATATCCCATTGCCTTCTGTTTTCCACTGGTTTTGATGAGAAGGCAACTGTTAATCTTACTAGGGTTCCTTTGTAAGTGATGAAAGAGCCCTGCTTGTGTGATGGTTAAATGCTTAGCTGATAACCAAAGATCAGAAGTTCGAATTCATGAACTGCTCTGTGGGAGACTGGTATGACAGTCTGCTTCTGCTTCTGCAATCTTGGAAATCCTCTGGCACACATATCTACTCTGTCCTATAGTGTTGCTATTGGAATCAACTTTATGGCAGCAAGTTATTTTTATTTTTATTTTTATTGCAATTTGGGTGAAAGCGTATAGAGTCAGTTCACTTTCCATACAGCAACTTACATACACTTTGTCTCATGACATTGACTACTATTTCCCACAATGAAACAGCTTCCTTCCCGCTTCCTCCCCATAGTTACCCTGTGTCCTTCCCTTCATGCACTCCTGCCCCCAAGCTTTCTCCCTGTGCATACACAACCTTTCTATTCTCTCATGATTGATTTCTCCAAGTAGTGTATCTACCTAATGTAAATGTTCAGCTCATATGCCTGTCTTTTGTTTCGGTAGAAGCCACAGGAATGTGTTCAATTCCAGATGTGAAGGACAGCTAGGGACCATAGTCCCAGTGGTTCCATGGGGCTCTGTCAGACTAGCAAACTTTGTCCCCTTCCTTTTTTTTTTTTCCCCAAATGATTTTCAGTTTTGTTCCACATTTTTCTCCCACTCTATGCAGGATCTCCTACAGAGATCCCCCTCTGAGTGGTTGACAGCAGTAGCTGGGCACCATCTAGTTTTTCTGGTCTCATAGCTATAGACTGTGGATCACAAGGTGTACTAGTCACTTGCAGTAATTGTTTCATGTGTTTTTGGTTTTCTTCATTCTTCTTTGCTCTGGATGAGGAGAGACCCATTGTTGTATCTAGATGGCTGCTTGCAAGCTTTTAAGTTCCCAGTTGCTACTCATCAAAGTGGGATGTTTTGGGTAGTAGGTTATGCCAATTGAACTTGATGTCCCTGGTGACTATGGTTATGAACCCACAAATCCAACTACTCACTCCTTCAGGGTAGCTGGCTGTGGCCAAGAAGTGACTACTATCTTGCCCTTTGTCAGCTCTACCATATACCTGGGAATTCTTATAGAATATACAAGTACACTTGTAAAATTTTGTCTGAAAACCCTATACATGGTCTGGGGCACACTACCCAGCCTTCACAGACATACCTAATTATTCAGTCTGTCCACCCCTCTAAAATTTAAAAAAAAAAAAAAAAATCTGTATACCCGCATGTCAATATTTGCATTCACTGACAACGCAGTACTGTATGTTTAAAAGGGTTCATCTTTGTTGTCTGTTCCTCCCATGCAGTCCTCTTCCTCAACGACACAGTGTTGATTACTCACATTTGGTACATTGCCTTCTCTTCACCCAAATCAATACTTGTCTCTACCTATCTAACAGTATTCTTTCCACTCCCCTCCCACCCCTGGTAAACAATAAAGAAAATTTCCTTCTATAGATAAACCCTTCCTTGACTTTTTACAATAACAGACTAATACAGTATCTATCCTTCTGTGATTGACTTATTTCACTCAGTATAATGTCCTCCAACTTCATCCACGCTATGCAGTGTTTTGCAGAATCTATGTTATTCTTCAGTATTGCATAGTATTCCATTGTGTTTGGTTATCTATTCTTCTGTTGATGGGCACCTAGATTGTTTCCATCTATTTGCTATTGTAAATAGTGCTGCAATGAACATAGTATGAATATGTAGGTTCTTGTCCTGGCTCTCACTTCTTTAGGATATATACCCAGTAATGAAATGGTTGGGTCAAATGGCATTTCTAATTCCAACTTTTTAAGGAATCACCATATTGCAATCCACAGTGGTTGTATCATTTTACAGTCACACCAGCAGTGTATGAGAATATCAGTCTCTCCACATCATCGCCAGCATTTGTTATTTTCTATCTTGTTGAACTTTTCTACTAGAGCTGGGGCAAGATGGTATCTCATTGTTGTTTTGATTTGCATCTTTCTAATGGCTAATGATTGTGAGCATTTCTCCATATGTTTGTTGGCTGCCTGAATATCCTCTTTGGTGAAGTGCCTATTCATGTCTTCTGCCTATTTTTTAATTAGATTATTTGTCATTTTGTTGTTGATGTGCTGGTGTTTTCTATAAATTCTAGATACAAGTCCATTGTCAGATATGTCATTGCGAAATATTTCCCAATCTGTCAGTTCTCTTTTGACTCTTTTGGAGAAATGGAAACACATAAAATTTAATTTTTAAAAGGTCTCATTCATCTAGTTTCTCTTCTGCTGTTTGTGCATTTTAGGTTATGCTTGATAGTCTCTTTATGCCATATATTAGGGCCTCTAAATTTGCCTCTAGTTTTTCCTTGAGGAACTTTATAGTTGCAGGTTTTACATTTAAGTCTTTGATCTATCTGGAGGTAGTTTTTGTGTATGGTGTTAGGTACAGATCTTGTTTCACTTTTCTGGAAATGAATTTCCAGTTATGCCAGCACTATATGTTAAAAAAACAATTTCTTCCCAATTTAATGGATTTCAGCCCTTTGTCAAAGATTAGCTGACCATGGGTCAATGGATCTATTTCTGGGTTCTCAATTTTACTCCATTGGTCTAAGTGTCTGTCGTTTTACCAATAGCAGGCAATTTTGACTGCTGTGGCTGTATAGTAGGTTTTAAGATCCAGGAGTGTGAAACCTCTGACTTTGTTCTTCTTCTTCAGTAATGCTTTGCTTATCCGTGGCCTCTTTCCCTTCCATATAAAGTTATTGATTGTTTTTTCCATATCATTAAAGAATGTTGCTGTGATCTGGGTTGGGATTGCATTGAATGTATAGATTGCTTTGCGTAGAATTGTCATTTTCACAATGTTCAGTCTTCCTATCCACAAGCATGGTATGTTCTCTTATGGTTTCTTGAAGTAGTCTTTTATAGTTTTCTTTGTACAGGTCTTTTGTGTCCCTGGTAAGATTTACTCCTAAGTTTTTTGTTTTTTGTTGTTTGTTTTTGGTAGCTATTGTAAATAGTATTGATCTTCTTATTTCTTTTTCAGCAATCTCTTCTCTGGTATAGAAGACTCCAACTCATTTTTTTTTTTTTTTTTACTGAGTTTATGGATTTTCTAATATAGGATCATATCATCAGCAAATAGTGATAGTTTGACTTCTTCTTTACAAATTTGGATGCCTTTGATTTCCCTTTCTTACCTTATTGCCTTGGCTAGGACTTCCGATACAATGTTGAATAGAAGTGGTGAAAAAGGGCATCCTTGTCTGGTTCCTGTTCTCAAGGGGTATAGTTTCAGTGTCTCTTCATTGAGAATAATGTTGGCTGTTCATTTTGCTTATATGCCCCTTATTATGCTGAACAATGTCCCTTCTATTCCTCTTTTGCTGAGAGTTTTTATCAGGAATGGGTGTTGAATTTTATCAAATCCATTTTCTGCATCGATTGATATGATCATATGGTTCTTTTCTTTGTTCTATTTATGTTGTGGATGACATTGATTGTTTTTCCAATGTTGAACCATCCTTGCATACTTGATATGAACCCCACTTGGTCATAATGAATTATTTTTTTTGATATGTTGTTCAGTCTATTCACTAGGATTTTGTTGAAGATTTTTGCATCTATATTCATAAGAGATATTGTTCTGTTGTTTTCTTTATAGTGATGTGTTTGCCTGATTTTGGTATCAAGGTTATGCTTGCTTCATAAAATGAATTTGGGAGGATTCTGTCCTTTTGCATATTTTGGAGTACTGTGAATGGGATTGGTGTAAGTTCTTTGAATGTTTGGTAGAATTTTCTGGTGAAACCCTGTAGGCCAATACTTTTTATTGTTGGTAATTTTTTTTATGACTTCTCTAATTTCTTCTTTTTTATGGGTCAGTTCAACTTTTCAACCTCAGTTGGTGTTAGTTTAGGTAAGTACTGTGTTTCTAGAAATCTGCCCATTTCTTCTAGATTTTTAAATCTGTTAACTACAGTTCTTCATAGTACCCTGATGTTATCCTTTTTATTTCTGTTGGGTCAGTTGTGATGTCACCCTTTTCATTGCTTATTCGTGTTATTTGTATTCTCTCCCTCTTTTCCTTTGTTAAATTTGCCAGTGGTTTGTCAATTTTATTAATCTTTTCAAAAAGCCAACTTCTAGTCTTGTTGATTTTTTTCTGTTGTCTTTCTATTTTCTGTTTCATTGATTTCTGCTCAAATATTTATTATGTCCTTTCTTCTGGTCACTGTAGGCTTTTCTTGCTGTTCTTTTTTTAGTGGTTGGAAATGTTGGTTTAAAGTGTAGATTTTGGCTCTTCTTTTTATGTGTGCATTTATTGCTGTCAATTGGCCTCTGATCACTGCCTTTGCTGTGTCCCAAAGATTTTGGTATGTTGTGTTTTCATTCTTGTTTGATTCCAGGAATTTTTTAATTTCAATTTTTATTTCTTCTCTTACTCAATCTTTCTCAAGGAGGGTGTTGTTCAGTTTCCACGTGTTTGCTCTTTTTCCATTGATTGTCCTATTGTTGATTTTTAATTTTATAGCATTGTGATCTGAGAAGATGCTTGTGGTATTTCAATGTTTTTAAATTTAGTAAGGCTTGTTTTATGGCCTAACATATGGTATATCCTGGAGAATGTTCCATGTGCTCTGGAAAAGAATGCATATTGTGCTATTGTTGGGTGAAGTGCTTTGTAGATGTCTTTAAGGTCAATTTGGGGATTGTATTGTTTAGCTCTTCTGTGTCTTTGTTGAGCTTCGCTCCAGTTGTTCTATCTCTCATTGAAACTGGTATATTAAAGTATCCTATTATGACTGTGGAGTTTTCTATTTGCCTTTTCACATCTGTTGAAGTCTGATTTATGTATTTTGGGGCTCTTTCATTGGATCCATAGATATTTATTATGATTATAACTTCTTGTTCAATTAGTACTTTAATCATTATATGAAGTCCTTCCTTGTCTTTTATGGTGGTTTTTATCTTAAAGTCAATTTTATCAGAAATTAATATTGTCACTTCTCCTACTCTTTTTGGTTGCTATTTGCATGATATATATTTTTCCCATCTTTGGTTTTTAGTCTATTTTTGTCTTTGTCTCTAAGGTGTGTCTCTTGTAGACAGCATATTGATGGGTTATGTTTTCTTATCCAGTCTGCAATTCTCCATATGGAGTGGTGCACTTAATCCATTGACATTCGGTGTAATTATTAACAAGTATGAATTGGTCGCTGTAATTTATGTCTTTTTTTCATGGTTTTTGTGGTTTCTTTGTTCCATATAATTTTCTGTGCTGAGCTCATTATGTTTATGAATCATGTTATCATTTCCTTTGTTGCTATTGTTTTAGTATTTGTTAAATATTTGTGTTTGTCCTCTTTTTTCTTTTGATGTGAAGGTTTATCATTTTTCTTTGGGGCTACCCTGTGATTTATAATTTTTCCCTGAGTTTAGAACAGTCCATTCTATCTTGCAACTCTCTTGACTTCCTCACGATTTAGAAGTTCTGTAACTACACTATTTCCCCCCTCTTTTTGGTTTATAGTTGTCCTCATTTGCAAATTGATGTTTCTGGTTCCCTGTTTACAATCTTGTAAGCTTATTTTACTTTGGATACGTCCATAGCTGTGTTGTTTTCTGGGTTATGTCATCTTACGTATTAGTGGTCAGTTGTTGACTTCTTAATGGTATCCCACATGGACCTTAGGCTTTATTCATTTTGTTTTGACCTTTTTTCAGATTGATCCCTTTCCAAAGAGGTATTCAGGTATTTGTCTTAAATCTCATTAATTATGTCTTCCATTGATTAGATTCTACTCCTTTACCCTTTCAATGTGTTATCTATTTCTGAAAATTTAGTATTAAACTTCTGGATATCTATCTGTAGATTTTGTATCATTTTAAATTTTTCATTTATTTTGTTATTTTGTTTTTGTATTTTCTTCTGAAATTGTTCTAGGGTTTTGTCTGTGTTTTTCTTAATTTTGTCAGTGATTTCCTTGATTTCTCTCTCAATCCTTTGACGATACCTAAGTATAAGTCTTTTGAATTCCATATCAGGGAGTTTCAATGCTGCTTCTTCTTCAGGGATGTGGTCTAACTCTCTATCTTACACCCTTGTTGCTAGCACTTTAACTTGCTTCTTTGTGTTGACTGTGATGATCTGTTGTCTCTGAGACATAGTGACATTTTTGTATTTAGATCTTCATAAACTGTCTGTGAAGAGCAGCTAAAGGTGAGTCAAGCTCTCTTTAGTGGTCATTTATCATTAGCAGTTGTTGGAGAAGGAAGTGATGGTTCTCATGCAGTAAGTGGAGCTGCAGGATGTGTGGTTGTGGTTGCATCGTATGGGCATGGTTCTTGTCTCCCACTCAATTACAGAAAAACAACAATCAAGAAAACATCAAGAAAATAAAAGCAAGCAGACAAAAAACACACTAAAAAAAGAAAAGAAAAGAAAACCCTGCCATAGCTAGAGAGGGAGCCACAAGAGCAAAGAGGTAGCATAGGAAAATAATGAACAAAAAAAAAAAAATTAGAAAAATTCAGAAAGAAAAAACAAGGAATGGGGTTAACCATGAGAAAGTAATAAGTGGGAACCAGGAACAGGAAAGTGAGAAAAAGCTGAAAATTAAAATCTGGGAAGGGAAAAATAACAAATAATACTAAAAAGGATGAAAATAAATAATAATAATAATAGTAATGATTTCAAACAAACAATCTGGGGGGGCGGGGAAAGGAAAATAAAAAATCTGGGCAGGGCAGGGCACAGTACCTAGGCTCCATCTGAGCACACAGATTGGGATGAAATTCCTGCTGGGCCAGAAGGACGGTTAGAGTGAGGTATGGTTGCACCTCCATTCACCAAGAGGGTGTGGGATATAAGAATAACAAGGGAAATATCAGACCTTTCCAGTCATTTGTGTCTGGAATATCCTTGCAGTTCCCAGCAAGTGGAGCTTATTCTTAGGTCCCTGGAATCTGAGAGAATGCTGTTGCTTTAAATATCCAAAATGGCCTAACTGCTTGTAAACATTCAAAATGGCTGAGCCCTCTGACAGGAAAACATCTACAGCTCACCCTGTCTCCCTCTTCATTGTTTCTCCTTTTATTCACTGGCCACCAGTGCAGTCCTCTGTGCAGCCCCTGGCTAGCAGGGCTGATTTTTAGGTTAATTCTTAGGTCCTTACACCACCTGGCAATATCCAAGCTTTCCATGCTGTCAGGAATGCTGACAGACCACCACTCTGTATGTCTCCTTTTTTGGTGTTTTCATGCAGGTTCTTCTACTAGTTGGAGTTTAGTTGACTTCCGTTTCCTTCCTGTTAAATTTCAGGGCTTCGGGATTATCTTCTGTATCTGTGTTGGTTTTGTAAGTGATGAACCATTTTTCTCTTACTGCTTTAAAGATATTTACACGTTCTTGGCTTTCAGTATTTTTAAAATGATATTATCTGTGGATTTATTTGTTTATTCTACTTAGAGTTTATTGGATGGATTCCTACTTGTATATGTTACTGTTTTGTTATAAATTTGGGAAAATTTCAGCCATTATGACTTTGAAATTTTTTTCTTCCTCTTTATTTATGGTACTCCCAGAAGGCATTTACTGGTACACTTAATGGTGTCTCACATTACTCTGAGATTCTGTTCATTTTTCTTTCTTTTTCTTATTTCTGTTCATCAGATTACATCTTGATTGAGCTATCTGCAAGTCATTATTTTTTTCTTCTGCTAGTTTAAACTACTGTTGTGCTCATCTAGTGAATTTCATTTCAAAGTGTATTTTCTACTCCAAAATTTCTATTTGAATTTTATTTATAATTTATAAATATCTATCGATATTCTTTCTTTCGTTCTTTTGAAATTGTGCTTTAGGTGCAAATTTAAAAGCAGAGTTTGTTTTACATTCAATATTTTGTGTACATTTGGTTTCACACCCCAATTACTATCCCCAACCCTAACCCACTCTCTTCCTCTCCCTTCCCAGTAAACCGCCCCCCCCCCATGCCCCTCATAGTTATGCACTCCAGTGTGTCCTGCATTTCCTCCATGTGAATGGTGCCCCTCTGGTGTCCCATGGTTGACTGCTCCAAGGGATGCATAGAGTATGTGGGTGCATCACCCTGGCTTGAGTGGTCTATATGTATGTCTTATTTATTATTGGGCTGAGAGCCAGCTCCTGGGAGTTTTTTTATTCCAGGCCCAAAGTGTATCCCAGGGCCATAGTATTGGGGATCCCATCAGACTCCATCTGACCAGTAATTCTGGTCATTATCATGTTTTTGGATTTTGTTCCAAATTTTCCCTCCCACTCTATCCAGGATCTCCATTTTTGATCCTTTCCCAAGGGATTGGCATTGGTAGCTGGGCACCATCTAGTTCTTCTGGTCTCAAACTCCATCATGTCCTAGGACTTATTGCTTCCTAATGTCCTTGGTTTTTTGCACTCTTCTTCACTTCCAATGAAAGGAGACCATTAGATGCATCTTAGATGGCTGCTCAAAAGCTTTTAAGACCCCAGTCGCTACTGACCAATATTGGTTGTGGAACAAGGTTTTTATGAATTTTGTTGTGCCAATTGAGTCTGGTATCCCCCAATACTATGGTCCTGAGTCAGTAGATCCATTGGATCTCTCTCCCACAGTGCCTGGCTGTCTGTGAGGGATTGATCTATGTCTGTCTTCTGTTTTTGTAAGTGTTGTTTCTGTAAGGATTGTGGGTAATTTGTATCACTGGTATCTGTACAAGATTAGCCTCAGCAGAATCTATCCTTGGTCTAGAGTATAATCCTGTTCACTGACCTCCATCTGATCTCAGATGTTTATCTATTTATCTGCAGCCTGGTGTTTGGTGTTAATGGTAATGCAGTATTGTGGATATACTGGTATTAGCCTCTATCATTTATATCTTGTGTGCACAATTCAGTGTCCTCCCTTTCTCCAATGTTTTCATGGTGGTCACAGACTTTTACCATACTATCCTTCCCCTTTTACCATACCATTCTTCCCCTTACCCATCTCAGTGTGTGGCCCCCCAACTAGCCCGAAATTATTCTCTCCCCACTCTGCTAACGTACAAAGTGAATTCCCTTCCTTAAACAAACCCTTCTTTGTCTTTTTACAGTAATGGGCTCATACAATATTTGTTCTTTTGCGATTGACTTATTTCACTCAGCATAATGTCCTCCAGGCTGATCCATGTTGTCAGATGATTTGTATATCCTTCATTGTTCTTTAATGTAGCATAGTATTCCATTGTGTGAATATACCATAATTTGGTTACCCATTCATCTGTCGATGGGCATTTAGGTTGCTTTCATCTCTTTCCTATGGTTAATTGTGCTGCTATGAACATAGGAGTGTATATGTCTGTTTGTGTGCTGCCTCTCACCTCTTTACAATATATTCTAGTACTGGAATTGCTGAGTTAAATGATATTTCTATTTTCAGTTTTTTTAATCCAATACCACACCATTTGCCACAATGTTTTACCATTTTACAATCCCACCAGCAGTGTATTTCAGTTCTAATCTCTCCACAACCTTGCCAGCATTTGTTATTTCCTGTCCCCTTGAACTTTGCTATTATATCTGGGGTGAGATGATATCCCATCATTGTTTTTTTTTTTTTTGTTTGGCCCTGTGTGGGGATCTGGAGTTGAAAGGGCTAATTAGTGTCAATTTTATCAGTGGCCATGATTCTTAAGGAACAGGTGTATAAATTATAAGAGATTCTAAGACATAGGGAGCTCTGGCAGCGTAGTGCCTAAAGGCACTTGACTGCTAACCAGAAGGCTGGCGGTTCAAACCTACCAGCTACTCCTCTGAAGGAAGACAGGGCAATCTACTTCTATAGTGATATCGCCTCGGAAACCCAAGAAGGGGTGGCTATGAGTCGGGTCCGACTCAACGGCACATAACAACAACACAACAACAATTAAGACGTAGGATAAAGGCCTCAGAACAGCTTCCTTGGGATGTGATGGGTGGTTACCCTGACCTGGGACAAT
>NW_006921861.1:3674413-3683825 GCF_000298275.1 Orycteropus afer afer | reverse complement strand
TTCACGCAAATTCTTCTGCTAGTTGGGGTTTAGTCCAAATCTGCATCCTTTCCTTCAAGGCTCAGGGGTCCAAGATTATCTTCTGTGTCTGTATTTATTGGTTTCCCTTTTCTTTGTTGAAGAGGGTCTGTGCAATCCTTCTGCCTAGTCCGCCATCTTGCCCCGCCCTCCCATCATTGTTTTGATTTGCATCTCTCTAATAATGAAAGATCGTGAGCAATTCCTTATGTGTTTGTTGGCTGCCAGCATATCGTCTTTAGTGAAGTGTCTATTAATGTTAATGAATTGGATTGTTTGTCTTTTTGGTGTTGAAGTGTTGAAGTTTTCCATAGATTTTGGAGCTAAGTCCTTTGTGAGATATGTCATAGGCCAATATTTTCTCCCATTCCATAGTTTCTCTTTTTACACTTCTGACAAAGTCTTTCAATGTGCATAATAATTTATTTTTAAAACATCCCAATCATCTAGCTTCTCTTCTAACTCCTGTCCATTCTGGAATTTTTTGATAGTCTATTTATACTGTAATTTAGGACTCCTAGATTTTCCCCTATTTTAACTCTGGTGGTTTTTATAGGTTTGTATTTTATATTTAAGTCTTTGATCCAGCTTGACTTTGTTTTTGTGTATGGGGTGAAATATGGGTCTTGTTTCATTTTTCTGCAAGTGGATATCTAATTTTGCCAGCACCATTTGTTAAAGAGGTTATCTGTTCCTTATTTATTGGGTTTTGGACCTTTATAAAAAATCAGATGTCCATAGATGGATGGGTTTTCAATTCAGTTCCATTGGTTTTTGTCTATCATTGTACCAATACCATGCTGTTTTGACTACTGTGGCTGTATAGTAGATTTTGAGATCAGAGAGTGTGGGACCACTTTGTTCTTCTTCTTCAGAAGTGTACTGCTTATCTGAGGTCTTTCCATATGAAGTTAGTAATTGGTTTTTCCATGTCCTTAAAAATTTTTCTTAGTATCTGGATCAGGATTGCATTAAATGTGTAGATTGCTTTAGATAGTATTGACATTTTCACAATATTCAGTCTACATGAACAAGGCAGGTTCTTCCATTTACATAGATCCGTTGCTGTCTCCTGCAGTAATGTTTTATACTTTTCTTTGTATGTTGTTGTTGTTATGTGCCGTCGAGTCGGCCCCGACTCCTAGCGACCCCTCCTTGGGTTTCCAGGCAGTATCACTACGGAAGTAGGATTGCCCAACCTTCCTTCGGAGGAGTGGCTTTGTATAGGTCTTTTTATGTCTCTGGTAAGATTTATTCCTAGATATTTTATCTTTTTAGTAGATATTGTAAATGATATTGTTTCCCTTATTTCTTTTTTAGAGGTCTCTTTGTTACTATAGAGAAATCCAACTGATTTTTGTATGTTGACCTTGTATCCTGCCACTTTGCTGAAACTCTCTATCAGTTCCAGTAGTTTTTTTCCCGAGTGTTTTAGGTTTTCTATGTATAGGATCATGTCATCCACAAATAGAGATAGATTCACTTCCTCTTTACCAATTTGGATGCCTTTTATTTTTCTTACTTGCCTTATTACCCTGGCTAAGACTTCCAAAGCAATGTTAATTAGGAGTCATGATAGAGGGCATCCCTGTCTGGTTTATGTTCATAAGGGAAATGATTTGAGTCTTTCTCCATTCATAATAATGTTCGTCATTGGCTTTGCATATTTGCCCTTTATTATGTTGAAGAATTTGCCTTCTATCCCTATTTTATTGAGAGTTCTGAACAGAAATGAGTGTTGGATAATATCAAATGTCTTTTCTATAAATTGGCCTCTGAGTACTGCTTTCACTGTGTCCCACAGGTTTGGGTAATATGTATCTTCATTCTTGTTTGTTTCTAGTTATCTTTTATTTCACTTTTTATTTCTACTATTACCCAGTAGTTTTTGAGCAGTGTATTGTTCAACTTCCAAGTTTGATATTTTTTTCCTTCATCTTATTGCTATTCATTTCTAATTTTATAGTATTGTTGTCCAAGAAGATGCTTTGTGGTATTTCAATGTTTTTGAATTTATTGAGGCTTGTTTTATGTCCTAACATATGATCTATTCTGGAGAATGACCCATGTGCTCTGAAGAAGAATGTGAATTTTGCTTTCGTTGGGTGGAGTGCTCTGTATATGTCTATGAGGTTGAGTTGGTTGATTGTGTTGTTGAGTTCTGTATTTTTGTTGAGTTTTTTTTTCTAGTTTATCTATCCCTCCTTGAAAGTGGTAGGTTAAAGTATCCTAGTACTATTGTGTTGTTATTGTTGTGTTGTTATGTGCTGTTGAGTCAGACCCGACTCATAGCGACTCCTCCTTGGGTTTCTGAGGCAGTATCACTACAGAAATAGATTGCCCAACCTTCCTTCTGAGGAGTGGCTGGTGGGTTTGAACCACCAGGCTTCTGGTTAGCAGTCAAGTGTCTTAGGCACTATGCTAACAGAGCTCCTAGTACTATTGTAGACTTGTCTATTTTCCCTTTCAATTCAATTAATATTTGCTTCACATATTTTGGAGCACTTTCTTTGGGTGCATAGATATTTATTATTGTCATGTCTTCTTGGTCAATTGACCTTTTTAGCATCATATAGTGACCTTTGTCTCTTATGTTGTTTTTCATCTTAAAGTCTATTTTATCAGAAATTAATATTGCCACTCCTGCTTTCTTTTGGTTACTGTTGGCTTGGTATGTATTTTGTCCACCCCTTAACTTTTAATTTGTTTTTATCTTGTGTCTAAGGTGGGTCTCTTGTAGGCAGCATATCCATGTGTCGACTTCTTCTTTTGTCTTTTTTTTTTTTTTTTTTTTTTTTTTTTTTTTTTTAATTTTTATTGTGATTTGGGTGAAAGTTTACAGAGCAAATTCACTTTCCATACATTAGCTCACATAAACTTTGTCTCCTGACATTGACTACAATTACCCACAACGCAACAGCTCCCTTCCCTCTTCCCCCCCAAAGTTACCTCTTCACCGTGTCCTTCCCTCCCATGCATTCCTGCCCCCAAGCTGTCTCCCTATGAAGGTTTAATATCACCTGTCTTTGAAATGGGCACAAATATCAACCTCTTCCAGGTTGATCAGGTAGCTGTCTTCCAAATTTCTTAGCATAATCAAGTGAATGCCCCTGTGCTGCATCTGTTTGTTATGACATCTCAATGAGTATTGCATCAATTCTTGAAGCCTTGTTTGAATTCAAGCCATCAGCTGCTTGGACTTCTTTGAATACCATCAGTCTTGATCATATATTAGCTCCTGAAATGATCGAACAATTCTTTTTGGTATAGGGACTCTGTGCATTCCATCTTTTTTTTTTTTTTCCCCTCTACTCTTTTTTTTTTTTTTTTTTTCCAGTTGTGATTTGGGTGAAATTTTACACAGAAAATCCTCTTTCAACACAGAAGCTCACACACACTCTGTCTCATGACATTGACTACAATTTACTATAATGAAACAGCTCCCTTCCCCCTTCCTCCCCATAGATACCTCTTCCCTGTGTCCTTCCTTCCAGGCACTCCTGCCCCTGAGCTGTCTCCCTGTGAATACATAGCCTTTGTATTCTCCCATAATCATTCTCTCCAAGGAGTGTATCTACCTAAAGTAAATATTCAGCTCATATGCCTGTCTTTTGTTTAGCTAGAAGCCACAGGTGTGGGTTCAATTCCAGATGTGAAGGGCAGCTAGAGGCCATAGTCTCAGTGGTTCCATCAGACTCCTTCAGACCAGCAAATCTGTCCCCCCCCCCATTTTTTTTTTTTTTTTTTTTTATGATTTTGAGTTTTGTTCCATATTGTTCTCCATTTTATTCAGTATCTCCTAAGGGATCCCCCTCCAAATGGTTGACTGGTAGCTGGGCACCATATAATTCTTCTGGTCTCATAGTCATATAGGCTGAGGATTGCATGGTGTATCAGTCACTTAGACTAATTGTTTCCATGAATCTTTGGTTTTCTTCAATCATCTTTGCTCTGGATGAGCAGAGACCCATCATTGCATCTAGATCAGTGCTTGCAAGCTTTTAAGATCCCAGTTGTAACTCCTCAATGTAGGATGTGGAACAATGTTTTGTGTAATATATTATACTAACTGTGCTCCATGTCCCCTGCAGCTATAGTCCTGAGTCCACAAGCCCAATTATTTGCTCCTTCTGGGTAGCTGGCTATGGCCAAGAAGTTACTACAGACTTGGCCCTTGTTAGCTCTACTATATACCTGGAAATTCTTACAGAACATACAAATACACTTGTAGAAACATTGTCTGCTAACCCTGTACATGGTCTTGTTCACACTGCTCCCTGCACGGATGTACCAAATAGTTCAGCCTGTCCATTGATGGGTCTTCTTTTCTTATCCAGTCTACCACTCTCTTTCTTTTGATTGGTGCATTTAGTCCATTTACTTTGAATGTAACTAGTGATAGGTATGAATTGATTGCTGTAATTCTGTTGTGTTTTTTTGTCATGTTGTTGGAGTTTCCTTGGTCCATATACTTTTCTGTGCTGAGTTCATTTTGTTATCAAGTGTTTCCTCTCTTTACTTCTTTAGTGTTGGTTGTGCTTACTAAACCCATATGTTTTTCTTCCTTCTGGATTTGCTTTGGTAGATTGTTAATTTTCTCTGTGGTTACCTTTGAGTGAATTTTTGTCTCTGTATTTTTGGAGCAGTTGGTTCAATGAGGATATTCTCCTGTTTTCCTCTCCATTTGGAAGTTTTGAACCTAGAACCTTTATTCCCTCTATTTGGTTAGTTGCTCTTGTCATGGGCAGATTGACTTCTTTGTTTGTTAGTGTACAATGTTTTATGAGCTTATTTTGAGCATCTCTCTGATTTGGTTTTAGTGTTGATGTCATGTGTCCTGATTTTGTTGTTCTCTCTTGTGGGTTCTCTATTGGAAGGACTTGCTTAAGTATTTCTTGTGGGGTTGGTCTTGTTTTCACAAAATCCCTTAATTTCTGTTTGTCTGAGAATGTCTTGATTTCACTCTCATTTTTGATGGATAATTTGTCTGGATACAGGATTCTTCATTGGAAATGCCTTTCCTTCAGCATTTCATATATGCCATCCCATTGCTTTCTTGCCTGCATGGTTTCTCTTGAGTAATCAGAACACAGTGGAACTGTTTGATTATTTTAAGTAGTGTTTCTTTTGTCCCGGGAAGCTCACAAGATTCTTTCTTTGTCTTTGGTTTTGGAGTTTGATTATGATATGCCTCAGTGTTTTTCTCTTGAGATTTATCCGTCATGGTGTTCTTTGAGCTTCTTGGATGAATATATTTTTGTCCTCCATGATATGGGGGAAATTTTCTGTTAGTAAGTCTTCCACAATTTTCTCAGTGTTTTTTTTTTTTTTTCCTCTTCTTGTTCTGCAGTTCCAATGAGGCATATGTTGTTTCTTTTCATGTCATCCCATATATATCTAATTGTTGTTGTTGTTAGGTGCTGTTGAGTCATTTCCAACTTATAGTGACCCCATGCACAGCAGAATGAAACACCACCTGATCCTGCGCCAACTCCATGATCCTTGCTATATTTGAGTTCATTACCACAGCCACTGTGTCAATCCATCTCATCAAAGGCCTTCCCCTCTTTGTCTATCCTCCACCTTACCAAGCATGACATCCTTCTCCAGGGAATGGTCCTCTCTGACAAAATGACCAAAGTAGATGAGATGAAGTCTGGCCATCCTCGTTTCCAAGGAGCATCTCAGCTGCACTTCCACTACGAGGTGATTGGAAATACAATGGCTTGTGTCAGGCGTACCTTAGTCCTCAAGGAGATATCCTACTCCTTAGCACTTGAAAGAGTTCCTTTGCAGCCGACCTGCCCAGTGCTACACTTTATCTAATGTCCTGACTGCTGTTTCCATTGGCCTCAATTGTAGAACCAAGCAATGTGAATTCTTTGACAACCTCAATCTTCTTTCCATTTATCATGATGCTGCTCTTTGGTTCAGTTGTGAGCATTTTTGTCTTCTTTATAATGAGATGTAAACCATACTGCAGACTGTGATCCTCAATCTCCATCAGTAAGTGCCTCAAGTCATCCTCACTTTCAGCAAGCAAAGTTGTATCATCAGCATATCTCAGGTTGTTACTGATTCTTCCTCCCATCCTGATGCCATTTTGTCTTCATATAGTCCAGCTTCACAGATTATTTGCTCAGTATATAGATTGAATAAGTATGGAGAAAGGATACAACTCTGACACACTCCCTTCCTGATTTTAAACCATGTAGTATACCCTTGTTCCATTTGAATGACAGCCTCCTGGTCAAGGTACAGGTTCCTCATGAGTACAATAAAGTGTTTGGGAATTCCCGTTCTTCTTACTGTTATCCATAATTTGTCATGATCCAAACAATCAAATGCCTTTGCATAGTCAATAAAACACAAGTAAACATCTTTCTGGTATTCTTTGCCTTGAACCAAGATCCATCTGACAACAGCTATGATATCCCTTGTTCCACTTCCTCTTCTGAATCCAGCTTGAACCTCTGGAAGTTCTCTGTCAATATACTGCTGCAAACGTTTCTGAATTTTCTTAATAAGATCTTACTTGCATGTAATATTAATAATATTGTTCCATAATTTCCACATTCTGTGGGATCACCTTTCTTTGGAATGGGTACAAATATGGATCTCTTCCAGGCAGTTGGCCAGGTGGCTGTCTTCCAAATCTCTTGGCATAACTGAGTGAGTGCCTCCAATGGGGCATCCATTTGTTGAAATATCTCAATGGGTATTCCATCAATTCCCAGAGACTTGTTCTTTGCCAGTTCTTTCATTGCAGCTTTGACTTCCTCCTTCAGTACCATTAGTTCTAGATCATATGCCACCTTCTGAAATGGATGAAGATTGACCAGTTCTTTTTGATACAGTGACTCAGTGTATTCCTTCCATCTTCTTTTGATGTTCCATGCATCATTCAAAGTTTTACCCTTAGAATCTTTCAATATTGCCACTCAAGGCTTAAATTTTTTCCTCAATCTTTCAGCTTGAGAAATGCTGAGCATGTTCTTTCCTTTTATTTTTCTAACTCTAGGATTTTCACATTTCATTATAGTAATTGGCTTTGTCTTCTCTAGTTGCACTTTGAAATCTTCAATTCAATCCTTTTATCTTGTCATTTCTTCCATTTACTTTAGCTACTCTCCACTCAAGGACAAGTTTCAGAGTCTCTTCTGTAATCATTTTGGTCTTCTCTCTTTTTTTTTTTAAATTGTGATTTTGGAGAAGATTTACAGAGCAAATTCACTTTCCATACAGCAGTACACATACACTTTGTCTCATGATATTGACCACAGTTTACCACAATACAACAGCTCCCCTCCCACCTCCTCTCCACAGTTACCTCTTCCAGTGTCCATCCTTCATGCACTTTTGCCCCCTGAGCTGTCTCCCTGTGCATAAGAAGCCCTTCTTTCTCCCATGATTGTTCTCTCCAAGGAGTGTATCTACCTGTGGTAAATCTTCACCTCATATGCCTATCTTTTGTTTGGCTGGAAACCACAGGTGTGGATTCAATTCCAGACCTGAAGGGCAGCTAGGGACCATAGTCTCAGGGGTTACACAAGGCCCTATCAAACCAGCAAACCTGGCCCCCCCCTTTTTTTTTTCTCCAAATGATTTTGAGTTTTGTTCCGCATGGTTCTCCCTCTCTATCAAGGATCTCCTACATAGATCCCCTTCCAAGTGGATGACTGATAGCTGGGCACCATCTAGTTCTTCTGGTCTCATAGTTGTATAGGCTGCAGATCGCATGGTGTAGCAGTCACTAGGACTAACTTTTTCCAGGAATTTTGGTTTTCTTCATTATTCTTTGCTCCATCATTGCATCTAGATGGCAGCTTGCTAGCTTTTAAGATCCCAGTCACTACTCACCAAAGTGGGAGGTGGAACAGTGTTCTGCATAGTATGTTATGCCAATTGAGCTTGATGTCCCCTATGACTATGGTCCCAAGCCCACAGGTTCAACTGCTCGGTCCCTCTGGGTAGCTGGCTGTGACCAAGCAGTGACCACAAACTTGCCCCTTCTCAGCTCTACTATACACCTGGGAATTCTGATCATTCACATAAACTTATAGGACAATTGTCTGCCAACCTTATATATGTTCTTGGATACACTCCCCATTTCATAGACATACCTAATCATTCAGCCTGTCCACCAATCTATCCACCCATATACCCATGTTTTCCTTCACTGACGACGCAGTATTGTATGTGCAAAAGGGTTCATATTTGTTGTCTGTACCTCCCATGTACCTCTCTATGTCTTCTTTATCCTCAATGCTGCCATATTGGTCACTCACATTTGGTACATTGCCCTTCTCTTCACCCAAATCAAAACTTATCTTTATCTATCTAACAGCCTTCCTTCCCCTCCTCTCCGACTCCTGGTAACCAGCAAAGAATATTTCCTTCTATAGGTAAACCTTTCCTTAACTCTTACAATAATGGACTAATACAATATTTGTCCTGTTGTGATTGACATATTTCACTCAGCATAATGTCCTCCAAGTTCATCCATGTTATATGGTGTTTTGTAGATTCTACATTATTCTTTAGTGTTGCATAGTATTCCATTGTGTGTATGTACCATAGTTTGGTTATCCATTCCTCAGTTGATTGATACATAGGTTGTTTCCATCTTTCAGCTATTGTAAATAGTGCTGCGATGAACATGGGTGTGCATTTATCTGTTCTAGTCATAGCTCTCACGTCTTTAGGGTATATACCTAGAAATGGAATGGTCAGGTCAAATGGTATTTCTAATCCCTACTTTTGAAGGAATCGCCATACTGCTTTCCACAATGGTCGTACCATTATATAGTCCCACCAGCAGTGTATGAGAG
Source organism: Orycteropus afer afer (assembly GCF_000298275.1). Taxonomy (NCBI): domain Eukaryota; kingdom Metazoa; phylum Chordata; class Mammalia; order Tubulidentata; family Orycteropodidae; genus Orycteropus; species Orycteropus afer. The sequence goes on along the minus strand of NW_006921861.1, from coordinate 3,674,976 downwards.
TCCCAATCTCTCCACAACCTCGCCAGCATTTATTTTCTGCCTTGTTGAACTTTGCTACTAGTGCTGGAGCAAGATGGTATCTCATTGTTGTTTTGATTTGCATCTCTCCAATAGCTAATGATTGTGAGCATTTCTTCATATGTTTGCTAGCCACTTGAATATCCCCCTTGGTGAAGTGTCTATTCATGTCTTCTGCTCCTTTTTTAATTGGATTGTTTGTCTTATTGTTATTGAGGTGTTGGAGTTTTCTAGAAATTCTAAAGATAACTTCCTTGTCAGATATGTTATTACCAAATATTTTTTCCCAATCTCTAGGTTCTCTTTTGATTCTTTTGGAGAAGTCTTTGGAAGCACATAAAAATTTAGTTTTTAGAAGATCCCAATCATCTGGTTTCTCTTCTGCTGTTTGTGCATTTTAAGTTATGATTGATAGTCTATTTATGCCATATATTAGGGCCCATAAATTTGCCCCTAGATTTTCCTTCAGGAACTCTATAGTTTTAGGTTTCACATTTAAGTCTTTGATCCATCTGGAGTTCGTTTTTGTGTATGATGTGAGGTAC
>NW_006921861.1:3670412-3671200 GCF_000298275.1 Orycteropus afer afer | reverse complement strand
TGTCCTCTTTTTTATTGTGATGTGAAGGTTTATCATTTTTCTTTGAGGTTACCCTATGATTTACAATTTTCTCCCTGAGTTTAGAACAGTCCATTCTATCTTGCAACTCTCTTAACTTACTCACCATTTAGAGGTTCTGTAACAGCACAGTCTTTTCTGTCTTTACAATCTTGTAAGCTCATTTTACTTTGGATATGTCCATAGCTGTGGTTTCTGGATTTTGTCATCTTGTGTATTAATGGTCAGTTGTTATTTGCTAATTTTGGATCTCTGTTCAAAGGACTCCCTTTAGCATGTCTTGTAAGGTTGGTCTGGTTTTGACAAATTCTGTTAGTTTCTGCTTATCTGGATGGAAATCTCCTAATTTCATCATCATATTTGAGGGACAATTTTGCTGAGTATATAATTCTTGGTTGAAAATTTTTCTCTTTCAGGGTTTTATACATACCATCTCATTGCCTTCTTGCTTGCATGGTCTCTGCTGAGAAATCAGAGCTTATTCTTACTGACTTTCCTTTGTAGGAAACTTTTTGTCTTTCCTGTGCTGCTTTCAGGATTCTGTTTTTTCCTTTGGTTTTGATGCATTTGATGATGATGTGTCTTGGTGATTTTCTTTTGGGGTCTATCCTGTTTGGGGTCTGTTGGATTTCCTGAATGGATATGTTCTCATCTTTCATCATATCAGGGATGATTTCCTCCAGCAAATCTTGGACAATTTTCTTAGTGGTTTTGTTTTTCTCTTCTTGTTCTGGAATTCCAATGACATGTAAGTTATTCCTTTTGATGGT
>NW_006921861.1:3663527-3670312 GCF_000298275.1 Orycteropus afer afer | reverse complement strand
TTTTTCCTGATTGATCCTTTTCCTAAGAAGTATTCAGGTATTTGTCTTCAATCTCATTAATTCTGTCTTCCATTGCATAAATTCTACTCCTTTGCCCTTCCAATGTGTTACCTATTTCTGACAATTTAGTATTAATCTTCTGGACTTCTATCTGTAGATTTAGAATCATTTCTAATTTTTCATTTATTCTGTCATTTTGTTCTTGTATTTTCTTCCAGAATTCTTCTAAGGTTTTTTCTGTGTTTTCTTTGGTGTATCTCGCAATCCTTTGAAGATACCTAAAGATAATTCTTTTGAATTCCTTGTCAGAGAGTTCCAATGCTGCTTCTTCTCCAGGGACATGTTCTGGGTCTGTATCCTGCTCCCTTGTTTCTACCACTTTATTCTGCTTCTTTTTGTGGACTGTGATGGTCTGTTGTCTCCGAGGCATTGCGGCATGGTTGTATTTAGATCTCTGTTAACTATTTGTGAAGAGCAGCCAAGGGTGATTCAGGCTTCTCTTGGTGGTTTTTTATCATTGCCCCATTGGTGGAGAAGGAGGAAGTGACTCTCACTCAGTAAGTGAAGTTGCAGCAGGTGTGGGTGTAGCTGTGTCTTATGGGGACTGTTGTCTCCCACTCAATCAGACACAAATTACAATCGAATAACCTTAAAAAAACTTGTCAGTTTTGCAGGTCCTGAGTGTCATTGGGGTTGCTTGAAACCAGAACATGTTCTTAAGCCCCAGGAATCTGTGAGAGCACTGGCTCTTTAAATATCCAAATCAGTCAACCCCTTTTAAACCTTCAAAATGGCAGCACCCTCTGGACTGGCAAAAGTCCAGAGCTCAGCCTGCCTTTCTCTTCACCTTCTCCATGTTTTCTCCAACCACCGTGCAGAGTCTTCTGTGCAGTCCCTGGCTAGCAGGGCTAATTTTTAGGTTAATTCTTAAGTTCTACCACCACTCGGGTATCTCCAAGCTGTCTGTGCCTTCAGGATCATTCAGGATCGCTGCCAGACTGCAGCTCTGTATGTCTCCATTTTTGGTATTTTCACGCAAATTCTTCTGCTAGTTGGGGTTTAGTCCACTTCTCTATCCTTCCCTTCAAGGCTCAGGAGTCCAGTATTATCTTCTGTGTCTGTGTTAATTGGTTTCCCTTTTCTTTGTTGAAGAGGGTCTGTGCAGTCTTTCTGCCCAGTCTGCCAAGTTTCTTTGTCTCATCTTCTCTTCTTTTGTTGCCTTTTTAGTGACCTCTTGCTTTCTTCATGGATTATGCTCTTGATGTCATCCCACAATTCATCTGGTCTCTGGTCATTGATGTTCAATGCATCAAATCTATTCTTTAGATGGTCTCTAAATTCCAGAGGGATACATTGTAAATCATATTTTGCCTTTTGTGGACTAGTTTTAATTGTCTTTAACTTCAAGTTGAACTTGCATATGAGCAGTTGATGGTCTGTTCCACAATAAGCTCCTGGCTTGGTTTTGCCTGAAGATAGTGAGCTTTTCCATCACCTCTTGCCACAGATGTAGTCAATCTGATTCTTGTGTGTTTCATCTGGTGAAGTCCACGTGTACAGCCACCGTTTGTGTTGTTGAAAAGAGGTGTTTGCAATGAACAAGTCGTTGGTCTTGCAAAATTCTACCATGTGAGTTCCAGCATTATTTCCGTCACCAAGGCCAAATTTTCCAACTACTCATGATTCCTCTTTGTTTCCAACTTTTGCATTCCAGTCACCAGTGATAATTAACACATCCTGATTGCAAGTTCGGTCAATTTCAGACTGCAGATGTTGATAAATATCTTAAATTTCTTCATCTTTGGCTTTGGTGGTTGGTACATAAATTTGAATAATAGTCATATTAATGGGTCTTCCTTGTAGGACACTGACAGCATTGTACTTCAGGATAGATCTTGCAACATCCTTTGTGATGATGAATGCTACACCATTCCTCTTCAAACTGTCATTTCCAGCATAGTAGATCATACAGTTGTCTGATTCAAAATGGTCAAAACCAGTCCATTTCAGCTCACTTATGCTGAGGATATCAATCTTTATGCATTCCATTTCATTTTTGACAACTTTCAATTTTCCTAGATTCATACTTCGCATATTCCTTGCCTCATTATCTATGGATGTTTGCTGCTGTTTCTCCTCAATTTGAGTGGTGCTATGTCAGCAAATTGAGGTCTCAAAAGCTTTACCTTATCCATATGAGTAAGGCTGATTTTACTCTAATTATGCTGCTCTTTCCCAGTCCTACTTTGAGAGCTTTCTAAGCTAAGTGACTTATCTTCCTCCTCTGTATTGAACAATGTTTCTGGACTATTCATAAAGTTGCCCAGTAATGTATCAGACAGTGGTTCTCTGCTATTCATAAGGTTTTCCCTAGCTGATTCTTTAAGTAGGTGGCCTCCTCCTTCTTCCTAGTCTGTCTCAGTCTGCAAGCCAGGCTGATACCTTGCAATAGGTGCATCCCACTGGGTTTGAAATACCAGTGGCACAACCTCAAGACTCACAGCAAAACGTCACCACAGTAGGACAAACCGACAGACATGTTTGTCTCCCTTAGCTGTTAGAAACCCCTCCAACCACCCTTACCTGGATCCTTGCAACTGACTCTTTGATCTGTTCCAGTCTCCTTTGCCTTTTTTATCCTCTCCCTGCTTCCCACTTCACTGCTTGTGATGGGTGGCTTGGGTTCCCTCTCCTCACCTGGGTCCCTGTGACTGACTCCTTGGTCTGTTCCTATCCCCTTTTCTTTTTCTTTCCTCTCCCTGCCTTCCTGCCTTACTGCTTGTGAGGTGTGGCCTGGATTCTCTCTCCTCACCTGGGTCCCTGTGGCTGACTTCTTGATCTGTTCCAGTCCCCTTTGCCTTTTCTGTCCTTTCCCTGCTTCCCGCCTTACTGCCTGTTCTTAGGTCCCTGGAATCCAAATGAGAATGCTATCACTTTAAAATCCAAAATGGCAACCACTTGTAAATATTAAAAATGGCTGCACCCTTGGTCACTTTAAATATCCAAAATGGCCACCACTTGTAATCATTCAAAAAGCCTGTGCCTTCGGTCACTTTAAATATCCAAAATGGCTGCCTTGTGTCAACAATCAAAATCACTGCATCCTCCGGACAGCAGAAAGTCCACAGCTCAGGTTGTTTCCCTCCTTGATGTTTCCCTTCCTAGTCATAGGCCACCAGAGCAGTTGTCCCAGCAGCCCTTGGTCACCAGGACTGATCTTTAGGTCAATTCTCAAGTCCCAATACCACTTGGAAATATTGAGGCTATTGGTCTCATCAGAGTAGCTGACAGTCTGCAGCTCCGACCATCTCTGTACTCACAGTTTTCATTCAGGTTTTTCCACTAGTTGGTGCCTAATCTACTTCTGTATAGTTCCTTTCAAAGCTCAGGGTTCCAGGATTATCTTCTGTATCTCTGTCAATTGTTTTTACTTTTCTTTATTGAAGAGGGTCTGCGTCGCTTGTCTTCCTATTCCTCCATCTCACCAGAAGTCAATAAATCTTAGGTTCTCTTCATTTCTCTTAAACCTTTAAGAAAAATTCTGATTTTTCTTTATACAGGCTGATGTCAGGGGATTTATCTTACAGTTGGGAAATGCATTCTTCAGCCAGTTCTAGCCTATTCTTTTGTGCTTCCACTGTGTTATATAATTCTCTAATTTTGGTCTTCATCTTCTGGATTTCTAACTGCTGTTTTTGTATGAGCACTGTTTGTGTATTAGTCTTCTTATTTTATTCTTGAATGGTTTTCCTGAGGTCTTCTAGGGTACTGTCTGTGTTCTTGGTTCTGTTTAGGGTTTCCTTAAGCTCTTGCTGAGTTCTATAAACATAACTCATAAATTCCTTCTTGGATGATTCTATTGCCTCCTCTTCCTCCATGCTTAATGAGGCTTTTGTTTGGGATTTTACTTCTATTGTCTTATCCTGTTTTTTTTTGTTGTTGTTGTTGTTGTTGATGTTGGTGTTATTGTTTGATTAGAGATTGCCTGTTGTTCCCTAGATATTTTGAAGTTCTCTTTAACTGTTATGTATTGGTTTGATTTGTCTTGATTTTATGATTCAATATTTTTCAAAGGTGGAGCTGGTGTCTTATTTCTTTGATTATTAATTCAGGTGTGCTGTGTTGCTCTGCAGTTTTCTTTGTGATGATGGAATCACTGTGTGGAATGTGGATTCAGGTCTCTGTTAGTCATCAAGGGGGTTTAGGCTACAAGCCAGCAGGTGTTGTGGTGTCTTAATTTGGTTTTTCTATTAGATGAGGCAGAGGAAAGGTGGGGAAAGGAAGAAGAAAAGAGAAAAAAAAAAAAAAAGCTCCAGGACATTAGTAGCCATTTTCAGGGCTTTGAGTAGGCTGCTAATGATGACATTATACTGTTATTCACAGGCCCACAGCCCAAGTTCAGCAAAGGTCCCAATGGTTAGGGGGCCGCCACTTTCCGCCAAGTTCAGACAGCCTCAAAACCCCATACTCCAGACTCCTATGGGCCAAAAAGCTATCCTGGAATAGCTGTCCTGAGACATGCCACGAGTTCATCCCAGGGCCCGCCCATCTGCTGTGTGCTTCCCTCTCTGCTCCCAATTCAGTGGTGCCTGGAGCTAGAGAGATCTCTGCTACAATTCTCATAAATGCCACCCTCCCAGTAGTCACAAATTTAATGATAAAAGCGGGAGCTGAAGTAGAGCCATGGAGTGGCTGCAAGTCCTCTGGTGCATTCTCTCCACTGCCCCAGGATGCCCTCTGATGCCCTGTCTTGCCAGCCGGTCATCACTCTGCAGGGCAGGTTTGTTTATTTTTATTCTTTCTGACTGTTTACGTTGCCTTCCCCACATTTATCCTCCTACTCCTCTGAGTTTGGCCTTCTCTGACTTAATGAGCTGTTAGGAGCATCAGAATCCCTGCTTCAAACTGCTGCACCTAGTTTTTCAGGTATTAAGATGCTAGAGGGAACTAACATGACTACAGATAAGAAACTATCTTCCCCACCTTGATATTCTTTCTTTGATAAGACATTGTCATCAAACCTTCCTTCACTTTTTGTATATAGTTCTTTGAACATATTTATAATGGCTACTTTGAAGCCTTTATCTGTTGAGTATGACATCCAGTCACTTTCACACACACAAAATAATGTCTGTTACCTGATTTGTTTTTCTTGTTCCTTTGCATATCTCATCAGTTCTTTGTGTGTGTGTGTGTGTGTGTAAACTAGATATTTTAGAAAATATATCATGGCTCTCTGGGTATTGGTACACTGCCCCCTTTTGGGCACTTATTGTTTGGCATTTTTTGCTTAAAGATTTGCCAAATTTTAGTAATTCTATATACCCTCCCCAATGAAGTGTGAAATCTCTGATTTTGTTCTTCAGAGGATGAAAATTTGGGTATGTGCACAGTGATCCTGGGATAACAGTGGTTTTAGCTGGGCTCTATTTCTATGGCTATTCCTGCTTTTAAACTCCATTAGTGCCAGCTGATTGATATATTGTTTTTTGTTTTTGTTTTTGTTTTTGTTTTTAAAGTGCCCTGAGTGCATAAATTGCTACACAGACTAAATTAATTAAGTTCATGGTCCTTTGTACAGATAGTTTTTTACATCTGTGTCTGAAATTTGTTCTAACCTCAGGAGAGCTCTCCTTCACTGTTCTCTCCTTTGATTTTCTCTGGTAGAATATGTAGCCTATTGTTTAGCTTATATCTCCAATGAATCCACCAACCTCCTCTTACCTACTTTTTATTCAAACTGCCATTCTTTAATTTTTTATATATTTTTTTTATTTTAAGAGTTTGTTTTACATTCAAGATTATGTGTACATTTAGTTTCACTCCCCATTTACCATGCACAATGCTAACCCAGTCTTCTCCCATCCCTGCCCAGCAAACTTCTCCCCTGTGCACCTCATTTTTATGCACTCCTGCTAGCCCTGAATTTCCTCCATGTGATGTTGCCCCTCTGGTGCCCCATGGTTGATTGCTCCAAGGGATGCATTTCCAATGAATATGTGTGTATGTCACCCTAGGTTGAGTGATCTGCATGTACATCTTTTTTACTATTGGGCTCAGAGGCAGCCCTTGGGAGTGAGCTTTATTCCAGGCCCATTATGTATCTCACGACCATAGTACTGGGGTCTAACCAGACTCCATCTGACCAGTAATTGTGGTCATTATTGAAAACTACCATTGTTTTAAAGGCATTTTATTGGTTTGAACTTTTTCACACTGTGTCTCAAATGAAGTCTTCCTTTGGGAAGAGCTTCAGAGGTCTTTTGTTTTCTTTTGCATTTAAATACCTTGCTTCTATCCCTAGAAAAAATCGCTGATTCATGACTCTGGAGCTCCTTTGTTCTTTATGCTTGCTTTAAGACAGTAATTTGTAGTAGGAAGGGAAAGATAAATTTTAGTTTCATGTCTTCTTGACATTCTTCTACTTAAATGGAAAAGTTTCCTCATAGGCAAAGATAGAGGCAAGGGCATTTGGAACCACAGTATTTTAAGTACATCACATTCAAGGTAATGACTCTCTCCCATGAATGGGGGATGAGAGAAGAAAGAACCCTTGTGTCTCACCACACAATATTTCATGTTGTTATGTTGTGCTCAGGTTAAGAAGGAGTTCCTTGGCGAGAGAAATATGCTAACACATGACAATGCAAAAGCAATAGGAGGGTTTATTAGCTAACTTAAGTTAGGGTCTTTGCTCTTACCAGGTCAGTGGCTTAAGCAAAAGACCCCCTGCTCTGGTATTCTCACAAATTTATGGAACAATATGGGGAGGGGCAGCACCAGGG
>NW_006921861.1:3634723-3648710 GCF_000298275.1 Orycteropus afer afer | reverse complement strand
ATGCTTTTGAGTTGTGGTGCTGGTGAAGAATGCTGAAAGTACCATGGACTGCTAAAAGAACTAACAGATCTGTCCTGGAGGAAGTGCACCTGAAATGCTCTTTGGAAGCGAGAATGGCCAGACTTCGTCTCACCTATTTTGGTCATGTTGTCAGAAGGCATCATTCCCTGGAGAGGGATGTCATGCTTGGTAGGGTGGAGGGTCAACGAAAGAGGGGGAGGCCTTCAATGAGATGGATTAATACGGTGGCTGCAATGATGGGATCAAGTATAGCAGGCATCCTGGAGATGGCAAGGGATTGGGCAGTGTTTCATTCTGCTGTGCATGGGGTGGCTATGAGTTGGAAACGACTGATGGCACCTAACAACAACAATAATGCTGGAGTGAGATGATATCTCATTGCTGTTGTGATATGCATCTCTCTAACAGTTAATGATCATAAATGAGCATTTTTTCATATTGTTTCTTAGCCACGTGAATGTCTTATTTGGTGAACTGTCCATGTTCTCTACCTATTTTAAAATTGTATTTTTTTTTTTTTGTCTTTTGTTGTTGTTGTTGAAGTGATAAAATTTTCTATACTTTTTTAGATGGGTCCCTTCTCCAACAGATCCTTGCCAAATTCTTTTCCCAGTCTGTAGGTTCTCTTTTTACTCTTTTGACAAAGTCTTTTGATGCACATAAGTACTTAATTTTTAGGAGATCCAGGTCAACTACTTTGTCTTCTGCTATTTGTGCATTTTAAATTATATTTGATAGTGTATTTATGCCATGTACTAGGGTCCCTAAATTTGCTCTTATTTTTTCTTTGATGTTATTTCTGGTTTGGAATTTTACATTTGAGCTTTAGATCCATCTTGAGTTAGTGGTGTGAGAAACAGATCCTGGTTCATTCTTCTGCAAATGGATCTCCAGTTTTTTCAGCATCATTTGTTAAAGAGACTATCTCTTCCTCATTTGGTAGGTTTTGTCCAAGCCATTAATTCTGAGGTCTTTTATTATTCAGTAAAAGCTAACAGAGAGTGATAATAAGCATACACATTTTATATCTTTAACACTTGCAAAGTCTGAAATCTTTGTCCATTTATACTTTCTCTTATTTCTACTTGTTCTTATTTAAGGAGTAGTGTTTCTTTTTATGCTTAGTTATATTTGGCAATGTACTTGTTATTGCTCTTGAAAAACTAATTTATAGAGTTTTCTTTAGGCCAACAATAAATGTGTCATCTTCTAGAGTAGCTTTGCTTCCACCAGAAATCTTGGGCTCTACCAGTTAGAGACCACCTCAACCCACATTCACAGCTGTGTCTTTACTGACTTTGCTAGTCATACTGAGAGTGCAAATCTACCCATTTCTTTATCTTATCCTTTTTTAGCCCAGTGTCAAGGCAACCTTCCTTGCAGACCCCTAGGTTTGAAGGAGGAGAGTCTTATCCTGATATATGCTTACACCTAGGGTACTTTGAGGCCAAAGTCTAATGTGATGAGTATCTCCCATTAGGCTTTACTCCTGTGTCTTGATTTCTGTGGACTTTGCAGGTGTCTGCTGAAGTAGACTCGATGGCAAGTAACAACAACAACAACAGCTGAAGTAGAACCCAATGATGATCTTGTTGTGCAAGGACCCTCCAATAGGGGAGCAGTAGTATCAGGCTCTCTCACCCGCTCCCTGCTTCCACTGAAAATGCTAAGTCATAGTTATATAATATTGCTGCCATATTAGAATGATGCAATCTTATGTAACCCACACTTTGGGCACTGTGCCACTATTATGTAGCTAGACTATAAAAAGAAAAGGGTACTTCTTTCAGCAGCAGAACCTGCCACAGCCACAGTGACCTGCAAGATTCTGTGTGAATAAAGCATGTCTCAGTCTCACATACCTCTGGCTCCACAAGTGTTCTTCCATCTGCCCAAATCAAGAGTTAACCTTCCAGGTGTCAAGCACTGGCAATAAAACTGGTGTAGTTGGCAGGATTCGTTTCTGATGGGTATGGAACCCCCAAAAGAACCCACTGCCCCCTCTGAGGGGGGAATTGAGGGGTGGCCTTCCACAAGCATGTGGCATTCGGTATCTGAGGTGTTAGCTGCTTGTGTGCCTCCCCAGGAATGGCCAGGGTTGGATGGTACCCCAGCGTTAGTGGAAAGACCCCTGGTTATAGTGGGGGAGACTTTAGAAAAGAAATCCTGGGCAGCACTGGAGCTGGGGGTTGGGCTCTCCTGATGGCTCTGCATGCTGAGACCAAGAAGGAACTGACTCTGATCATGCAGCTCCAGGACTGTGAAGAGGAAGTTACCATGTTGCAGCAGCAAAAAGGAGGCATTGGAGGTGACAAAGCATGTCCTGGAGGTAAACCAGGCTGATCCTGATTCGCCTGAGAAAGAGGAGGTGGAAAGTCTGGGAATGCTTGTCTTTCAGGTACAGGCAATAGTTATCCAGAAAATGAAATCCCAGCAACGCTTGTAAGCAGGGAGGTGACCCGCTGGTCCTGGCCAGATGACAGAGTTCACCACATACCGTCCCTACACCCAGGCTAGTGTAGGGGAAGCAATTACACTAGTGGACTGGGGGAAGCAATTCAGTGGACCTGGGGAAGTAAGTCAAGCAGTGTCCCAGTGAGCTGCTGGCTGCTTAGTTGCTAGGTTTATGGGATGCAGGGATGGATGGTGTAATGTGTACTGGGCACGAAATGGAAAAGTCGATGATGGTAACAGTTAACCCCTCCCTATACCAGCATCTGCAGAACAGTACTCACCACACTCCACATGGAGATAACCACTCCCTGATAGATGGGCTAATGGCCGCTATAAGGGTAGAGTGGGTGGATATGGACGATCTGCCAAATATAAGCAGCAAATGACAGTCATATTTGGAGTTAGTGCAAGTATTCCAGGAGCTGGGTATGAGACAGGCAATTTTCAAGTTAAATACATATGGCCCGGATTAGGAGTGCTTTACAGGAGGCATGTGAGACGTTCTGCTGAGAAATGCCCCCTCAGCATCATTTGGGTCCCGAATGGCCATACTGAGTCCCTATGTTGGGCACCTGATTCATGAGGTAGCCACAAATGGCTGCTAGTCTAGGAGAGGCAGAGAGTGATCACAGTGTAAAACAAAAATACAGTCCGCTTAAGAGGAGCAAGCCAATAAAGGTCACCCACACCCAGATGTGGATGGACCTCCTTGCAGCCAGGGTCAATTAAAATAAGATAGATAGGCAGCCAAATGCCTAGCTGTTGCAACTGTGGCAGCAGCTGCGGGAGAACCAAAGGTTCATAAAATTGACTGGGCACACTGAGAAGGGCCCCACACAGGCTAGAGCTGTGCAGCTGGAGGATTTCATGGCTGAGCTGAAAGGGCCAGCCAAGGCTCTCTTTTCCTTCAAATAGGGCCAAGGCCAAGGTACCAGTCTTGAGGGGATGGGTAGGGGCCCAAGTGAAACTTGCCATATATTGGTCCCCTTCAAATGTACAAGTACTTGCATTGGTGGATACCATGGTAGAGTGTTCCTTGTGGCTATTGCCATAGGGGGGAAAAGGCTGAGAAGTGCTAACCTAAGACATCCATCACATGGACCTTTGCAGTCAAATTCCAACCCACTTTTTCAGAACTCCGACCAGTCTCCAGCCCACCCTCATATATTGATGGATAGGGGGGAGGTCTGAATATAAAGGTAAAAGCAATCGCTGTGACCTTGGCCATAGGGTGGTTGCCACCCAAAGAATACAATGTATTTGTGTCCCTGATTTCTGAATATATGCTAGAAATAGATGTGCTACAAGGCTTGTGGAGGAAAACTACCACAGGAGAATGCAGGTTGCGAGTGTGGGTAGCAAAAGCTGTTTTACAGGGACATGACAAATATTCCCTGCTGGTCTTGCCTGAATCAAGAAGGGTGACTAATACTAAGCAGTATCAGCTACTGGATGGACATGAAGAAATTATTGACACCATGCAAGAGTTAGAAAAGGTGCAGATTATTCATCCTAGTCCATATAACTCCTCAGTATGGGCAGTACGAAAACTGATGGAATGTGGTGAATGACAGTTGATTATCAGGAATTCAATAAGGTAATTCCTCTTTTGCATGGAGCTCTGCCCTTAGTAGCTTATTTGATGGACCATCCTACTCACGAGTTGGGCACCTATCATTTTGTGGCTGACTTAGCAAATGCTTCCTTCTCTATTGATATTGCTCCAGAGAGCCAAGAGCCTTCACCTGGGAAGGCAGATAGTGGACTTTTATGGTTTTGCCACAGGGGTATTTACACAGCCCTACTTTCTGCCTTGGGTTGGTGGCTGAGGATTTGGCACACTGGACCATGCCATCGACCAGCGACTTTGTCACTATTGTGTAGCTAGACTATAAAGAGAAAGGGGGAACTTTCTTTAGCAGCAGAAGCCACAGCAGCATCAGTGACCTCTGAGATGCTGTGTGAATAAAGTTTATCTCAGTCTCACATACCTCTGGCTCCATGAGTGTTCTTCTGTCTGCCCAAATCAAGAGTGAACCTTCCAAGCATCAAACACCTGCAGTATAACTGGCCTAGTTGGCAGGATTCATCACAGATGGATTTGGAACAAGTCATGCCAACTCTACTATCTCATCTGAAGGCATATGGCTGAGCAGTCAATGACAACAAATTGCAAGGACTTGGTTTATCTATTGTTTTTGGTTTGGCTTATCTCTCAAGTCCTTGGGTGTTGTTTGGTCGGCACACAGGCCAATATCTTGGTATGGGTACATACCATGACTACAGTGACTAATACTTCTGGATGATGGGTATTCACTGAATCTCCCCTGACTGCAAATGGAGGACTCCCAAGGAAGATAAGTCTGGCCTCCAAAACCAACTTGGAGGCACAGCTGGGGAAGTTATGATCTAACATCCATGTATAACGATACCAACAAGCACATATTCCAGCAGGTTTAGGAACAATATGGCCATATGTGGCCCTGGCTGGGGTATTTTGTAAGGAATGGGGTAGAATAGCTCTTCACAGAGTCTGTGGAAATTTCCCCAGAAGTACCACAGTGTGTTGAAAAGTATGACTCACAGGGGACTCTAATGAGATGGGAGCTTCCAGAGTTATGTACCGTCACTGTCAATATGTCCTCATGGAGCCCCTGAGATGCCTGCCCAGTGGCTTGGGAAAGCCTATGGGTGTGTGGGCAACACAGATGGCCCTATTTACCTACAAACAGGACAGGCCGGTGTACATGGGGATGACCCTATCTCCCAGGAAGGGTGTTTGAACACCTACCCCCACCATCCCACTAATTGCAACACCTTTAAAAGTTTGCCACTGTGTGAAATGAACTTCGTGGTGATTTTGTCCCTTGGCCACATTTTCTGCCCAAGGAGCAAGCATACACAGTCAATGGGAGATTATTGCTTTGTCTCTCCATACGGCCCAGGCCCTTAATGCTACACATAGGCTTTAACACTTAATAGTGAACAATTATATCAAATGAGAAATGTACTTTTGCAGAATTGCACAGCATTAGATATTCTGACAGCCTTTCAAGAAGGGGTATGTGTTATGTTAGGCACCAACTACTGCATTTATATTCCAGATACTCACCACAATGTAACATTTGCTTTGAATGTTTTAGCTGTTGAAAGTCATTCTATTGATAAACTGACAACTGATCCTGTGAAGGAATGGTGGGACTCACTTGCATATGTGTGGAGAGTCATCCTATTAGTTTTGGGAATTGTGCTTGGAGTCCTTGTTGTAGGTTGTTTCAGTTTATACTGCTGCTGTGGGATACGGATGCAATGCTCAGTCTTCCTCACTCAGGTCCCCTCCTGGAAGACCTTTGTAACTGCATGGATTGTAAGACGAGGATCCCTGAAGGGCTGGAATATTCAGCAAGGACACCCCAGTAGGGGAGAAGTAGTATCAGGCTCCCTCTCTCCCTCCCTGCTTCTGCTGAAAATGTTAAGTCATAGTTATATAACATCGCCAGCATATAAGAATGATGCAATCTTATGTAACCCACACTATGGGCACTTTGTCACTATTGTATAGCTAGACTATAAAAAGAAAGGGGAACTTTCTTTAGAAGCAGAAGCCAAAGCAACATCAGTGACCTGCAAGATGCTGTGTGAATAAAGCACGTCTCAGTCGTACATACCTCTTGCTCCATGAGTGTTCTTCCATTTGCCTGAACCAAGTGTGAACCTTCCAGGTGTTGAGTGTCTGCAGTACAGAGCTATAAGAATATACCTCAGAAAAAAATGACTTTGAGTCTCAAATATTGTGACTAACATTCTGATGCAGGCTTTCCCATAGAATTTATCCTGGCAGATATTCACTCTTTCCAGTTCTTCAAGGCTTTTATGACTTTTTTTTTTATATATATATATATATATATATATATATATATACATACATACATACATACATACATACATACATACATATATATAAGCTCTGGTAGCATAGTGCCTAAGGCACTTGACTGCTAACCAGAAGGCTGGTGGTTCAAACCCACCAGCCACTCCTCGGAAGGAAGGTTGGGCATTCCTACTTCCGTAGTGATACTGCCTCGGAAACCCAAGGAGGGGTCGCTATGAGTCGGGGCCAACTCGATGGCAAATAACAACAACAACAAATATATACATATATATATATATATATATATGTGTGTGTGTGTGTGTGTATTTAAAAGTAAGAGAGTTAACAAATACCACTGCAGCAGTTACCTTCTACTTGTCCCTCCAGATTAACCACCCACCCTTTTCCATCCCACCTGTAGGTACTAAATCAAAAGAGCTCCTAAACCCTCTGGTTGCAATTGGGTTCAGCTGAAGATTTGAGGAAGGGAAGAAAGTAGTCAATATATTTAGTTCCATAAAAAACCCCTCTATGCCAGGTTGCCTTGGCTAGGTGTGTCCTCAACTGCCCTGGTCCTCTCAAATTAGCCTTCTCTCTATGACTCTTCCTTCTTTTACCTTCTCTTGATCCTTGGAGTCTAGGGTTGGCAAAAGGTCTGTTCTTATTGTTGTTAGTCCTAGGCTCCTGAATAGGGACTTAAAGTTCACTTACACTCTAACAATATCTTAATAATTAGTTATTACATATATAAACACTTTAAAGATTATCTAAACACAAGTCCAAAATCTAAACTCCAAAATCCATAACGTTAATGATTACATTCATCTTTCATCTGTATTTATCCTGTTATTCACCTATTCTATTGTACTGTTTAATTAAACTATTATATTTTTCATACGGGATTTTTTAAAGTTTCTTTTTTTCTCCCTGAGGTTTGTCCTCAATTTTATGGTTAATATTTTCTTATATCCATAAGGATATTTTTAAATTATTTAATTTATTTTAAGAGCTTGTTTAACAATCAATGTAACGCATACATTTAGTTTCATTCCCCATTTGCCATGTCCAATCCTAACCCAGTCTCCTCACCTCCCTACCCTGCAACCCTCCTCTTGTGCCCCTCATATTTATGCACTCCTGTTTGTCCTGCATTTCCTCAGCTTGAATATTGGCCCTCTGGTGTCCCATGGTCTATTGCTCTAAAGGATGTATTACAATAGAGTATGTAGGTGTGTCATCCTGCATTGAGTAGTCTGCATGTACATCTTGTTAACTATTGGGCTGAGAGCCTACCACTGGGGATGAGTTTTATTCCAGGTGCAGAATGTATTCCAAGGCCATAGTATTGGGAGTCTCACCAGATTTCATCTGACCAGTAATTCTGATCATTATTGAGTTTCTGGATTTTGTTCCACATTTTCCCTCCCACTCTATCCAGGATCCCCAGCTTTGATCCTTTCCTGAGTGGTTGCCATTGGTAGCTGGGCACCATCTAATTCTTTTGGTCTCGAGGGCCATTGTGTCCTAGGGCTGATTGCTTCTAATGCCCTAGTTTTATTTTTTGCATTCTTCTTCACTTCTGATGCTAGGAAACCATTAGTTGCATCTTAGATGGTTGCTTGAAAGCTTTTAAGACCCCAGTTGCTACTCACCAATGTAGGATGTGGAGCAATGCTTTTATGTATTTTGTTGTGCCAATTGAGTCTGGCGTCCCCTAGTACTATGGTCCTGAGGCAGTAGGTCTATTTGATCTCTCTCCCCTAGTGTCTGGATGTCTGTGAAGGATTACTCTGTGTCTGTCTTCTATTGTTTCTGTAAGGACTGTAGGTATTTTGTATCACTGGTGTCTGTCTAAGATTAGCCCCAGCTGAATCTATCCTTGGTCTAGAGTATACCACTGTTCACTGACCCGCGTCTGATCATTGCAGGTGTTTATGTGTTTATCTATATAGCCTAGTGTTTGGTGTTAATGGCAATGTGGCATTGTGGACACATTGGTTGGTATTATTATCTGTCGTCTATCTCTTATGTGCCCAGTTCAGTGTCCTCTCATTTCCCAATGTTATTATGGTGGTCATACATCCTTCCTACATATCCCTCCCCAAGATAGGGCAATCTACTTCTGTTATGATACTGTCTTGGAAACCCAAGGAGGGGTCGCTATGAGTCGGGTCCAACTCAATGACACATAACAACAACAACAACAACATCCATGTCAGCATGTAGGCCCCAACTAGCCTGAAATTAATCCCTTCCCTCCCCATCCTGGCAACCTACTAGGTTAGTACCCTTTCCCAAGCAAACCCTTCTCTGTCTTTTTACAATAATGGGCTCATACAGTACTTGTCCTTCTGTGATTGACTTATTTTACTCAGCATAATTTCCTCCAGGTTCATTCATGTTGTGAGATGATTCACGTATCCCTCATTGTTCTTTAATGTGGCACAGTATTTCATTGTGTGGATATACCATAATTTGGTTATCCACTCATCCGTTGATGGGCATTTAGGTTGTTTCCATCTCTTTGCTATGGTGAACTGTGCTGTGATGAACACAGATGTACATATGTCTGTTCGTGCACTATCTCTCACCTCTTTAGGATATATTCCTAGTCTGGTAGCATAGTGCTTAAGCCATTTGACTGCTAACCAGAAGGCTGGCAGTTCAAACCCACCAGCAACTCATCGGAAGGAAGGTTGGGCAGTCTACTTCCATAGTGATACTGTCTTGAAAACCCAAGGAGGGGTTGCTATCTGTCGCATCTGACTTAACTGCAGTGTGTTTTTTTTTTTTTTTTTTTTGTAATGGAATTGCTGGGTCAAATGGTACTTCTAGTTTCAGTTTTTTAAGGAAATGCCATACCGTTTGCCACAATGGTAGTACCATTTTACAATCCCACCAGCAGTGCACAAGGGTTCCAATCTCTCCACAACCTTGCCAGCATTTGTTATTATCTGATCTGTTGACTTTGCTATTATTGCTGGGGTGAGATGATATCTATTGTTATTTTTATTTGCATTTCTCTAACAATTAATGATCATGAGCAATTTCTCATGTGTTTGTTGGCTGCCTGTCTATCTTCTTTGGTGAAGTGTCTGTTCAAGTCTTTTGCCCATTTGTGAATTGGGTTATTTGTCTTTTTGGTGTTGAGGTGTTGAAGGTGTTGAAGTGTTCTATAGATTTTGGAGATAACTCCTTTATCAGATATGTCATAGGCAAATATTTTCCCCCAATCTTTCGATGCACATAACAATTTAATTTTTAAAAGATCCCTGTCATCCACCTTGTCTTCTACCTCCTGCACATTCTGGGTTTTTCTGGTTTTATGCTGTAAATTGGGGCTCCCAGATTTGTCGCTATTTTAACTTTGATGAATTTTATAGTTTTGGGTTTTACATTTAAGTCTTTGATCCAGTTTGGGTTTGTTTTTGTGTGGTGAGGTATGGGTCTTATTACATTTTCTGCAGGTGGATATCCAGTTTGGCCAGCACCATTTGTTAAAGAGGCTGTCTCTTCTCCATTTAATGGGTTTGGGGCCTTTGTCAAAGATCAGTTGTCCATAGATGGATGGGTCTATTTCTGGACTTTCGATTGTTTCATTGGTCTATCTGTCTATCATTGTACTGATACCATGCTGTTTTGACTACTGTGGTTGTATACTAGTTCTTAAGATCCAGGAGTGTGAGACCTCCCATTTTGTTTTTCTTCTTCAGAAGTGCTCTGCTTATCTGAGGTCTCTTTCCTTTCCATATGAAATTAGTAATTAGTTTCTCCATGTCCTTAAAAAATTTTGTTGGAATCTGGATTGGGATTGTGTTAAATGTGTAGATTGCTTTAGGTAGTATTGACATTTTTACAATATTCAAACTACCTATCCATGAACAAGGTAGGTTCTTCAATTTATATAGTGCCCTTGTTGTCTTACAGCAGTGTTTCATAGTTTTATCTGCATAGGTCTTTTGTGTCTCTGGTGAATGGTATTGTTTCCCTTATTTCCTTATTAGAGGACTCCTTGCTGGTGTAGAGAAATCCAACTGATTTTTGTATGTTGATCTTGTATCCTGCCACTTTGCTGAACCTCTCTATTAGTTCCAGTAGTTTTTTTATTGAGTCCCTTGGGTTTTCTATGTGTAGGATCATACTATCTGCAAATAGAGAGAGGTTAAATTCCTCTTTGCCAATATGTATGCCTTTTATTTCTCTTTCTTGCCCTATTGCCCTGGCCAGGACTTCCAATACAATGTTAAATAGAAGTGGTGATAGAGGGCATTCCTGTCTGGTTCCCATTCAAAAGAGGAATGCCTTGAGTCTTTCTCCGTTAATAATGATGTTGGTCGTTGGCTTTGCATATATACCCTTTATTATGTTGAGGAATTTCCCTTCTATACTATTTTGCTGAGAGTTTTAAACAAGAATGGATGTTGGATTTTATCAATGCCTTTCCTACATCAATTGATATAATCATATGGTTCTTTTCCTTTGTTTTGTTTATGTGGTGGATTACATTGATTTATTTTCTGATGTTGAACCACCCTTGTAAACCTGGTATGAATTCCACTTGGTCTGAATGTATTAATTTTTTGATACATTGTTGGATTCTGTTGGTCAGGATTTTGTTAAAGATTTTTGCATCTATGTTCATGAGTGATATTGGTTTGTCATTTTCCTTTCTAGTGGTGTCTTTCCCTGGTTTTGGTATTAGTGTTATACTTGCTTCATAAAATGAGTTTGGGAGTACTCCATCTTTTGCTATGTTCTGGAATAGCTTGAGTAGCATAGGTATCAACTCTTCTCTGAATATTTGATAGAATTCTCCAGTGAAGCCATCAAGGCCAGGGCTTTCCTTTGTGGGGAGTTTTTTTTTATGACCTGTTCAATTTCTACCTTTGCTATGAGTCTGTTCAAATTTTCTATTTCTGAGTGGGATAATTTAGGTAAGTCGTGTGATTCTAGAAACTTATCCATCTCTTCTAGGTTCTCAAATCTATTGGTGTGCAGTTTTTCATAATATTCTGTCAGTATCTTTTTTATTCAACACCATTTTATTTTTTATATGACATCATTTTTGCTTACAATTCTTGTGATTTTGATCTTCTCCTTTTCTTTTGTTAGGTCTGTCAGTGGTTTGTCAATTTTATTAATCTTTTCAAAGAACCAGCTCTTTGTTTTTTTGTTTTTCTCTATGTTTTTTTTTTTTCTGTTCCATTTATTTCTGCTCTGATCTTTATTATTTCTATGCTTCTAGATACTGTAGGATTCTTTTGTTTTTCTATATCTAGTTGTTGGAGTTCATGAGTTAGAGTGTTGATTTTGTTTCTTTCCTCTTTTTTGATGTATGCATTTATTGCTATAAACTGTCCTCTGAGTACTGCTTTCACTGTGTTACATAGGTTTTGGTAGGATGTATCTTTATTCTCATTAGTTTCTAGGAATTTTTTTTTTATTTCAGTTTTTATCTGTTCTGTAACCCAATAGTTTTTGAGCAGTGAGTTGCTCAGCTTCCATATGTTTGATGCTTTTGCCTTGCTCTTCATATTATTAATTTCTAGTTTTATAGCATTGTGGTCCGAGAAGATGCTTTGCAGTATTTCAATGCTTTTGAATTTATTGAGGCTTGTTTTATGTCCTAGCATATGGTCTATTCTGGAGAAGGATCCATGTGCATTGGAAAGGAATGTGAATTGTGTTTTTGTTGGATGAAATGCTCTGTATATATCTGTGAGTTCCAGGTGGTTGATTGTACTGTTGAGTTCTTCTGTATCCTTGTTGAATTGTTTTTTTTCCATTTGACCTGCCCCTCCTTGAAACTGGTGTGTTAAAGTCTCCTAGAACTATTGTAGAGTTGTCTATTATTCCTTTTAATTCAGTTAATAATTGCTACTCATATTTTGGAACACTTTCATTGGGTGCATAAATATTTATTATTGTAACATCTTTGTTAATTGACCCTTTCAGCATCATATAATGTCCTTCCTTGTCTCTTATGATGTTTTTTAACTTAATGTCTATTTTATCAGAAAATCAGTATTGCTACCCCTGCCCTTTTTTCATTTCCATTGGCTTGGTATATTCTTTTCCATCCCTTAACTCTTAATTTGTTTTCATCTTTGCGTCTAAGGTGGTTCTCTAGTAAACAACATATTGATGGGTCTTCTTGTCTTATCCAGTCTGCCACTCTCTTTCTCTTGATAGGTGCATTTAGTCCATTCACATTGAGTGTAATTACTGATAGGTATGAATTGATTGCTGTCATTCTATTGTGTTTTTTTGTTGTGTTGTTGGTGTTTCCTTGGTCCATATACTTTTCTGTGCTGAGTTTGGTTTGTTGGCTAATGCTTTCTTCCTTTTCTTTTTTATAGTTGGTTTTGTGCTTATTAAACCCATATGTTTTCCTTCCTTCTGGATTTGCTTAGAAGAATTTTTACTTTTCTCTGTGGTTACCTTGGAGTATATTCTTGTCTCTATATTTTTAAAACAGTGCATGCTGCAAAGACATTGTCCTGTTTTCCTCTCCATTTGAGGGTCTGTATTTAGAAGTTTTATTCCCTCTGATAGGTTAGTTGCTGCTGTTGTGGGCTGATTGAGTTCCTTGGTTTTTAAGGTATAATGTTTTATGGTCTTATTTTGAGTATCTATTTCTGATGTGGTTTTAGTATCAATGCCATGTATCCTGGTTTTGTTAATCTCTATTTTGGGTTCTCTATTGGAAGGACTTCCTTAAGTGTTTCTTGTAGGGTTGGTCTGGTTTTCACAAAGTGCCTTAATTTCTGTTTGTCTGAGAATGCCTTGATTTCACCCTCATATTTGATGGATAATTTGGTTGGATATAGGATTCTTGGTTGGAATTTCTTTTCCTTCAGTGTTTTATATATGCCGTCCCATTGTCTTCTTGCCTGCATGGTTTCTGCTGAGTAATCGGAGCTTAGCCTAACTGTTTGATTATTGTAAGTAATATTTCTTTTTCCCAGGCAGCTCTCAAAATTTTTTCTTTGTCATAGGTTTTGGAAAGTTTGATTATAATATGCTTAAGTGTTTTTCTTTTGGGATCTATCTTGTGTGGGGTTCTATGAGCTTCTTGGACAAATATCTTTTCTTCCTTCATGATATGGGGAAGTTTTCTGTTAGAGGTCTTCCACAATTTTCTCAGTGGTCTTTTTTGCCTCTTCATGTTCTGGAATTTCAATGAGTCTTATATTGTTTTGCCTCATGTCATTGCATATAATTCTTAGGTTCTCTTCATTTCTCTTAAGTCTTTGTTCTGATTTTTCTTCATAAAGGATAGTGTCCATGGATTTGTCTTCTAGTTGGGATATGTGTTCTACAGCCATTTCTAACCCACTCTTTTGTGCTTCTATTGTGTTGTGTATTTCTGTCATTTTGGTACTCATCTTCTGCATTTCTAACTGCTGTTTTTGTATGAGTTCTGATTGTACATTAATCTTAATATTCTGTTCCTGAATTATTTTCCTGAGTTTCTCCAGGGAACTGTCTGTGTTCTCCTTGTTTCTGTTTGGGGTTTCCTTAGGCTCTTGTATAGCTCTATAAACATATCTTCTAAATTCCTTCTCAGATAATTCTATTGCCTCCTCTTCCTCCATGTATAATGAGACATTTGTTTGTTGTTTTGCTTCTAATGCCTTG
>NW_006921861.1:3627604-3634623 GCF_000298275.1 Orycteropus afer afer | reverse complement strand
GTTTATTTGATTTGAGGTTGCCTCTTGTTTCCTAGACATTTTGAGGTTGTCTTTAACTGTTGGTTATGTGTTGATTTGTTTTGTCTCGATTTTGTGGTTTAATATTTTGAAAAGGTGAACCTGGTGTATTTTATTTTATTATTGATTCAGGTATGCTGAGTCACTCAGCAGTTTTCTTTGTGATGGTGGAATCAGTGTGTGGAATATGGATATGGGTTTCTGTTTGTCGTAAAGAAGGTTTAGAGTTCAAACTGGGAGATTTTATGTTGGCTGAATATGGTTTCTTCTATTGAATGAGTGAAGTTATTGGTGGAAAACCTGGGAGCAGAAGAAGGAAAGCTTGCTGTTGGTAGGATCAGTTTTAGGGCTTTGAGTGGGCTGCTACTGATGAAGTGGTATTGTTATTTACAAGTCTGTGGCTCAATTTCAGGAAAGATTCCCGTTGTTACGGTGTCACCACTTTCCACCAGGCTCAGACACACACAAAGACCCTGCTCCCGAGGCCCCTTTGTGCCTAAAAGCTGAGCCAAGACAAGTTCCTGGGTCCATGTTAGGCTGCGGATGTTTCTCTCTCCATCCCGCCTGCCCACAGTGCTGGCCCAACCTGTCCAGACCACGATCTGCTCGGGAGTTTGTCTATTAGTCTGCCCACATATGGTGCCAAAGATGTGCATAGTTTCAGCTGTGCTGGAGTCAGGAGAGTGCCTGCTAGTAATCCATGGTCCCGATATGAGTGCTAAAGATAAGCACAGACCTCTTGGTGCCACTCAAGCTGACCCAAGTGTATTCAGTGACCCGCTGAGGGGAGAGTGAGCTCACTCTCCTGGAGCACCAGTGAGCTCTCTGCTTGGGTTTCAGTGGTGCTACATGTGCCCCTTTGCACTTAGCCGACCCAAGTTATTGATAAAATCTGATGCTGAAGGTAGATCCTTGTTGTGTTTGCTGGCATGTTGGTGTGGTCACTGGTATGCTGATATGGGGTGTCTTCTGGCTTGACCCAGGGAGGTCTCAGGTGGCTGTTCTCACCTGCTGGTCACTCCCCCAGGAAGTCTCTAACGGTCTTTCTCAGCTGCCTGTCCACTTTCCACCGGGTAGATCTTTAATTTCTTTCCCTGTGCCTTTCCTCTAATTCTACTCTTCTGTGTTTGGTGCAATCTGATTCAGTGAGCTCTTCGGAACACCAAAATCCCTAATTCAAACTGCTATACCTAGTTTTTCAAGCACTAAGATGCTAGAGGGAAAAAGTATGGTGATTACTGGTGAGACTCCATTTTAAATCCCCTATCCATGAGGATTTTATTGTTGTTACTTAAATTTTTTGTTTGTCTCTTCCAATAACAATTGCAAATAATTATGTTGTACAGCTTCTTGTGTTTCTCATGTGGCAATAAGTCTGAAGTGTGTCGTTATTTTGATACGTCCCTCAAGGGTTAGCAGCTACTCTGTCACTCTTTTTGGTAATGTGTACCATGCCAAAAAAACCAAACTCACTGCTGTTGAGTTGGATCCGACTCATAGTGACCCCTCCTTGGGTTTCCAAAATGGTATCACTATAGAAGTAGATTGCCCAACTTTCCTTCTGAGGATTGAAATCATAGTGAGTTCAAGAAGATGGCACCAAAGCAAATGGCTCCATGCACCAAAAAACCTCTTTTAACTTTTCCACCATACTGCTCTATGACTTGGCAACTCAGGATTTCAACTTTAAAGCCTTAGAAGAAATCGCAATGGAGACAATATTCCCAGGTAATAAACACACTTCTCCCCACCTGGGGACTTGGAAGAGGAGGAATAGAGGAACACATGCTCAATGGGGGGTGACAGGACCACACCTACCCTCATCAACAACTCTCCCTGGCAGAGCCTGCACAATGGTTGATAGCACTTCCCTGCTACACTGGCACCTATAAAGGATTAAGCAACATTTATCAAGGCCATGGGGTGGGAAAAGGCAAGAGAGGGAGATATAAAAAGCTTTTTTGAGCTGTCACTATCCTCCACACCCAGCTGCAGCCACTTATCACTCTCAGTAACATGAGGAATGAAGAAAATTCTTTACTTTCCCCAGTTTTCTCAAAGCTTTTGATTAGTTCCTGAAATCCACAGTTTCTTCTCATCTCCACAGCTTGTCCTCACCTGTACACCATTTGGAGTTCTGGGGAGCCTCCTGATCATGGATTTGGTGAAGTCTCCTGCTGTGGCCATTCTCAGCAACCCCTAGACCCAGAATCTTTGACCCTGCAGGTGCACTCTTCATCCTGACCTCAACTTTGTTACTGGGATCTTTCCTTGCCCAACCTGGGGGAATTCTGGGCTGCACAGGGACAGTCCAGCCTAAGCCTCTCAAACATACTTGATACAAGATCTGAGGCATCTGGGAGCACCCTGCATTCATCAAGAGAAGAAATATTTCTTAGTACCACCCAGAGATCAGGTTATGAATTCCTGTTCCACTATTCACTATCTTGGTTACTTAGTCATGCAAGGCTTCAGGTTCTGTATCTGAAAAACAAGACTAAAACTGGATAATAGTACTGGGTATTTATGTTGATTCCAGGTAATAGGGAAATAGGATGGGCTGGAGATTTGATTAGCAGATCTACAGTGCTGACAAAGTGTGTATTTGCATCCACTGAGATAGAGGCGGCCCAAGGAACTGTATAGAAAGGCAGGAAATTACATAACTCCATGCTCCATACTTACAAAGTTCTGTTGGATGGATTAGACTGTTTGTGCCCAAAGCAGAAGCCAGGGTCACCAAACAGAATTTACCACATGAAATAAGTCTGCCAAAGCAAGCATGAGGTTACCATGGTTTGGAGGAAAGTGACAGTTCTAGGGACAATAGGGTAGCTCATGCTGACTCCCACTTCAGGGACCCAAGAAACCATACTGTGGAGCCCAGGCTGACTTAACCAGCAAAGGAGGGAATGCTTTCTTTTTCACCTGATAGTACTGAGCTCCTAAGGCCATACCCTACTGATGGGCACAAAACTTAGCTCAGCAGTTTCTCAGCAGGAAGGGAATCTCTGCATGAGAAGCACAGCATTTAGAGGCAACAAAGTTCTGGTGATCTTAAGCATGTGACTCCACTTGTTCCCACCTGCTGTGAGGGTTTGGGCTATTTGAAGGCAGTAGAATTGAGGCACTCTGGTGGACCAATGGTTAAGGCATTCAGCAGTTCAAAACCACCAGCCACTCCACAAGAGAAAGATGAGAAAGTCTGGTTTGAAAAGATTTACAGCCTTGGAAACACTATGGGGAAGTTCTACTCTGTCCTATAGGGTTGTTATGAATTGGAAACAACTTGATGGCAGTGGTTTGGTGAAGTAGGATTGAAAGAACTTTTACAGCACATCTAGATGACACTTGGTATAAAGCAGATCTTCAGTAAACTGCTCCCTTATTATTGATGGTTTGAGCTGTGTAGGGCTGAGATTGTGCAGTCTTTCTGACAGTCTCACTAGCTAGTTAATATTCTGTGACCCAGACAGGTTTTCAGGAAGGGCAGCCCAGGACAGGACTTACAGTATCAGTGGTGGGCCAGCAAGTGCTGGGTCAGCCAAGCCTCAACCACAGTAAGTGTATGACACAGGCTTGGCCTGGGCTCAGCTGGTGGAGCACATTCACAGAGGTGGGTAAGCCTGGCTTCTTAAGATCTGGGATGTAGGGGGTGTGGCTATTGGCATAGGTGGGAAAAGGATTAGAAGTGCTAACCTAAGACTTCAATCTGATTTCCAGGGACCTTTGCAGTCAACTTCTAACCCACTTTTCAAGCAGAGACTCTGTAACCTGTGGGAATAAAAGATAGTCTCACTCTAGTTCATTTCTAATTATCCAGCACCAGAAGGATCTATCATTGTTACACTGCTCTCAGCCTCCATTTGAACCTTCAGATATGCCATCTCCTGTACTTAGCTGAGGGCCTAGAACTAGTCTTCTGTTTGTAGATCCCTGAGGTATGGCCTGCTCTCTGGAAGGCTGTGGTACACTCTCAAGGGTAGGGGTGGAGTCTGGGTTCATGAAACACAACTTTTCAACCCCTCTGTGCATCCTGAGTAGTCAATGGGCATCCTCACCTAGATTTACCCATGGGGGCCAGGCAGTTCTTCTTGTCCAAAATGGGGACCTCCTCCATCTACCAAGGAGTTTGAAGCACAGTGGCATGTGGAATGGCATTTACACCTCAGAAACAGGATCAGAAAGCTTTCAAATTACTTTTTGTTTTATCAGGCTTGATGTAGGCATGTGAAGAGGCTAGGAGGTTGTACCACAGGGCATACAGTCCTGAGGAACACAGACAGAAGGATTAAGATATGTGAAAGCACAAGGGCTGTGCAGGTCCAGGGAATGTAGACAGTTCCCATAGAGTTAGGGTGGGTCACAGAAGGTGGGACACCCTGAGGAGGAGCAGATGCAGGATCAGGAATGGGTGTGGCCCTCTCGACCTCTTGGATCCAGGAGGAGAAGTAGGGCACCCTGGTGAAGACACTGGGGTATATGGGCTTCCGGCAGTCCAAGCTCCAGCTCGATAGCCCCAGCAGGAACCAGGAATTGTTCACTTGACAGACAAGGGGGCCTCCAGAGTCTCCCTGAGGAAAGAGAAGGCATCAGTAGTGGGGACCAAGATGGAGAGAGACACACATTGCTAGGAAATGGGAAGAAATGATGTTTGTCATTTATAAGATAGAAGCAAGCACCATGTGTCTCTGCTGTCCAAGCTATGGTTCTCTTCAGAATCTCCAGGATGAATTTGAAAGTGCAGACAACAGGGTCTCACTAAAGACTTCCTGGATCAAAATCTCAAAGGTGGCATCTAGTCTCAAAAAGTTCCCAAAGGGGATTAAAAATGGAATTTTGTCAGTAAGCACCACACTATTTCCCTCTAGCATCTAAGTGCTTGAAAAACTAGGTATAGCAGTTTGAATTAGGGATTTTGGTGCTCTGAACAGCTCACTGAATCAGAGTGCATCAAACACAGAAGAGCAGAATTAGAGGAAAGGCACAGGGAGATTATTTAAGAAAGAGCTACCTGGAGGAGGATGAATGGGCAGCCTAGATAGGTCATTGGAAACTGACTGGCAGGCAAGGGCAGCCACCTGAGATCCCTGTGAACCAAGATAGAAGACACCCTATATCAGCATACCAGCAACCACTCCAACATCCCAGCAAACAACCCCAAGGATGTGCCTCCAGCACCTGATTATATCGGTAATTTGGGTCACCTAAGTCCAAACAGGCATACGCCGCACCACTGAAACTCAAGCGGAGAGTTCACTGTTGCACCAGGAGGGTGAGCTCATTCCCCATTCAGCAGGTCACTGAGTGGGCTTGGGTCAGTCTGGGAGACATTGTGCTTATCTTTGTCACTGATATTGGAACCACAGTTTACTAGCAGGTACTCCCCCAAATCCAACACAGCTGAAATTGTGCACATCTTTGGTGCCACAGCTGGGCAGTATCACAGACAAATTCCCAAGCCATTAGCGGTCTGGTGGGATTGCACCAGTGCCATGGGAAAATGGGGTGGGGAGAGAGAGAGGAAGCCGTGACTGAGTGCAGTCATGGGAATTTGCTTTGGATTGGCTTTTTGATACCGAGGGGCCTTGGAAGCAGGGTCTTTGAGTGTTCCTGAGTCTGGCGAAAAGTGGCAACTCCCTAACAACAGGAATCTTTCCTGAGATTGAGCTGCAGTCTTATAAATAACTACACCATCAATAATAGCCTGTGCAAAGCCCTAGAAACCAACCCTAGCAACGCCAAGCTTTCCTTCTTCTGCTTCCACCTACTCCACCAATAACTTCACTCATTCAATGGAAGAAACCATATTCAGCCAATTACCATAAAACCTCCTGCTTTGAACTCTAAACCCTCTTTACAACAAACAGAAACACATATCCACATTCCACACAGTGATTCCACCAACACAAAGAAAACAGCAGAGTGACACAACATACCTGAATCAATAATAAAATAAAATACACTAGCTTCACCTTTTCAAAATATTAAACCATAAAACCAAAGCAAAACAAATCAACACATAACCAGCAGTTAGAGACAACCTAAAGAGACAGTGCTCTACCAGATTCCAGGGGCTTAAGAAGAGGTTCTGTTTTTCAGTAACCCAAAGAACTCTCCAGACCTGCATGACTGAAAAGGTCCTAGTTTATACCTTTTTTTCCCTTTTTTTTTTCCTTGTGGTTAACCCCATTCATTGTTTTGTTTTTTCATTTTTCACATTTTTTCTTTATTATTTTCCTTCTCTACCTTTTTTCTCTTAGTACACTATCCTCAGATACTGTAGGTTTTCTTCTTTTTTTCTCTCCTTTTTCTTTTTTTGGGTTACTGTTCCTGTGGGATTACAGGGTGTACTTTTTGTCCATGTGATTTTAGTTTTTTATCGTTATTCAATTGTAATTTGTGTCTAACTGAGTGGGAGAAAGCAACAGTCCGCATAAGATACAAGTACACACACACTCCTGCAACTTCACTTACTGAGCAAGAGCCAGCACCTCCTCCACCAATGGGGCAATGATAAAAACCACCAAGAAGACCCTGAATCACCATTGGCTTCTCTTCACAAACAATTAACAGCAATCTTAATACAATATCACGATGCCTTGGAGACAACAGATCATCACAGTCCACACAAAGAAACAAGATAAAGTGATAGAAACAAAGGAACAGGATACAGACCCAGAAAACATCCCTGAGGAAGAAGCAGCATTGGAATCTCTGATAAGGAATTCAAAAGAATTATATTTAGGTATCTTCAAAGGACTGAGAGACAGACCAAGAAAATACAGAAAAAAATCTTACAAGAATTTTGGAAGAAAATACCAGAACAAAATGACAAAATAAATAAAAAAATTAGAAATGATTCTAAATCTACAGATAGAAATCCAGAAGATTAATAATAAATTGTCAGAAATAGATAACACATTGGAAGGACAAAGGGGTAGAATTGATGCAATGGAAGACAGAATTAATGAGATTGAAGACAAATACCTGAATACATC
>NW_006921861.1:3588226-3627244 GCF_000298275.1 Orycteropus afer afer | reverse complement strand
GATGGTATGTATAAAACCCTGAAAGAGAAAAATTTTCAACCAAGAATTATATACCCAGCAAAACTGTCCCTCAAATATGATGGTGAAATTAGAACATTTCCAGATAAGCAAACATTAAGGGAATTTTTTAAAACCAGACCAACCTTACAAGAGACACTAAAGGGAGTCCTTTGAACAGAGAAGCAATAATAGCAAATAACAACCAACCACTAATACACAAGATGACATAACCTAGAAACCACAGCAATAGACATATCCAAAGTAAAATGACTTTACAAGTTTGTAAACAGGGAACCAGAGACATCAATTGGCAAGTCAGGACAACTACAAACAAAAAGAGGGAAAAGACTGTGAGGAAGTTAAGGGAGCTGTAAGATAAAATGGACTGTTCTAAACTTGGGTAGAAAATTATAAATCATAGGGTAACCTCAAAGAAAAATGATAAACATTCACATCACAGTAAAAAAGAGGACAAGCACAAATATTCAGCATATACTAAAACAACAGCAGCAAAGAAAGTGATAACAGGGATCATAAAAATAACGAGCTCAGCAAAGAAAATAATATGGAACAAAGAAACCAGGGACAACATGAAAAAACACATACCAAAATGACAGAAACCAATGCATACTTGTCAATAATTACACTGAATGTTAATGGACTAACTGCACAACTCAAGAGATGGAGAGTTGCAGATTGGATAAGAAAACAAAACCTATCAATATGCTGCCTACAAGAGACACACCTTAAAGATAAAGACCAAAATAGACTAAAAATCAAAGGTTGGAAAAAGATCTATCAAACAAATGGCAACCATAAGAGAGAAGGAGTGGCAATATAATTTCTGATCAAATTGATTTAAGACAAAAACCACCATACATGACAAAGAAGGACATTATATAATGATTAAAGGATCAATTGAACATGAAGATGTAACCATAATAAATATCTATGGACCCAATGAAAAAGCCCCAAAATACATGAATCAGACTTTAAAAGAGTTGAAAAGCCAAATAGATGACCCCACAGTCATAGTGCAAGATTTTAATACACCACTTTCTTTGAAAGATAGAACAACTGGAAAGAAACTCAAAGATGCAGAAAAGCTAAATAATACACTTAACCAACTTGGTTTTATAGACAACTACAGAGCACTTCACCCAACAGCAGCACAATATACATTCTTCTCCAGTGAACATGGAATATTTTCTATGATAGACCATAAGTTAGGTCATAAAGCAGGCCTTAATAAATTGAAAAACACTGAAATACTGAAAAGCATCTTCTCAGAGCATAATGCCATCAAATTAGAAATCAAAAATAGAAAGATCAAGAGAGAAAGAATAAACACATGGAAACTGAACAGTATCCTTCTTGAGAAAGACCGGGTAAGAGAAGAAATCAAAATTGAAATTCAAAAATTCCTTGAATCAAATGAGAATGAAAACACAACATACCAAAATCTTTAGGACACAGCAAAAGCAGTGATCAGAGGCCAATTTATAGCAATAAATGCACACATCAAACAAGAAGAAAGAGGCAAAATCAACACTTTAAACCAACATCTCCAACAATTAGAGAAAGAACAGCAAGCAAAGCCCACAGTCACCAGAAGAAAGGAAATAATAATGATTCAAGCAGAAATCAATGAAACAGAAAAAAGGAAGGAAATAGAAAAAATCAACAGGACCAGAAGTTGGTTTTTTGAAAAGATCAATAAAATTGACAAACCCCTGGCAAATTTAACAATGGAAAAGAGGGACAGAATACAAATAACAGGAATAAGAAATGAAATGGATGAAATCACAACAGGACCAACTAAAATCAAAGGGATAATATCAGGATACTATGAGGAACTATACTCCAACAAATTTGAAAATCTGGAAGAAATGGACAGATTTCTAGAAACACACCATTTACCTAAATTAACACAGACTGATGTGGAAAGGTTGAACAGGTCCATCACAAAAGAAGAAATTGAACAGGCCATCAAAAAATTGCCAACTAAAAAAAGTCCGGCCCAGGTGGTTTCACCAGAGAATTCTACAAAACATTCAGAGAAGAACTGACACCAATCCTACTCAAAGTATTCCAAAACACAGAAAATGATGGAATCCTACCTAACTCATTTTATGAAGCAAGCATAACCTTGATACCCAAACCAGGAAAAGACATCACACAAAAGGAAAACTACAGACCAATATCCCTCATGAATATAGATACAAAAACCTTCAAATAAATCCTAGCCAATAGACTGCAACAACATATCAAGAAAATCATTCATCATGACCAAGTGTGGTTCATATCAGGTATGCATGGATGGCTCAACATTAGACGAACAATCATCGTGATCCACCACATTAATAAAACAAAGGAGAAGAACCATATGATCATATCAATTGATGCAGAAAAGGCACTTGATATAATCCAACACCCATTCATGATCAAAACTCTCAGCAAAATAGGAATAGAAAGGACATTCCTCAATATAATACAGGGCATCTATGCAAAACCAACAGCCAATATTATTCTCAATGGAGAAAGACTGAAACCATTCCTCTTGAGAACAGGAACCAG
This sequence comes from Orycteropus afer afer, assembly GCF_000298275.1. Classification (NCBI taxonomy): domain Eukaryota; kingdom Metazoa; phylum Chordata; class Mammalia; order Tubulidentata; family Orycteropodidae; genus Orycteropus; species Orycteropus afer. The sequence goes on along the minus strand of NW_006921861.1, from coordinate 3,624,667 downwards.
ACAAGGATGCCCGCTATCACCATTTCTATTCAACATTGTACTGGAAGTCCTAGCCAAGGCCATCAAGCTAGAAAGGGAAATCAAAGGCATCCAAAGTGGTAAGGAAGAAGGAAAACTACCCCTATTTGCTGATGATATGATCCTATACCTAGAAAACTCAAGAGACTCAGTCAAAAATTGACTGGGACTAATTGAGAGATTTATCATCGTGGCAGGATATAAGATCAACATCCAAAAATCAGTTGGATTCCTCTACACCAGCAAAGAGATTGCTGAAAGAGAAATCAATACCATTTTCAATAGCTGGCAAAAAAATAAAATACTTGGGAATAAATCTTACCAGGAACACAAAAGGTCTCTACAAAGAAAACTATAAAAAACTATTTCAAGAAAACATAAGAGATCTACATTAATGGAAGAACATCCCATGCTTGTGGATAGGAAGATTGAACATTGTGAAAATGTCAGTTCTACCCAAAGCAATCTATACATTCAATGCAATCCCAATCCAGATCCCATCAACATTCTTTAGGGATATGGAAAAACCAATCACTAACTTTATATGGAAAGGAAAGAGATCTCGGAAAAACAAAGCACTATTGAAGAAGAAAAACAAAGTAGGAGGTCTCACACTGCCAGATCTCAAAACCTACTATACAGCCACAGTAGTCAAAACTGCCTGGTATTGGTTCAATGACAGATACATAGACCAATGGAATAGAATTGAGAACCCAGAAATAGATCCATGGACCTATTGTCAGCTGATCTTTGACAAAGGTCCAAAATCCATTAAATGGGGAAGAGAATGTTTAATAAATGGTACTGGCAAAACTGGAGATCCATTTGTAGAAAAATGAAACAAGATCTGTACCTCACACCATACACAAAAACGAACTCCAGATAGATAAAAGACTCAAATGTGAAACCCAAAACTATAGAGTTCCTCAAGGAAAAACTATGGGCAAATTTAAGGGCCCTAATATATGGCATAAATGGACTCTCAAGCATACCTCAAAATACACAAACAGCAGAATAGAAACCAGATGATTGGGACCATCTAAAAATTAAATTTTTATGTGCTTCCAAAGACTTCTCCAAAAGAGACAAAAGAGAACCTACAGATTGGAAAAAAAAAAAAAAAAAAATTGGTAATGACATATCTGACAAGGGACTTATCTCTAGAATTTATAGAAAATTCCAACACCTCAGTAACATAAAGGCAAACAATCCAATCAAAAAATGGGCAGAAGACATGAATAGACACTTGACCAAGGAGGGTATTCAAGCGGCCAACAAATATATGAAGAAATGCTCACGATCCTTAGCAATTAGAGAGATGCAAATCAAAACAACAATGAGATACCATCTTGCTCCAGCACTAGTAACAAAGTTCAGTGAGACAGAAAATTACTGGCGAAGTTGTGGGGAGATTGGGACTCTCATACACTGCTGGTGGGACTGTAAGATGGTACAACCATTATGGAAAGCAATACGATGATTCCTTCAAAATTGGAACTAGAAATACCATTTGACCCAGCTATTTCATTACTAGGTATATATCCAAAAGAAGTGCGAGCCATGACAAGGAAACAACTTAGGTGTCCATCAACTGAGGAATGGATATCCAAACTATGGTATATACACACAATGGAATACCATGCAACCCTAAAGAATAATGTAGAATCTGCAAAACACCGCATAACATGGATGAACTTGGAGGACATCATGCTTAGTGAAATAAGTCAATCACAAAAGGACAAATATTGTATTAGTCTGTTATTGTAAAAGTCAAGGAAATTTTATCCATTGAAGGACATTTTCTTTGTTGGTTAGCAGTGGTGGGGGGGAGGGGAAGGAATGCTGTTAGATAGATAGAGGTAAGTTTTGATTTGGGTGAAGAGAAAGGCAATGTACCAAATGTAAGTGATCAATATAGTGGCATCGAGGAAGAGAAAGACATAGAGAGGTACGTGGGAAGTACATACAACAAAGATGAACCCTTTTGCACATTTAGTATGGCATGGTCATTGAAGGCAAACACGGATATATGGGTGGATAGATGGGTGGACAGGCTGAACTATTAGGTATGTCTATGAAGTATGAAGTGGGGAGTGTACCCAAGAACATGTGTAGGGTTGGCAAACAATGGTCCTTTAACTTTATGTGTATGATCTGAATTCCCAGGAGTGTAGTGGAGTTGACAAGGGGCAAGGTTGTAGTCACTTCTTGGTCACAGCCAGCTACCCAGAGATACCGAGTATTTGAACCTGTGGACTCGGGACCATAGTCGCAGAGGACATCAAGCTCAATTGGCATATCATACTACAAAAAACATTGTTCCACCTCCTACTGTGGCAAGTAGCGACTGGGATCTTAAAAGCTTGCAAGGTGCCATCTAGATGCAATGATGGGTCTCTCCTCGACCAGAGCCAAGAAGAATGAAAAAAAACAAAAATTCATGGAAACAATTAATCCTAGTGACTGATACAGCATCAGATCTGCAGCCTATATGACTATGAGACCAGAAGAATTAGATGGTGCCCGGCTACTACTGTCAACCACTTGGAAGAGGATCTATGTAGGAGATCCTTGATAGAGAGGGAGACCAGTGTGGAACAAAACTCAAAATCATTTGGAAAAAAAAAAAAAAAAAAGGAGGGACCAGGTTTTCTGGCCTGATAGAACCTGGTGAAACCACTGAGACTATGGCCCCTACCTGCCTTTCAGGTCTGGAATTGAGCCCACACCTGTGGCTTCCAGCCAAACAATGGACAGGCATATGAGTTGAACATTTACCTGAGGGAGATACCCTCCTTGGAGATAACAAGCATGGGAGAAAGAAGGGCTACTTATTATGCACAGGGAGACAGGTCAGGGGGCAGGAGTGCGTGGAGGGATGGACACAGGAAGAGGTAACTATCAGGAGGAAGTGGGAGGGTAGATGTTGTATTTTGGTAAATTGTGGTCCATGTCATGAGACAAAGTGTATATGAACTGCTGTATGGAAAGTGTATTTGCTCTGTAAATTTTCATCCAAATCACAATAAAAAGGAAAAAAAAAAAATTCCCAAGGCACACTGAGCAGCCCTCACAACTGCAGTCATAGTCCTATGACTAGGATGTATGAAGTACACCCTAGGTGTTGGGCAACTGCCATCTGTCTTGTCAATCTCATGCTGAAGGAACACACCTGAGCTCTCAGGGGAACAGCTTTTTGGAGAGGGCCTAGGCATCTTCGGGTAGATGCCAGCTCTTATTAAATCCTCCATTCTTTCACTGCATCATACCTGGTCCTTTTTCTTTTGATTTATTTTAGTGTTAGTTTTCCTTAGTTTCTTGGTTGAGTTATTTTAGAAAATGCCAAAATGTTAAATGTGCTTAAAGAGAAGGAGCTGATGTCCATGCCCACACCCACTCTGGTGGGGCAGCCAGGATTATGAGGTGCTGCAGTGGTCCCCTGGAATAATGCTAGGACCACAAGAGCTACCACATCAAGGATGGAGGAGCAGTGTCCCTCCAGTGGCTAGGGCAAGCCAGAGCCAGTCATGTGTTTTTAATTAACATGCCTGAGCATTCAGTGTAGACAGAGCCTGGGAGATATTGAGGGGCTTCAGTTAAATGAGCACAGACAACATATCATACATATTTTCAACTTGATATATGAAATCAAAGTGTGCAGGGTATAGGAGGGGTTAGGAAGGACTGCTCTGATGGGTGACTAAAGGCAGTTTCACTGAGCCAAAACTAGAGGGATTCACAAACCCTGACTTCAATAGATCTAGATGAGCTGCTTACACAGGGAGCAACAAGGGCAAAGATCTGAGAGAGGCTGACATGCCTGACTGATGTGAGTAAATAATGACACAACTAGCCTGTCCTACTCATCCAAGGGAGGGTGTGGATTTATCCACAATGTGAGGGGAACTGGGAATTAACATGGTCTGATGAAAATTCTAAAGGGATGGTTCTGGGGGCTGGGTGGAGTCAGATTATGTTGGGCACAAGTCAGCAAAGGGACAGGAAATGACTGCAGAAGAGGCTATAGATACTGGCAGGATGTAGTCAGGTCTAGGATGATACTCTGAAAGAAGCATCTACAGGGTTTACCATGTCAGAAACTTTCTCTCCATTTAAGGGAAACATGGTGAGAGATAAGAAAAAAGCTTTCAAAAGGCCATTCCACTGTCCTATCGTACCAGCTGCTTAAAGTGATAAGTGACAAGCGGTGGGCCTTCCAGTGAGCAGAGGTCAGCACAATGAGGATGCCCAGTCTAGGAGAGGGAGCAGTAGACATAGGAGGCAGTAGCCCCTGAGAATGATGGAATATGCTTCAGAGGTTAGAGGAGAAGGGGCAAAGGCTGTTGAGCACTAAGCAGGAGGAAGTCTACGGATCCACCATGGCTTTGATGGGACAGAGGCTGCTGATTACCTAGTGTCTATAGAAACAAGATCAGAATACACACAGAGAGAAAGAGATATTTATTTAAGGAATTGACTCACATGATTGTGAGGGATGACAAGTCTAAAATATTTAGGTCCGAGGACAGAATGGAGATTGCACCAGTCTTGTGTTCCAAATCCATAGGTTGGGCAATGGGAAAAGTGGAGGAGTTCTATGAAGATATCTATTTATAGTCTGGAGATAGAATATATTGTAGGGAAAATTTCATTTTTGCTTTCAAGTTCTTCAAATAATTGCATGAAGTCCACCCACATTACAGAAGGTAATCTGCTTTACTTAAAGTCAACTGATTTAACCATATGTAACTACAGGTAGTCTGACTTATGATGGGCTCTGTTCTGACAATTCCATTATAAGTCCAAAATAACTTCCTCTGGAAATATGCAGTGTTCTAGCCTGTTACATACTAGTGTTTTTAACACTGAAACAAAACTTAACAATAAATATTTGCAAGTGAACACTGAGAATGATATCAGTAAATTCTGAGCTGCAACATTGCATGTAGTACAGATTGTCAACATTAAAATATAAACACACACAAACAGAGATGGTTGTAAGTGCAGTTCATCATCACTCACATATGTCAGAATTCAGAGACTACATGTACTTCATCACAGAATCTGACCTAGAGTTTGACCTACCAACTGGGCACCATGGTCTTGCCAAGCCGACACAAAAGTAACCATCACAGAAGACCTCTGGTCAACTTGGCACCAATTAACACCTTTTTAAAGCATACGTAATTTCCAAAAAGTACACCCTCAGAGTTTTACTTCCACCTAACATGATACAAACTATACTGTGTACAACCAAAAATGCACTCTCCTCTTCCCTAGAGAGGATGAAAAGTCCCAGGATGATGTTTATATTTCTCCTTGAACATAAATATCCTGTAATGTAAATATTATATTACATCACAATAAATGGAGAAAACATTGCCAAGGATTTCGTTTTACTTGGATCCACAATCAATGCTCATGAAAACACCAGTCAAGAAGTCAAATGATATATAGAACCAGGCAAATCTGCTGCAAGTGTTAAAGAGCCAAGATAACAGTTTGAAGACTAAGGTGTGCCTGGCCTAACCCATAGTATTTCCAATAGCCTTAGATACATGTAAGAGCTCACCAATGAATAAGGAAGACTGAAGAAAACTGATGCATTTGAATTGTGGTGCTGGTGAAGAATATTGAAAATACCATGGACTACAAGAAGAATGAACAAATCTATCATGGAAGTATAGCCAATATACCCTTTAGAAGCAAGGACAGCCAGACTTTGTCCCTCATACTTTGGTCATGTTATCAGAAGGGACCAGTTCCAGGAGAAGGATTAAAAAATGTAACAAGGCCAGTAAAAAAGGGGAAGACCCTTAATAAGATTGATTGACACAGTGGCTGCAACTGTGGAGTCAAGCGTGGAAACAATTGTGAAGATGGTGCAGGACCAGGTAGTGTTTCATTTTCTTATCCATGGGGTTGTTATGAGACAGAACAGCAATGAATAACAACAACATAAATACCATGATGAAATATTAATACATCTTATGCCTTTTGATAAGTAATGGGATGAGAGAAAAGAAGACAAAGATATTTACTATATAGATATATACACACACAAACATATTCATAACAAAATATAGAAGAAATAGTCATAGAAATTATAGCTATTTTTTCTGTAACTGGTCATATGTTCATAGCTGGTATTTATAACTAAGTTCTCCTACTATCCATTTCCTGCCCTCAGCAGTCACCTCAGCTGGTAGTCATTCTTTGCCTTAGATGGTGATCTTAACCTTCACTCTGGAAAGTCTGATCTATTAGTAGTCCTTCCTAAATTAAGTTGTTGTAGTTTTCCATTGACTTTAATCACAAGGAATGATAATACTAAAAGACATCCTAAAGGATCTCCTGTATTCTAGACATAGTCTTCTTTACTTTCATTGTATAACAATAGTCGAATTTCCCCTTGGCAATCAGGATCAATTGCAGTAGCCAGTATACTAACCCCCTTCTTTGCCTGTTAGTTCAGAGGCATAAGGATCCTAAAGTGACTGTTTGCAGTCTCAATTCCTAGTTCAATGGAATCACTGTTGAGTCTCCTGGTGGAAGCATTTTTCATTTTGAAACTAAGACCTGTACACCAGCAGAACATAGGGTGATGGAAGCAACAATTTTGTTAGTGGATCACTAAGAATAACAATAAGAGGGGCCATTCTTATGTCCACTACTTGATTCCTGGATCTGTGAACCCTGGCTATGCGAGAAGCAGGAGTGTGGATTTGGAAGGGCAGAGAGCACAGACAACCTTTTGTAGAAAATTGCCCCAGACCTGCAAGGTATTCCTACCTAACTAGTGCCATAATCTAGTTTTCAAAAGGCCATTCCACTGTTCTATCATACCAGCTGCTTAAAATGATAAGAAACAAGTGAATTGTTACACTCCATCTACTATGAAGTGAGTTCCTTGATCAGAGACAATGGTATGTGGAATACTGTGACTGTGCATAAGGTATTCTGTAAGTCCTTGGATAGTAGTTTGGGCAGAAGTATTGCATGGAGGGAAGGAACATCCATATACAAAGTTCTTATTCTACTAAGAACAAAATGTTGCCCCTTCCATGATGGAAGTGGTCCAATGCGATCAACCTACCACCAGGTAGCTGGCTGATCATCCCAGACAATCAGGGATTCAGTATTGTTCTCTGCTGTCAATAACAGTAAAGATGCCCACCTTGTTTTGATGATTAAGTACTGCAACTTGACCCCTGATACCCTAGGATTCAATCACGCCCATTATCATCAGGTTTCCCAAATCAGTGGTGAAAATTCTCACTATAATATCTGATGTAAAAAGACCAATCACAGTACTCTTTAAGGTTGCTGGGGATTCCCTCACAGATTCACTAGCATTGTAGAGAAAGATGTGTTCTTTTAGGTCAGTGGGTGGCCTGCTAAGATAAATCTATCCCAACATTATAATTTCCCTAAGCCTTTGGAAACCTTCTGGAGCATAGCAATGCAGTTTTGGCTTTTCAACTTCATTTAGCATAGGCCACCTTTTAGTCCAAGTTCCAGTCAATCAACCAAACTATTAGATTTCTTTATAATCCTTTGACCTGAATCTCTGCTTGAATCCATATAAAAAAATTCAGCCTAATTTAATTTTATATTCCTTCCACCATTATTCTACACCTTTAATATCCATTCCACACATATTCCCTGAATTTTAGAAAATAATATTTTATTGTGTTTTTGGTGAAAGTTTGCACAGTAAATTAGGTTCTCATTTGACAATTTCTATACAAATTGTTCCATGTTGCATTTTCCGTGAATTCTCTTTGTTTTCTGTTTGTTCCATTTCCACTACTCTAGTTTCCTTGCCCCTTTGTCTTCTCATATTTGCTTTAGGGTAACTTTTGACCTTTTTGGCTCATATAGATTTTTTTTTTAGTAGTTTATTGTACTTATGGGTAGTATCCTTTATTTTCTGTGCCACTCAATTGTTTTGCTAAAAGTTTCAGTTCAAGGTTTAAAGAGTATCTCAGGGCAGTAGTATCAGGGAATCCTCTGATCACAACTGGTCCAATAAGTCTGGACTTTTTAAGAACCTGATTTCTGTTCCGTATTTTTATGTTCTTCTATCAGGATCTATTTATTGTGGCCCTGATCAAAATAGTCAGTTATGATAGCAAGGTGTCTTGGTTCTTCAGTGCTGCTATAACAGACATACCACAAGTGGATGGCTTAACAAGCAGCAATTTATTCTTAAAGTTTAGGAGGCTAGAAGTCCAATTCATATTGCCAGCACTAGGGGCTAGGTGAAGGGCCCTTGACCTTGGGTTTCAGTTGTACGTCTTATTCCAGGCCCATTGGAGCCAGAGGTATCTCCTAACTCAAACAGCTAGCTGCTGAGGCTGACAATCCCAAGGTTGGCAGGTAAAATGGCACAGTGCCAAGATTAGCAGGAACATGGCAGGCCACTAGTTCAAATCTAGGAACTGTCCCAAGAATGGCAGGTGACATAGCAGACTACTGGTGACTCAGCCAAATGCAGGATCCATATGTGCTATAAAGATAGAGTCCTTTCCTAAATCTCCTTATATAGTGTTGTGTGTGTGTGTGTGTGTGTGTGTGTATTTTTTTTAATCAGTGTCACTTTAGCTGGAGTGAGATGGTACTTCTCAAAAGTTCTCTTTGGTGAAGTTTCTGTTCATGTCCTTTGCCCATTTTTTTTTTTTTTTTAAATTGTGCCTTGAGTGAAAATTTATAGAGCAAAGTTACTTGCCATTCAACAATGTATATATGTTTTGTTTTCTGGTATTAGACGCAATGCCCTCAAAGTAACATCACTCTTCCCGGTACTTCCCTGGGTTCTAGTTTCCATTGGTGCTTTCCTGCCCCTTCTTGAACTCTGAGCTTTGATTTTGGGCAAATGCTGCCCTGTTGGAATTGTATGGTTAATTGTTCTTCTTACTAAGTTTTCCTTTTGTTTCAGTAAAAGGTGTTCCCTCGGGGTGGCTTCAGTTCCATGTTTGAAGGGTATCTAAGGGCCACTGTCTTGGGAATTTCACCAGTCTTTGTTAGACCAGTAAGCCTGATCTCTTTTATTATTTTGAGTTTTATTCCACATTTTTATCCACTCTGTCCTGGATCTTCTACTGTGATCCCAATCAAAGTGGTCATGAGTGTTGTCCAGGCACCATCTGGTTCTTCTGATCTTAGAGTAGTGGAGGCTGTGGATCGTGTGGTCCATTGATCCCTTGGACTAATTATTTCCTTGCATCATTTATTTTCTTCAATCTTTTTTGTTCTGGAAGGAAAGAGACTTATAGTTGCATCTTAGATGGCTGCTCATGAGCTTTTAAGACTCCAATTTCTACTCACCAAAGTAAGACGTACAACATTATCTTTGTGGACTATGTTACACTAACTGACCCCGATGTCCCAGGAGACTATGGTCTTAGCACCCAAGCTTCGTGACTCATTCCCTCAAGGTCTTTGGTTATGGCTATGAAATCTTCATAATTTTGTCCCCTGTATGCTCTACTATATACATGGATATATTGCAGCATATACAAATACAAATGTAGAAATATTATGGGTGTAGACCTGTTTGCCTTTATATACTTGTTCAGCTTGCATGTCTACCTCTGCATCCACTTGTAGATTACTACAAGATTATTTGTTACTACTGTTGTTGCAACTGTGTATGTAATAGTATTTACTTTTGTTGCCTTTAAGTCTTGTGCACTTCCAAGTGTTTTCCTTTGCCTTGATCTATTGTGCTTACTTCCCCCTTATTTGTCAATTGCATTTCCCTTCACTCAAGTTAATATACATCAGCTCTCTAGTTAGTAATTTTTTCCTCTTCCCCTTCTATCCCTATGTTCTGGTTACCTAGTGCCACTCTGATAAGAATAAACCACAAATGGGATGGTTTATACAAACAGGAGTTTATTCTTTTACAGTTTGGGAGGCTAGAAGTCCAAGTTCAAAGTGCCAGGCTCTAGGGGCTGGGTAAAAGCCCCTCAAACTTGGGCTTCAGCTCTGTCTCTTGCTTCTGGCCCACTGAAGCTAGAGGCATCTCTTCACTCAGGCAGCTACTAGCTGCTCAGGCTAACAAGCCCAACATTGACAAATAAAATGGCACAGTCCTGATGCTACCAAACCACACAGCAGGCCATTAATTCAAGTCCATCGAAAGTCCCAAGGTCAGCAGAGCATGGGAGACTGCTGAACAATGACATGGCTTCATGCAGGGTTCAAGCATGCCATAAGCCAGAGACCGTTCCCCAAGGCTTCTCCTTATATACAGGAAGAAGACCACATCCCAAGGCAGCTACTCAGCTGCTCTCAGTAGATTCCACCATGGAGCTGATTACCAGTCTCATCATGGGGAATACTACAATACTACATCCAGCTGTCCAGTCACTCAACAAGGCCAACCCAAGTTGACACACAGACTTAACCACAACACCTTTGTAACCATCAAAGAATGTTTATTATTGTGTAATCCGTTTCTTAACTTTTTATAATAGTGGTCTTTTGTGATTGGTCTATTTCATTCAGCATATTGCCCTCTAAATTCATCCATGTTATGAGGTGTTACACAGATTTTTGTTATTCTATAATGCTACATAGTATTCCATTGTATGTATGTACCATAGTTTGTTTATCCATTCATCAGTGGATGGGCAGTTAGGTTGTTTCCATCTCTTTGCTATTGTGAATAATGAATGCTGAGATGAACATGGGTGTGCATATTTTATTCATGGCTCTTATTTCTCTAGGATATATACCTAGAAGTGGGATTTTTGAATTACATGGCATTTCCATTCCCAGTGCTATTTTTAAAAAAAGATAAGCTCTTCCCAATTTAATGGATTTCAGCCCTTTGTTGAAGATCAGCTAACCATAGATTGGCAGATTACTTCTGGGTTCTCAGTTCTGTTTCATTGGTTTATGTATCTGACACTGTACCAAGACAATTTTGAATACTATGGCTGTATATTATGTTTTGAAATAAGAGAATGTGAGGTCCTTACTTTGTTCTTCCTCTTTAGTAGTGTTTTTCTTATCCAGTGTCTCTTTCTTTTCCATATAAAGTTGGTGATTAGTTTTTCCATCTCTTTAAAGAATGTTGAGGAGTCTGAATTGCTATTGCATTATAGCTATAGATCACTTTGGGTAGTATTGACATTTTCACAATGTTAAGTCCTCCAATCCATGAGCATGATATGCTCTTCCATTTATGTAACTCTCTGTTATTGTTGTTGTTATGTGCCGTCGAGTCGGACCCGACTCATAGCGACCCCTCCTTGGGTTTCCGAGGCAGTATCACTATGGAAGTAGATTGCCTCATCTTCCTTCTAGGGAGTGGCTGGTGGGTTTGAACCGCCAGCCTTCTGGTTAGTAGTCAAGTGCCTTAGCCACTATGCTACCAGAGCTCCAACTCTCTATTAGTTTCATTCAATATGTTTTGTAGTTTTCTTTGTATAGGTCTTTTGGATCTTTTGTTACATTTATTTCTAACTATTTCACCTTTTTTGGTAGGTATTGTAAATGGTATTGCTTCCTAGATTTCCTTTTCAGAGTTCTCTTTTGTTTAGGTAGAGGAATATGACTGATTTTTATATGTTGATATTGTGCCTTACTACTTTGCTGAATCCTATTATTTTCAGTAGATTTCTTGTTGTATCTTTGGGATTTTCCATGTTTATGATGATATCGCACAAATAGAGACAGCTTTACTTCTTTGCCAATTGCATAACTTTAGTTTTCCTTTCTTGGCTTATTGATCTGTCTAGGATTTCTAATACAATATTAAGTAAGAGTTGTGGTAAAGGGTGTACTTACATGGTTCCTGTTCAGCATGGGAATGTTTTCAGTCTCTCTCCATTTGGAATAATGTTGGCCATTGGTTTTGTGTATATACCCTTAATTACGTTGAGGAATTTCCCTTATATTCCTATTTTGCTGAGCATTTTTTTGTTTTTTTAAATCAGGAATGGGTGTTGGGTTTTGTCAAATGTCTTTTCTGCAGCAGTTGATATGATCATGTGGTTGTTTTCTTATTTATGTGGTGGATCATGTTGATTGTTTTTCTAATGTTGAACCATCCATGCATACTTGGCATGTATCCCTCTTGGTACACACACACACACACACACACACACACATATGATGTTGATGTTGGATTCTATTGGCTAGGATATGGCTGAGAATTTTTGTGTCAAGGTTCATTAAGGATATTAGTCTATACTTTTTTTTGGTAGTGTCTTTGCATGGTTTTTGTCTCAAGATTATGATTGCTTCATAGAATGAATTTGGGAGTGTTCCATAATTTTCTATGTTATGGAATATTTTTAGTAGAATTGATGTCAGTTTTTCTCTTAATGTTTGGTAGAAATATCCAGTGAAGTTGTCTGGGCCAAGATTTTTTTATTCAGAGTTTTTGTTTATGATCTGTTCAATTTCTTTTTTGTGATGAGTCTGTTCAAATCTCCTATCTCAATCTGTGTGAGTTTTGGTAAGTAGTGTGTTTCTAGAAACTTGTCCATTTCTTCTAGATTTTTAAATTTGTTAGAGTATAATTCTTCATATTGTTCTGTTCCTGTCTTTTTATTTCAATTGGTTCTCTTATGACATCACCCATTTCATTTCTTTTTCATGATATTTGCATTCTCTCCTTCTTTTCCTTTGTTAGATTTGGCCGTGATTTGTCAATTTTATTAATTCTTTGAAAGAACCAACTTGTAGTCTTCTAGATTCTTTTTATTCTTTTTCTGTTTCATTTATTTCTGCTTGAATTTTTATTATTTCCTTTCTTCTGGTGATTGTAGCTTTATTTATTTATTTATTTATGCTATTTTTTTTCTTAGTTGGAGTTATTGAGTTAAGGTGTTCATTTCCATTGTTTCTTCTTTTTTATTGTGTGTGTTTATTTCTATAAATTGACTTATGAGCACTGTTTTTTCTGTGTCCCATACAAATGTTTTGGTATGTTGTATTTTCATTGCTATTTGACTCAAGGAATTTATTTTATTTTTTTATTTCATCTATTACTTGGTAATTTTAAGCAGGGTATTATTCCATTTCCATGAAAAGAATTTTTTTTCTTTGTTCTTCCTGTTACTGGTTTTTAATTTATAAAATTAAATTGTGATCCAAAAAGATGCTTTGTATTCTTTTGATCTTCAAAATTTTATTGAGGCTTGTTTTGTTGCCTAACATATGGATCTCTACTGGAGAATGATAAATGTGCATTGGAAAACAATGAATATTGTACTTTTATTGGGTAGAGTATTCTGTACATGTAGTCAAGTTGGCTGATGGCATTGTTTAGAGCTTCTGTATCTTTGTTGAGTTTCTTTGTAGTTGTTTTATCCTTCATTGAAAGTGGTGTGTTAAAGTCTCCTAATATCATTATGGAGTTGTCTATTTTTCTTTTCAGTTCTTTTAATGTTTATGTATTTTTTAATTGAGTGTATAGACATTTATCATGGTTATATGAATTAAATCTTTAATCATAATATAATGCCATTCCTTTTCCCTTATGTTGGTTTGTACCTTAAAGTCTATTTCATCAGAAATTAATATTACCACTTTTACTCCCTTTTGTATACTGTTTGATTGATACATTTTTCCAGTCTTTGATTTTTAATTTATTTTTATCTTTATGTCTAAGTTATGTCTCTTGTAGGCTTCTTTTTCATATACATTCTATCTCTTGATTGGTGGATTTAATGTAATTATTGATAAGTGTGAATTTACTGCTGTCATATTGCTGTGCGTTTTATATTGTGCTGATGATTTCTTTGTTCTGTTTATTTTTCTGGGCTGAGTTTATTTTGTTTAAATATTTTCTTTTCATTTCCTTCTTTTCTGTTGATTTTGTGTTTACTGAGTCTATAATTTTCTTCTTCTTTATTTTGGCTTAAGGTTTATTATTTTTCTTTGTAGTTACTCTATTTTTATGTTCCTAAGTCTAAAGCAATATGTTTTATTTTTATATAATCTTAGCTTTCACTCTCTTTGAAATGCTGCAGCTATACTATTTATTCCCTCTTTTCACTATGTCATTCTCATTTTTACAAATAGACATCTCTGATTCCTTACTTTCAGTCTTCTAGGTTTATGTTATTTACTGAAATTCTTTTTCTGGGTTGGTTTCCAGGCAATGTTGTTATGTGTCTTACTCTCAGATTGTTGTCTGATGTTGGTTTTCTGTTTGAAGGACTCTCTTTAACATTTCTTATAAGGTTGGTCTGGTTTTTACATATTCCCTTAATTTATGTTTATTTAGAAATGTCTGAATTTTTCATCATATTTGAGTGATATATTTGCAGAACATATCATTCTTGATTGGCACTTATTTTTCCTCTCAGAGCTTTATATATGTCATTCTAATGCCATTAACCTTCATTGTTTCTGCTCAAAAGTCAGCACTTCGTCTTACTGGTTCACCTTTGTAGGGAACATTTCATTTTTCCTGATATGCTTTCAGGATTCCTTGTCTTTGTTTTGGGAAGTTTAGGATATGCTTGGTGATTTTCTTTTGGGTGTGTACCCTGTATGGTGTTCAGTGAGCTTCTTGAATAGATATATTTTCTCTTTTCGTGATATTAGGGAAGTTTTATATGAAAAAGTCTCTATAATTCTCTCTCTGCTTTTTTTTTTCTTGTCTCTTTCTGTTCTAGAATTCCCCTCATGAATAAGTTATTCCTCTTGATACTGTCACACACAATTCTTAGGCTTTCTTTGTTTTTCTTCATTCAATTTTTTAGTTGTTTTCAGAGGACTTGTCTTCTATATCCCTGATTCTGTTTTCCATTGATTCAGTTCTACTCTTTCCTCCTTTCAATATGTTATCTATTTCAGAAATTTTGGTGTTAATCTTCCAGATTTCTAGTTGCTGTTTTACTCTGGTTTCTAATTGTCTATTTGTTTTGTCATTTTGTTCTTGTAATATTTCCCTGAATTTTTCTAGAATTTTTTTTTTGTGTGTTTTCTTTGATTTTGTCTGTGTTTTCTTTGCTCTATAGCCAAAACCCACCACCATCAAGTCAATTTTGACTCATAGTAACCCCCATTGGGTTTCCTAGGTGGTAAATCTTTGCAAAAGTAGACTGCCCCACATTCCTTCCATGGATTGGCTGGCAAGTTTGAATTTCCAACCTTCTGGTTAGCAGTCTAATGCCTTAGGCACTACGCCACCAGATCTCCTTTGCTATGTAAGATGGCCTTATGTGTAACTCTTTTGAATTCTTTATCAGGCAGTTCCATTATCATTTCTTTCTCAGGGAAGTTTTCTTGTTCTTTATTTTGGTCAGCTGGCTGAGCCATCTTGCCCTGTTTCTTTGTATGATTTGAAGTTGTCTTTTGTCTCTGAAACATTGTAGTGTTATTATATTTATTTGTTGATTGTATTTTGGTTTGTTTTATCATGATTTTTGTTTTGTTTTGTTTGGATCTGCACAGACGGGTGGGGCTGATGTGCTACTCTGGTCATTATTTTGGCAGCACTGGGGCACTCATCATTATCTCTTGGTGGGTGGGCTAACAGGGGGAATGTGCATATGGGTCTCTTTTTGCTGGTCACGTAGCTGAGGGCAGAATGGGTTCATATTGGTCACCATTTTTCATTGACCCAGTGTTGCAGACATGGATGGTGGCACTTCCCAGTGTATGAGGCAGCAGGTGGTAGATATGGTGGGAAGATAGAATAAAAGAAAAATAAATAAATAAAAGTTCAGCAGCAGGTACAAGAATGCATCTCCAACTTCGGAGGCAATGGACACATGGTGCCCAACCCTCAGGAGCTTGCACCCCCAGTCATTGGGAAAATGTCATGATAGTAGGCTAAAATGCTTGCTGCCAATCTCAATGGTGTTGACTTGCACCATGTATAATCCATGACAGTGTGCACTGCTGACTGTAGAGGCAGCTGTCATATGGTGTGCAACCCATGGGAGACTTCTCTCCCATCTGAGTCCTTAACCCAAACAACAATGAACCACAATTGGTGAGTGGTTCTATCCATATTTGCTGACTCCTTCCTGCTTGCATGAACCTCTGTAGTTCTCATCCACTTTCATCTTCTTTTCGTTCTTTAGATCTAGCTCTTTTTCTTTTAATTTTGCTTCACTATGGATTGTTTTAATTGTGTCTCTGTCTTACTGGGGAATTTGTGAAGTTGCCTTCCTATGCTCTTTACCTAAGAATGCCACCTGCAATGTCCCAAAATGTCCACCCTGTGCTTGTCTGGCTGGCAGGGCACTTCCACTCCATCTCTCTCCTTGCTCATTGCTTTCTTTCAGTTTTTCTCCTAGTCAGGGTTTTATCTAATTTTTTTATTCTTAATTTGATACTTGGATTTGATACTCAGATCAAGGTTTATCATCTGTATCTGCTTTACTTGGTTTCTTGTATCTCTGTTGTAGCACGATAGCAAGGAGTGTCTAACTAAGTCACCTTCTTAGCTTCCCAATTGTTTTGCTCATTTTAAAATTGGTTGTTTCTCTTTTTTTTTTTTTTTGAAGTTTTCTATAAATTCTAGCAATTAGACCCTAATTGGATATTGTTTACAATTTTTTTTCTGTCTGTACGTTGTCATTTTACTCTTTTGATAGTCGTTTAGTGAGCATCACTTTTACATTTTTATGAGATTTCATTTATCTAGCTAGTTTTCTGGTATGCATATATTTGTAGTTATGCTTGGTATCATATTTTTACAAAATATTAGGTTCCATAAAGCATAGTGCCTAAGGGACTTTACTGCTAACCAGAAGGCTGGTGATTCAAACCCACCAGCCACTCCTTGGAAGGAAGGTTGGGCAGTCTACTTCCATAGTGATACTGCCTTGGAAACCCAAGGAGGGGTCGCTATGAGTCAGGTCCGACTCGATGGCACATAACAACAACAACAACAATGCTGTTACAGGCACTTTATACTTTTGTGAGTTGTTAGTCCATTTTGAGTTAGTTTTTGTATGATGTGAGATATGGGTCTTTTTTAAATTTTTCTGCAAGTAGATATCTAGATTTGCCAGCAACATTTATTAAAGAGACTATTTCTGCCCCATTTAATCTACTTTGACCTCTTGCCAAAGATCAATTGTCCAGAAATGGAATGGATTATTTTCTGGGTTCTCAATTCCATTCCACTCATCCATGTGTCTGTTGTTGAACCAATACCAGGCTTTTTTTATTACAGTGGCTATATAGTATGTTTCTATGTCAGGGAGTATGAGGTTTCCTGCTTTGTTCTTTTTTTTCAGTACTTTTTGGCCATTAGAAGTCTCTTTCCTTTCTGTATGAAGTTGTTAATTAGTGTTTTCCATATAATAAAGAATGTTGCTGGGATTTGTATCAGGATTGAATTGTATCTGTATATCACTTTAGGTAGTATTGACATTTTCACTATATTAAGTCTTCCAATTCATGAGCGTGGAATGTCCTTCAAGTAATGTAGGTCTCTTTTAGTCTCTTGTAGTAGTATTTTATAATTTTTGTTGTGTAAGTAATTTACATCCTGGTTATGTTAATTTCCACAGATTTTATTGTTTTGGGGGCTATTGTAAATGATGTCATTTTTTTTTTTTTACTTCCATTTATGAACATTCCTTGTCAGTTTAAAGGAACCCAACTGTTTGTATGTTGGTCTTGTAACCTGCAACATTCCTGAATTCTTCTGTTAGATCCAAAAATTTTCTTCTGGAATCTTTAGAGTTTTCTACATATAGGATCATGTTATCTGTGAATAGAGATAGTTTAACTTCTACCTTTCTGATTTAGATACTTTTTATTTCATTTTCTGTGAATAAGAGTGGTGATAATGGGCCTCCTTGTCTTGTTCCCATTCTCAAGAGGAAAACTCTCAGTCTATGTTCATTGAAAATAATCATATATTGGGTTTGCATATATAGCTTTAGTTATTTTGAGTGATTAGCCTTCTATTCTTATTTGATGACAGTTTTTATCAGAAAAGTGTGAAGGATTTTATCAAATGCCTTTCTGAATCAATTGATATGACCATATCATTCTTTTGTTTTACTTATGTGATGAATTACAATGATTGATTTCCTAATGTTGAACCACCCTTGCAATCCTGTATTAAACCCACCTAATCATGATATATATATATATATACACATATATACATATACACACACACATATATGTTGAATTGTGTTGGCTAGAATCCTATATTCATGATGTATATTGGTTTGTAATTTTCTATTTTGGGGGATGTCTCAGCCTGGTTTCAGTGTCAGGGTGATGCTGGTACACAGAATGAGCTAGTCAGTATTCCTAACTCTTATAGATTTTTGAAGAGTTTCAGCAGACTTGATGTCAACTCTTCTTCTCTTAATACGTAGTGAAATTCCCCAATTAGCCATCTTTTCCTGGGCATTTGTTGTTGGTAATTTTTTAATGACATCTTCAATCTCTTTTTTAATGAGTCTGTTTATATTTTCTACGTCTGTTTGTGCTAGTTTAGGTAGGTAGTGTTTCTAGGAATTTGTCCATGCTATCTAGGCTTTCAAATGTATTGAAGTACAGATTTTTATAGTATCCTGTTATGATCCTCTATCTCATTTGAGTCTATTGTAATGCTTTCATTTATTTTGGTTGTGTCTCCTCATTTTTTTTTTTTTTTAATATAGCCAAAAGTTTGTCTAATTTGTTAAGCGTTTCAAAGAACCAATTTATACTTTTGTTGATTCTTTCTATTGTTTTCTGTTTCATTTATTTCTGCTTTGATCTTTATTATTTCCTTTATTCTAGTAGCACTGAACTTCCTTTCTATTTGCTCTTCCTTTTCTTTTTGTTCTAGATGTCAATTTAAGTAATTGAGTTTTGATCTATATTCTTTTTTTAATATAGGTATGCATTTCTATGACTTTCTGAGTGCTGCTTTTACTGTGTTCCAAAGTTTTTATATATTGAGTTTTCATTTCCATCTGATTGTATTTTTTTTTAAGTTCAATTTTGATTTCTTCTATGACCCAATAGTTTTTGTTTTTGTTGTTGTTGTTGTTGTTAGGTGCTGCGGATTTGGCTCCTACTTGTCACAACCTATATACAACAGAACAAAACACTGTCCAATCCTACGCTACGTACTTGGATAGTTGGAATAGAATTGGTGTTAAGTTGTCTCTGAATGTTTGGCTGAATTCTCAAGTGAAGCCTCCAGAGCCATGGTATTTTTTCAGTTGGGAATTTTTCTATGATTCATTCAATTTCTTCTTTTTTATGGGTCTGTTCAAATCTTCTATCACAGGTTGTATTAATTTAGGTAGGTAGTGTGTTTCTTAAAATTTTTCCATTCTTTCTGGATTTTCAAATTTGTTGGAGTTTGTTTTTTCATGGTATTTTGTTGTTATCCAATTTATTTTGGTTGCTTCTGTCGTGACATGGTCTGATTCATGTTTTATTCATGTTATTTGCAACTCCTTCTTTTCTATTGCTAAATTTGCTAGTGGTTTGTCAATTATATTAATCTTTTGAAAGAACCAACTTATAGTCTTATGGATTATTTCTATTGTTTTTCTGTTTTATGTATTTCTACTCAAACTAAATTTTAACTGGTGTGTGTAGTGTGTAGGATCTTTGCTTTTATTTATTTATTTTGGCTATTCTTTTTGTAATTGTTGATGTTGGGTAAGGGGTTGATTTTGGTTCTTCTTTTACATATGAGTTTATTGCTATAAATTGACTTCTAAGCATGGCTTTTGCTGTGTCTCAAAGATTTTAGTATGTTGTATTTTCATTCTCATTAGAAGCAAGGAATTTTTTTAATTTCCTCCATTACTCAGTAATTTTTAAGCAAGGTGTTATGCAGTTTTTTTCCCCTTATTCTTTCTGTTATTTATTTCTAATTTTATAGCACTGTGATGTGATAAGTTGCTTTCTGTGTTTCAATGTTTATAAATATTCTGAGACTTACTTTGTGACCAAATATATGGTCCATTCTGAGGAATATTCCGGGTAGACTACAAAAGTGTATATATTGTGCTATTTTGGGGTGGATGTTGTGTATACACCTATGAGGTCTAGCTGGTTTATGATGTTTAGATCTTCTGTATCTTTGTTGAGTTTCTTTCTTGTTTTCTGTCCTTCATCAAAAGTGTAATGCCTCCTAGTATTACTTTATCTTTTCATTTCTGTTGAAGTTTGACTTAGGTATTTTGGGGTGTTTTTATTTCATGTGTAGATATTCATTATGGTTACATTTCTTCTTTGATTGACCATTTAATAGTTATGTAATATCCTTGTTTGCTCTCCTGCTACTTTTTGCCTTATATTTTATTTATCAGAAGCTAATACTAACACTCCTGCTCTTTTGTTGTTATTGTTGTTGCTATTTGTTTCACATACTGTGTCTAACTTTGTATTTGTTTCTGAGATGTGTCTCTTGCAACCCACATTTTTATAAACCATGTTTCATAACCATTCTGTTACTCTCTGTCTAGACTCAAGCATTTAATCCATTTACATTCAATGTAATTATTGACAGGTATACATTTACTGGAGAACATTGGTGGCATAATGCCTAAGGCATTTGACTGCTGGTTAGAAGGCTGGTGGTTCAAACCCACCGGCCACTCCTCAGGAAGAAGATTGAGTAATCTACTTCCATACAGATACTGCCTTAGAAACCCATTGAGGGGTCACTGTGAGTTGAATTGACTCAACAGCAGTGAGTTTGGTTTTTATTTTTATGCCTTTACTGATGTCATTTTGCTTTTTGTGCGGGGTGGGGAGAGGTTATTGCTGGTTTCTTTGTTCCATGTATTTTTCTTTGCTGAACTAATTTCATTTATGGATTTTCTTATCAGATTCTTCATTACTTTATTATTATTATCATTATTATTGTTTACTGAGTCTTTGTGATTTTCTTCTTTTTTATTTTGGTGAGAAGATTTATTAATTTTCTTTAAGGTTACCCTGTAACTTATTATTACCTTTCAAACTTTATAACAGTCCATTCTATGTTTATATTGTCTTGACTTCCTCTCCATTTGGAAAACTGTAACTACATTGATTATTCCTTCTTTTTGTTTGTTGTTGCCATAATTTACAAACTGACATCTCTGGTTCTCTATTTTCAGTCTCATAGGTTTATTTTATTTTTGATACTTCAATATCTAGGTTGATTTCTGGGTGATGTTGTCATCTGTCTTAATATGCAGATTTTTTTGCTATGTTGGTTCTCTGTCCCTTTAGCATTTCATATAAAGTTGGTATGGTTTTCACAAATTCCCTGATTATCTGTTTATGTGGGAATGTCCTAATTTCTCCATTGTATTTGATGGACAATTGTGCTTGATACATAATTTTTTTGCTTGAAATAAAATTCTTGGTTGGCAATTTCTTTTTTTATTTTTTCTCAGAATCGTTTATAAGTCATCTCATTTCCTTCTTGTCTGTCAAGAAATCAGAGCTTATTCTTATTACTTCTCTTTTGTAGGTAACTTCATTTTTTTCCCAAGCTGCTTTCAAGATCCTTTCTTTCCTTTTTTGTAAAGTTTCATTATAATATATCTTGGTGGTTTTCTTTGGAGGTTTATCCTATTTGGGGTTCATTGAACTTTTTGAATGCACATCTGCTTATCTTTCATGATATTAGAAAAGTTTTCTTCCACAAATTTTCAACAATTTTCTTGGTTTTTTCTCTCTCTTTCTCTTTTTCTGTCTCTGCCTGTTCTATAATTCTGATCACATGTAAATATGACTCTTGATTGTGTCCCACATAATTCTTAGCTTCCTTCAATTTTTTTCATTCTTTTTCTGATTTTTCCTGTAATGCAAAAAAATGCAACCACGTGCTGTGGAGTCAGATCCAACTCACAGTGACCCCTTGAATAACCAGAGGCAGTATCACTATGGAAGTAGATTGCCCAACCATTTATCTTCAAGTTTGCTAATTCTCTTTTCCAGTGATATAATGCTACTCCACTTCTGTTCCAATGTGTTATCTATTTCTGAAATTCTAGTATCAATCTTCTGGATTTCTGTTTGCTGTTTTGCAAGGTTTACAATTTTCCATTTAATTAATTAATTTATTTATTTTGAATTGTTTTGGAAGTTTCTCTGTATTTCCATTTATTTTGTTTGTAGTTTCCTCAAACTTTCTCTCAATCAATTCAAGATGCTAAATATAATTATTTTGAGTTCCTTATAAGTGGTTGTAATAGTATTTGTTCATCCAGAAGATTTGCTGGTCCTGTATTTTAGTGACTTTTTGGAGCTAACTTATTTTGATTTTTTGTGGGATTTGAAGTTGTCTATTATTTCTGACACATTGTTGTGTCATTGCATTAATTTGTTGATTGTATATTGGTTTGCTTCACCCTGATTTTTTGTTTTGTTTTGTTTTACTATATCTGGACAATGGGGCAGGTGTGCTACTCTGCTCAGTAGTTTGGTAGCAATGGGGCACTCACTACCTTTCTCCAGGTAGATTTGTAGCAATTGAGTGTATGGACATGAATCTCTGATCTCTGGTCATGCAAGAAGCTGAGAGAAGGTTGTTGGTGTAGCTTCCATCTGTAATCGATCCAGTAATGCTGGAGTGTGTAGTGACACTTTTCTAGTGGGTGGGACCACAGGTTTGGTAAATATCATTGGGTAAAGGAGCTGGATCCTGACTTCTGGGGAAAAAAATAGGGGGAAACGGAGATAAAGGGAGTAAAAAGAAATAATTTTTAAAAAGGGAGAGGTAGGCAAGAACAGGGGAGATCTAAGAAGAAAGAAAACGAATAATGATAAAAAGATGAAACAAAGGCAACAGAGTATTGCTATAAGAGTTATCTGCCAAACATAAGTGCTTTGGGAATGTGGCACTTGCTCCATGATAGGCCACACCACTGAAAGCAGAGGGTCAGAAGTGGGCATTAATGAATGCAGAGGTTGTGGGGCACATACTCCACAGTATCAAAAAGAAAAGAAAAGAGTGGGGGGGGGGAAGAAAAAGAAGGAAATAGAGAAAAAAGAGTCATGGAAGAAGGAAGAACTAAGAAGGAAGAAATAGAGAAAAAGAAGAGTGGTGGAAGAAGGAAAAAGGATTTTTAAAAGCGCAGTACTGGCAAAAATGCTACCTGCCAAACATGCATGTGGTGGGAATACTGTGCTCACTCCATGGGGGGTGAACTGTTAACAGGGGAAGGATGTGTATGGGTATTGCTAATCACGGAGGTGGTGGGTGTTAGCTTCAGAGGATCAAAAAATAGGGGAAGAGAAAGGGAAGGGAAAAAAAATCAGCACAGCAATGGCAATAATGGGGGGTTCACTGATCACCAGGTCAGTGGGTGTCGGGAAGGATTGCATTTCTGGTCACTAGGAAATTATTCAAGTTAAGAGGGGAGATCACACCTGTTTGATTGTTCATCACCAATGTGGGTGCTGGTGCAATCCTGTGTGAGAAGACCCGGTTATCTGGCTCCTGACTTGATCAGAAAAATTCCTGCAATAATTCAAAATGGTCACACTGTGCTGGTTGGCTGTTCCCTGTGCTGCGTGATGCTTTTTTACTGTTCTCATTCAGTCTCTTTGTCTCTTTGGTATTTGATTGACATTTTCACCACTTTCTTTGAGCTATGTGTTCCACGATAGGCATCCATAGAGAGTCTGGATAGTGTATCTGTCTAGTCTGCCATTTTGAATCCTTCCTTTGGAATCTTGATGTGTTATATTGTGGGTTTTTTTTCTTGTTGCTTTCAGAATTCTCTCCTTGTCTTTAGTTTTCAGGAATTTTATTAGAATGTAACAGACCCTTCTTCCCCTAAAAAAAAACACACTCATTGTCATCGAGTCAATTCTGACTCATACTGACCCTCATTGGGTTTCTGAGGCAGAAAATCATTACAGACGTAGTTTGCTCCATCTTCCTTCTGTGGAGAAGCTGGTGGGTTTGAACCACCAGCCTTCTGGTTAGCAGTCAAATGTCTTAGGCAACATGCCACAAGAGCTCCTGAAATGTAACATCATATTGCCCTCAAGTTGGATCCAAATCATAGTGACCCCTCCTTGGGTTTCCAAGGCAATATCACTATGGAAGTAGATTGTCCAGCCTTCTGAGGAGTGGCTGGTGGGTTTGAACTGCTAGCCTTCTGGTTAGCAGTCAAGTGCCCTAGGCACTATGCTATCAGAGCTCCTTAACCTGGTCTACATAGGAGAAATTTCTTCTTCATTTTTATTTTGATCCATCTTTCTCCACTTATGGTTTTATATGTTTTAATATTTTTGTTAAATGGGGGACATTTTGATATCTGTTTGTAATATTTTGAAGTTCTAAGTTTTCTGATGTACAAAGGAATTATATTTGTTAGATTTACCGCCACTAGCATTTCCTAAATCCCACTACAGAACACTTTTGTTCTTAAGTTTTTCAGCACTGAGGCTGAGTTCTGAAGGATTTATCTTTGTTATTCTAGGAGCTCTGGTAGCATAGTGGCTAAGACACTTGCCTGCTAACCAGATGGCTGGCGGTTCAAACCCACCAGCCACTTCTCGGAAGGAAGGTTGGGCAATCCTTCTTCCGTAGTGATACTGCCTCAGAAACCCAAGGAGGGGTCACTATGAGTCAGGGCCGACAAAACAACAACAACAAAATTCTAAGGCTTCTAGTCCATTGCCATTACTTGTAGGCATTTCCCATATTTTTTTATTTTTTATTTTTTATTGTGATTTGAGTGAAGATTTACAAAGCAATTTCATTTGCCATTAAACAGTTCATACATCTTTTGTTTCATCATGGTGACCAAAATCCACAAAATGTAGAAGTTCTCTTCCTACTTCCTCCTTATGATTACTTTTTCACTGTCCTTCTTTCCTACACAGTCCTGCTTTCTGAAATTTCTCCTTGCAAATGCTGCCATTCGTATCTCTCATGATAGGTTGTTCTAAGCACTGCACCTCCCTGATGTAATTGTTTACCGTGTTGGCCTGCCTATTGTTTGGGTGAAAGTTAAGCCACCAGAATGAGTTCAATTCTAGGCTCTGGTCAAAGGATGACTAGAGGCCACAATTTGAACCCACTAGCCACTCTCTAGGAGCTCTGGTAGCATAGTGCCTAAGGCATTTGACTGCTAACCAGAAGGCTGGTGGGTTTGAACCACCAGCCACTTCTTGGAAGGAAGATTGAGTGTTCTAATTCTGTAGTGATACTTCCCCAGAAGCCCAGGGAAGGGTTGCTGACAGTTGGATCTGACTTGATGGCAGTGAGTTGTTTTTTTTTTTTTTTTAACCACTCTCTGGGAGAAATATTTGGCCATCTGATATCCTAAAGATTTCAGCATAAGAAATGTTATGGGGCAATTCTACTGTGTCGTATAGGGTCACTATGAGTTGGAATTGACTTGATACCACACAAAAACAATATATAGTTTTCTACACTCATTGTACTTTTCTACAGTCTCCCCAGCAATGTATGAGCATTCCAACCTTTCCACACCCTAACCAGCATTTGTTGTTCTCTTTGTTATTCAACTTTGCTATTATTGCTGGGGTGAGATGGTATCTCACTTTTGTTTTGATTTGCATTTTTCTAACGGCTAATAACTGCTAGTATTTTCATATGTTTGTTGGCTGCCTAAAAATCTTCTTTGGTGAAGTGTCTGCTCATGTCTTCTGCCTATTTTTTTAATTAGCTTATTTTCTTTTGGATGTTGAGGTGCTGAACTTTTCTATAAATTTTAGACATAACTTCCTTGTCAGATACATTGTTGCCAAACATCTTTTCCCTATATGCATGTTCTATTTTTCATTCTTTCAGAGAATTCTTTTGATGTGCATGAGAATTAAATTTTTAGAAGGTCCCGTCATTTACTTTATCTTCTGCTGTGTGTACTTTTTTGGTTGTTTGATAGTCTATTTATACCATAAATTAGGGCCCTTGAGTTTACCCCCAATTTGGCTTTGATGAACTTCATAGTTTTAAGTTTTACATTTAGGTCATTCATCTTCTTGAGTTAGCTTTGTGTATGATGTGAGGTATGGATCTTGTTTCATTTTTCTGCAAGTGGATAACAAGTTTGGCCAGCACTGTTTGTTAAAGAGACTATCTCTTCTCTATTTAAAGGGTTTTGGCCCTTTGTCAAATATCAGTTGTCCAGAGGTAGGTGGATCTATTTTCTTTATTCTCATTTTTGTTCCACTGGTCAATGTGTCTGTCATTGTACCAATATCAGGTAATATAGTAGGTTTGGGGATCAGGGACTGTGAAACCTCCTACTTCATTTTTCTTCTTCAGTAGAGCTTTTCTTATCTGAGGTCTCTTTGCTTTCCGTATAGGATTGATGTTGTTATTGGTGCCATCAAAATGTTTCTGAGTCATAGCAACCCTATCTACAAGAGAAACATTGTATGCTCCTGTGTCACTCTCACAATCCTTGTTATGCTTCAACTTATCATTGCAGTCACAGTGTCAATCCACCTAGATGAGGGTTTTCCTCACCCTCTTTTTTTTTTTTTTTTTGCTAACTCTCAACTTCACCAAGCATGATATCCTTCTGAAGGGAATGATCCCTTCTGACAACATGACTGAATTAGGTAGACAAAATCTGGCCACTCTCACTTCTAAGGAACTTACCAGCTGCACTTCTTCCAGAATTTTTGTTCTTATGGAAGTCCATGGCATTTTTACTATTCTTTGCCAACACCCCAATTCAAAGGTATCATCCTCTTCGGTCTTCCTTATTCATTGCCAAGCTTTCACATGCATACGAAGTGATTAAAAATACCATGGCTTTGGTTAAATACACCTTAGTCTTCAAAATGATATCTTTGCTTCTTAACTCTTAAAGAGGTCTTTTGCAGCAAATTTTCCCAGGTGCAGTGTGACATCTGATTTCTTGGCTGCTGCTTCCATTGGTGGTGATTGAGGACATAAGTAAAATGAAACCCCTGACAACTTCAATCTTTTCTCCATTTATAATGCTGTTGCTTGTTGGTCCATTTGTGAGGACTTTTTTTTTTTTTTTTTTTTTTTATGTTGAGGTGTAATCCATACTGAAACTGCAGCCTTTGACTTTCTCCAGTAAATTCTTCAAGTCCCCTTCACTTTCAGTAACCACGTTTGGGTCATCTTCATATCACAGATTGTTACTGAGTTTTTCTCTAATCCTGATTCCACATTTATATTCATAAAGTCCAGTTTCTTGGATTATTTTCTCAGCATACAAATTGAATAAGTATGGTAAATGGATACAACCCTGACTCACACCCTTCTTAATTTTAAACCATGCATTATCCCCTTGTTCTTTTTTGAATGACAGCCTCTTGGTCTATGTTCAGGTTCCTCATGAGTAGAATTAAGTGTTCTGGAATTCCTATTCCTCACAACATTATCCATAATTTGTTATGATCCACACAGTCAAAAGCCTTTGCATAGTCAACAAAACACAGATAAACATCTTTCTGATATTCTTTGCTTTCAGCCAAGGTCAGTCTCACATCAGCAGTGTAGCCCTCATTCCACATACTATTCTGAATGCAGCTTGAATTTCTGGAAGTTCTGTACCAATATACTGCTGCAACTGTTTTTCCATGATCTTCAGGAAAATTTTATTTGTTATATTGATGATATTGTTCAATACTTTCCACATTCTGATGGATCTCCATTCTGTAGAATGGGCACAAATATCAATCTCTTACTGTCAGTTGGCCAGGTAGCTGTCTTCCAAATTTCTTGGCATAAATGAGTAAGCACCTCAAACATTTCATCAGTTTGTTGAAACATCTTAATGGGTATTCCATCAATTCCTGGAGTCTTGTTTTTGTGAATTCCCTTAGTGCATCTTAGTCATCTTCCTTCAATACCATTCATTCACTCTTGATCATATGCTACCTCCTGAAATAGTTGAACATTGACCAATTCCTTTTGGTACAGTGACCCTATGTATTCCTTCCATATTCTTTTGATGCTTCTGGCATCATTCAATATTTTCCCCATAGAATCCTTAAATATTGCAACGTGAGGCTTAAATTGTTTCCTGCAGTTTGAAGAAAAAATTCAGATTGAGAAATGTGGAGCTTGTTCTAACTCCAGGTCTCTGCACATTTTTATAATGCTTTTCTTTGTCTTCCCAAATAGCTCTTTGAAATCTTCTGTTCAGCTCTATTATTTGAACATTTCTTCCTTTAATTTTAGCTCCACTCCACTCAAGATTAAGTTACAGAGCCTCTTCTGACATCCATTTTGGTCTTTTCTTCATTCCATGCCCTTTTAATGACCTTTTGCTTTCTTCATGTATAGTTTTCTTGATGTCATCCCATGGTCTTTGGTCACTGGTGTTCAGTGTGTCAAATCTATTCTTCAGATGGTCTCTATATTCAGGTGGGATATAATTAAGGTAATATTTTAGCTCTTGTGGACTTGTTTTAATTTTCTTCAGTTTCAGCCTGAACTTGCATATGAGCAATTGTTGTTCTGTTCCTCAGTCAGCTCCTGGCCTTGTTTTGACTGCTCCCTCATCTATTTCCATAAATATAGTCAATCTGAGTCTTGTGTATTCCACCTGGTAAGGTCCATGTGTATAGCCTTCTTTTATTTTGTTGAAAAACAAAAGTTATTTGCAATAAATAATTTGTTAGTCTTGCAAAATTCTACCATGTGATCTGCAGTGCCATTTATATCACCAAGGTCTTATTTTATAACTACTGATGATTCTTCTTTCCAACTTTTACATTCCAATCACCAGTAATAATCAATACCTTTTGATTGTATATTTGGTTTATTTCAGACTGCAGAAGTCGGTAAAAATCTTAAATTTCTTCATCATTGGCTTTAGTGGTTGGTGCATAAATTTGAATAATATCATTAACTGGTCTTCCTTGTAGGCATCCACCACTCGCCTGTCAATTTGTCATTCTGTGGTGGCTTGCATGTGAGGCTGGAGGCTATACCACTGGTATTTCAAATACCAGCAGGGTCACACATGGTGGACTGGTTTCAGCAGAGCTGCCAGGTTAAGACAGACTCATAAGAAGGAAGGGGACATCTACTTATCAAAGAATTGATCAGTGAAAACCTTATGAATAGCAATGAAACACTGTTTGATATATTACTGGAAAGCTTTCTGAATAGCCCTGAAACATTGTCTGATACAGTACTGGAAGATGAGCCCCTCAGGTCAGAAGACACACAAAATATGAGGAAGAGCTCCCTCCTGAGTAGAGCAGATCTTAATGATGTGGATGGAGTAAAGCTTTTGGGGCCTCCATTTGAGTATGACTCAAAGTGGGAAGAAACAGCTGCAAACATCCACTAATAATTGAAACATGTAATGTATGAAGTATGAATCAAGAAAAATTGGAAGTGATCAAAAAAGAAATGTAATGCATAAAGATCAATATCCTAGGCATTACTGAGCTGAAATGAACTGTTTTTAGCCATTATGACTCAGAAAACCATATGATCTACTATGCTGGGAATAACAAATTGAGGAAGAATGGCATGCTATTCATCATCACAAGAATGTTTCAAGATATATTCTGAAGTACAATACTGCCAGTGATAGGATAATACCCATACATCTACAAGGAAGACCAGTTACTACTACTATTATTCAAATTTATGCACAAACCAGCAAGGCCAAAGATGAGGAAACTGAAAATATTTACCAATATCTGCAGTCTGAAATTGATCAAATATGCAATCAAGATGTGTTCCTTATTCCTGCTGATTGGAATGCAAAAGTTGGAAACAAAGAGGAATCACTGGTAGTTGGATAATATGACCTTGGTGATAGAAATAACGCTGGAGATCACATGATAGAATTTTGCAAGACCAAAGATTATTCAATGCAAATGTCTTTTATCAACAACATAAACAGTGGAATATACACAGGGGCTTCTCAAGATGGAGTACACAGGAATCACATTGATTACATCTGTGGAAAGAAGCAATGGAGAACCTGAATATCTTCAGCTAAAAGAAGGCCAGGAGTTGATTGCAGAACAGACCATCAACAGCTCATATGCAAGTTCAAGTTGAAGCTGAAGACAATTAAATCAAGTCCACAAGAGCCAAAATATAAACTTGATTATAGACCAAACAAAAACCAAACTCACTTGCCATCAAGTTGGATCCAACTCAGAGTGACCGCTCCTTGGGTTTCCAAAGTGGTATCACTGTGGAAGTAGATTGCCCAACCTTTTTTCTGAGGAGTGGCTGGTGGGTTTGAACTGGCAGTCTTCTGCTTAGCAGTCAAATGCCTTAGGCACTATGCCACCAGAGCTCCCAAACTTGATTATATCCCTCCTGAGTTTAGAGACCATCTAAAGAATAGATTTGATGCATTTAACACCAATAACCAAAAAACAGAGGAATTGTGGGATGACATCAAGAACATCATCCATGAAGAAAGACAAAACGTCATTACAAAGACAGGAAATGAAGTGAAGACCAAAATGGATATCAGAAGAGACTCTGAAACTTGCCCTTGAACAGAGAGTAACTAAAGCACATGGAAGAAATGACAAGATAAAAGAGCTGAACAGAAGATTTCAAAGAGCAGCTAGTGAAGATAAAGTCAATTATTATAAATAAATGTGTAAAGATATATGGTTAGAAAACCAAAAGGGAAGAACACATTCGACATTTCTCAAGCTGAAAGAACTGAAGGAAAACTTTAAGCCTCAAGTTGCAATGTTGAAAGATTCTGTGGGCAAAATATTGACTGATGCAGGAAGTATCAAAAGAAGATGGAAGGAATACACAGAACCACTCTACCAAAAAAAGAATTAGTTGATGTTCATCCATTTCAAGAGGTGGCATATGATCAAGAACCAATGATATTGAAGGAAGAAGTCGAAGCTGCTCTGAAAGGATTGGTGAAGAATAAGGCTCTGGGAATTGATGGAATATTCATTGAGATGTTTGAGCAAATGAATGCTGTATAGGAGACACTCACTCAGTTATGCCAAGAGATTTCAAGGACAACTGCCTGGCCAATTGACTAGAAGAGATCCATATTTTTACTCATTCCAAAGAAAAGTGATCCCACAGAATGTGGAAATAATTGAACAATGTAATTAATATTATATGCAAGTAAATCTTGCTAAAGATAATTCAAAAATGTTTGCAACAGTATATTGACAGAGAACTTCCAGAAATGAAGGCTGGATTCAGAAGAGGATGTGGAATGAGAGATACATTGCTGAAGTGAGATGGATCATAGCTGAAAGCAAAGAATACCAGAAAGATGTTTACTTGCATTTTATTGACTATGAAAAAGCATTCAACAGTGTCGATCATAATGAATTATGGGTAGCATTGAGAAGAATGGGAATTCCAGAACAGTCAATTGTACTTATAAGGAATCTGTATATAGACCAGGAGGCTATTGAACTAGAACAAGGGGATTGGTTTAAATTCAGGAAGGGAATGCATCAAGGTTTCATCCTTTCACCATACATATTCAATTTTTATGCTGAGCAAATTATTCAAGAATCTAGACTATATGCAGGAAAGCATGGCGTCAGGATTGGAGGAAGACTTATTAACAACCTACGATAGGCAGATGACACAACTTTGTTTGCTGGAAGTGAGGGTGACTTGAAGCACTTACTGATGAATATTAAAAACTACAGTTTGCTATATGGATCACAACTCAACATAAAGAAAATTAAAATCCTCACATCTGGGTCAATAAGCAGCATCACAATAAATGGAGAAAAAATTGAAGCTGTCAAAGATTTCATATTCGTTCCACAATCAACACCAAGGGAAGAAGCAGTCAAGACAACAGACAATGTATTGCACTGAGAAAATCAGCTGCAGAAGACCTCTTTATAGTGCTGAAGAGCAAAGATATCTCTGTGAAGACTAAGGTGCACCTAACCCAAACCATGGTATTTTCAGTCACCTCATATGCATGTGAGAGGTGGACAATGAATAAGGAAGACTGAAGAAAAGTTGATGCTTTTGAGTTGTGGTGTTGGCGAAGAATGTTAAAAGTAGCATGGACTGCTAAAAGAACTAATAAATCTGTCCCAGAGGAAGTACAGCTGGAATGCTTCTTGGAAGTAAGAATGTTTAAACTTCATCTCACCTACTTTGGTCATGTTGTCTGTCAGAAAGGATCATTCTCTGGAGAAGGATGTCATGCTTGGTAAAGTGGAGGATCAACGAAAGAGGGAAAGGCCCTCAATGAGATGGATTGACACAGTAGCTGCAGCAATGGGCTTAGGTATAGTAGGGACCATGAGGCTGGCACAGGACCTGGCAGCGTTTTGTTCTGTTATACATAAGGTTGCTATTGACTAGGAGACAACTCGACAGCATACAACAACAACAACAACAACAACAACAGGTTTTCTATGTTTAGCACCATGTAATCTACAAATAGAAATAGTTTTATTTTTTCTTTGCCAATTTGGATGCATTTTATTTCTCTTTCTTTCTTTTTGCCCTGGCTAGGACTTCCAATACAATGTTATAGAAATAATGATGTTGGGCATTCTTGTCTGGTTCCTGCTCACAAGGGGGATGTTTTCACTCTCTATTGAGAATAATGTGGGCTACTTGATTTGCATATATGTTTTTATTATGTGGAGGAATCCCCCTTCTATTCCTATTTTGCTGAGAGTTTTTATTAGGAATGGGTGTTGGATTTTAATTCCTTTTTTGGCACCAACTGATACAATCTCGTGGTTCTTTTCCTTTGTTTACATGATGGGTTATGTTTTTTTCTGCTGGTGAACCATCCTTGCATATCTGGTATGAATCCTACTTGGTCATGATTCATTATATATATATATATATATATAGTGTTGGATATCATTCGCTCACCTTTTGTTGAAGGTTTTTGCATCTATATTGGTAAGGGATATTGGTTTGTAATTTTCCTTTTTAGTGGTGTCTGCTTAGTTTTGGTACCAAGGTTATGCTTGCTTCATAAAAATAATTTGGGAATATTCTATCCTTTTCTGTGTTCTGGAATAGTTTGTGGAATACTGATGTCAGCTCTTCCTTGAATGTTTATTGTAATTCTTTAGTTAAGCCTTCTGGGCCAGGATTTTTGTTGTTGTTGTTAGTTTTTTATGACCTGTTCAATATTTTCTTTTGTTATGGGTCTATTTAAATTTTCTACCTCATCTGTTAATTTCAGAAGGTAGTATGTTTCTACAAATTTGTCAATTTCTTCTAGGTTTTCAAATTTCTTGGAGTACAGTTTTTCATAGTATCCTAATATGCTTTTTACTTCGGTTGGTTCTTTTTTTTTTTTTTAGTTTTTATTTTGGCAAAATTTTATAGATCAGATTTGTTTTATATTCAATATTTCATACATATTTTGTTTTGTAATACTGAATACAATTCCCCACAATGTAATAAATCTCTTTGCCCTTTATTCCTGTTGTACTCCTTTCATTGTGTTCTTCTTAACTATGCATTTACACCTCCCTAGCTGTCTCCTTGCACAAATGCTTCCCTTCCAATCTCCCATGATTAATTGTTCTAAGGAGTCCATCTCCCTGTAGCAATTTTTCTAAGACACTTGACTGCCAACCAGAAGGCTGACAGTTCAAACCCACCAGCCACTCCTCGGAAGGAAGATGGGGCAATCTACTTCCTTAGTATACTGCCTCAGAAACCCAAGGAGGGGTCGCTATGAGTCAGGTCCGACTCGACGGCACACAACAACAACAGCTGTCTCCTTGCACAAATGCTTCCCTTCCAATCTCCCATGATTAATTGTTCTAAGGAGTCCATCTCCCTGTAGCAATTGTTCAGCTCATAGGCCTGTTTATTGTTTGGCTGAGAGTTAAGCCACAGGAGAGAGTGTAATACCAAGCCCAAAGGATGACTAGAGCCGATAGTCTCAGAGGTTTCACCAGTTTCTATCCAACCAGTAGGCCTGTTTTTTTGTTTGTTTTGAATTTGTTCCACATTTTTCTCACACTATCTAGATCTCCAATTTTGATCCCTTTCTGAGTGGTTTACAGTGGTTCTGTTGTAATGTCACCCATTTCATTTCTTATTCGCGTTATTTGCATTCTCTCCATCTTTTCCTTTGTTAAATTTGCCAGAGGTTTGTCCATTTTCTTAATCTTTTCAAGGAACCAACTTGTTCATTCTTTCTA
Organism: Orycteropus afer afer; assembly: GCF_000298275.1. Lineage (NCBI taxonomy): Eukaryota > Metazoa > Chordata > Mammalia > Tubulidentata > Orycteropodidae > Orycteropus > Orycteropus afer. The sequence goes on along the minus strand of NW_006921861.1, from coordinate 3,590,611 downwards.
TTTTTTTTTTCTCTTTCATTTCTTTCTGCTCCAAGCTTATTTATTTATTTTTTTCTAGTGTCATAGATTGTTTTTTTGTTTTGTTTTTGCTACTGTTTTCCTAATTGTTGGAGATGTTGTATTGATTTGTGGTCTTTCTTCTTTTTTTTAATGAGTGTGTTTATTGCTATACATTACCCTCTGAGCACTGCTTTTGTGTCCCAAAGATTCTGGCATTTTGTGTTTTCATTATTGTTTGATTCAATGAATTTTTAATTTCACTTTTTATTTCTTCTATTACCCAGTAGTTTTTAACGAGGGTGTTATTCAGTTTCCTTGTGACTGCTTTTTTTGTTTTTCTTGATCTTCCTATTGTTGATTTCTAATTTTATAGCATTGTGATTTGAGAAGATGCTTTCCAGTATTTCTATGATTTTAAATTTATTGCAGCTTGCTTTGTGGCCTAACATATGATCTATTTTGGAGAATCTTCCATGTGTGCTGGAAAAGAATGTATATTGTGCAATTGTTGACTGAAGTGTTCTGTATATGTCTTTAAGGCCAACTTGGTTGATTGTATTGTTTAGGTGTTCTATGTCTTTTTTGTTTCTTTCTAGATCTATCTTTCATTGAAAGTGGTATAATAAAGTCTCCTCCACTTTGTGGAGTTGTCTATTTCTCTTTTCAGTTCTGTTAAAATTTAATGTATGTATGTGGTAGTTAAAGTTGTGTGTCAACTTGGCTGGGCCTGGTTTTGAGTGATGGGGCAACTGGACATAGTTATTCCCCATAATGAGACTATTAATCAACTCTGTGGTGGAATCTGCAGTGAGCAGTTGAGTAGCTGCCTTAGGGATGTGGTCTGCTCCCAGTATATAAGAATATGCTTTGAGAAAGTCTTAAGTTTATTGAATGCTTGGAAGCTGCATTTAGCCAAATTGTCATTCAGCAGCCTGCCATGCTGGCCCTACCAATCTTAAGCCTGTTTCTGGACTTGGACTAGTGGCCTGATGTGTTGTTTGATAATTTTGTTACTGTGCCATTGGACTTGTCAACCTTGGGTTTTTCAGCCTCAGCAGTCAAAAGCTCCCTGAGAAAAGAGAAGCCTCCAGCTTCAGTGGGTCAGGAGCAAAAGGCAGAACTGAAGCTCAAGGTAAAGGGGTTTTCACACACCCTTAGACTTCTATCCTCCTAAACTGTAAGAGAATAAATCCCTGTTTGTTTAAAACCACCCTTTTGTGGTATTTCCTGTTAGTGTAGCACTAGAGGACACAAACATTGTATTTTTGGGCTCTTTCATTGGATGCAAAGATATTTATTATAGTTATGTTCTCTTGCTCTATTGACCCTTTAATCATTATATAATGTCCTTTCTAGTCATTTTTTTTTTTAAGGCAATTTCATCTGAACTTAATACTGCCATCCCTGCTCTTTTTTGAGTGCCATTTTCTTAATATATTTTCTTGCAACCCTTGATTGGTTTTTTAGTCTAATTTTTCCTTTATGTCTAAGTCATGACTCACATTGATGGATCATGTTTTCTTATTCATTCTTCAGTGCTCTGTCTCTTGATTGGAGCATTTAATCAATTTACATTCAGAGAGTTACTGGCATTTCGGTGTGTGTGTGTGTGTGTGTCTGATTTCTTTGTTACATGTAATTTTCTGTGCTGAGCTTATTTTGCTTACTCACTGCTGTCAAGTTGGATCTGACTAATAGTGACCCCTCCTTGGGTTTCCAAGGCAATATCACTACAGAAGTAGATTACCCAACCTTCCTTCCAAGGAGTGGTGGTAGGTTTGAACTGCCAGCCTTCTGGTTAGCAGTCAAATGTCTTAGGGATTATGCCACCAGAGCTCCTCTGTTTTGCTTATGAATTTTTAAAAATCATTTCCTTCATTGCTATTATTTTAGTATTTGTTAAATAATTGTGCTGTCTTCTCTCTCTGTGTCTCTCTCTCTCTCTTTCTCTTTTTTTCTTGGTTAGAAGGTTAATTAATTTTCTTTGAGTTAATTAATTTCCTGTGATTTATTATTTTTTCTGAAGTGTTTGACTCCTCTCCATTTGAATGTTCTGTAACTACACTATTTATTCCCTTTTTCGGGGGTTTGTACTTGTCTTCATTTACAAATTGATGTCTCTGGCTCCTTGTTTAGTTTCATAAGTTTGTTTTACTTTGAATATTCTATATATGGGTTGGTGTCTCAATTATTTTGTCACGTGTGTTAATCACAGATTGTTGTCTGCTGTTGTTGGTTTTCTGTTCAAAGGATTCCCTTTAGCATCTCTTGTAAGGTTTGTCTGGTTTTAACAAATTCCCTTGATATAAGTTTATCTGGAAATGTCCTAATTTCACTATCATATTTGAGGGACAATTTTGTTGGATATATAATTCCTGGTTGATA
>NW_006921861.1:3565698-3588126 GCF_000298275.1 Orycteropus afer afer | reverse complement strand
GTTTTATATATGTATTCCTTTGCCTTCTCACCTGCATGGTTTCTGTCAATAAAGCAAAGTTTAGTCTCATTGGTTGCCTTTTGTTGATAACTTGTTTTTTTCCCCATGCTGCTTTCAGGATTCTTTTGTTGTCTTTGGTTTTGGAAAATTTGATTATGATATGTTTTGGTGATTTCATTTTGATGTCAATCTGTTTGGGACTTGTTGAACTTCTTGAATTCACATTTCTCTTCTTTCATCATATTAAGGAAGTTCCCTTACAACAAATATATGACAATTTTTCTCTGTGGTTTTATTTGACTCTTTGTGTTTTTGAATTCCAATCATATGTAAGTTATGATCTTAAAGGTGTCACACATACACATTAGACTTCTTTTTTGTTGTCATTATTCTTTTTTTCTGCCTTGGAAAGCATATCCAATTATCAGGTTGGTGCCCCAATAGACATATATTCAAAATGGCTGTACCATCAGGCCAGTTGTCAATTCATAGCTCCTTTTATTTGCTGTTCTCATTCAATTTCTTCTGCTAGTCTGTATTTAATCCAGTTTTTAACCCTTTCCTTCAAAGCTCAAAGTTCCAAGATTATCTTCTGTCTCTGTTTTGGTTGATTTCTTGTTTCTTTGTTGTAGAGGGTGTGGATACCTTTTCTATGTATTCCTCCATCTTGGTGATAGTCACCCTTTTAAACATTTTAAGTCTATGGGTGCTTATTTTAGCTGCTTCTCCCTAAGGTGATTGATTTTTTTTTTCTGGTGTGCAAGGGTCCCTCTGTGTTTCCTTTGTTTGGCTGTAGCCCAGACTGCATACCTTCCTTTATCTCTGTAGGATATAGGGACACAAGTTTCACTTTGTGATTAATTACACGTGTGAAATTTTCCACTGGCCGTATTGAAGATGTAAGTAGTAGGATCAGCTCTCCTGAGGTAAGTTGTTGTTATGTGCTGTTTAGTTGGACCCGACTCATAGAGACCCCTCCTTGGGTTTCCAAGGTGGTATCACTAAAGAAGTAGATTTCCCCATCTTCTTTCTGAGGAGTGGTTGGTGGGTTTGAACCACCAGCCTTCTGGTTAGCAGTGAAATGCCTTAGGCACTATGGTCCCAGAGCTCCTGAGGTAAAGGTGGGAATCAATTTATGTTCTTCACTCATGGATGACCCTGTGCAGGCTTCTCCATAGTGTCCAGTTGTGGGCAGTAAGCCAGTATTTTTTTTCCTCCATTGTGCTGCTGGTTTGATGCATTTTTATCACCCTGGCTGAAGGATAGGGCCTGCAGCTCTTCAGTGTATCTAGGTCTTAGAGACCACTGGCCTCAGATATTAGTGAGATTTGACAGCACTCACTCACCCACTATACCTCAGCCTCCATGTGCCTTTCCCAAAGGCATGGCCCATGAATTCCCACAGCCAATCTGCACCATCTTAATTGGACTATACATTCAATAGCTTAGCTCCTATTCTATGTACTTTGTTCAGGATGTTGCTCATCTCCATTCCCAAATGACCATAATATTGAGTCCTCTGGTTGCCAGTGGCTAGAATCTCCCAGCTTCTGTGATTCTCTTCTCCCCTGTTTCTGGATTCACCTCAACTCTCAAAACCTTAAGCTGCTGTCACTGTGTGGATCTCTGAGACCTCAGTCTGTACTTGTTATATATATTGTTCAGTCGGTTAGTTTAGGGGGATAAGTGGGAGAGACTGTTTACTCTGCCATCTTTTCCCACCTCCTATTTCTTGGATTTCTGTCTGTATAAATTAGAAAAATCTGTTGGAGTTCTTTTGGAATGTAGTGCACCTACTCATGGTCACATTTTGTACCTCAATTTTTGGGGTCTTTTAGGACTGAATCTAGTAATGCATCTAGAAGTAAAGATGAGTAGTAGGGATGGGTCCTGAGGAGAATTAGCAGTGCTTTGCAAGGCAGCTGCTTCAGACAGGGTTTTGCATGTTCTTCAGATAAAGCTGGGACATTCTCCTCAGATTGGGTGAAGAAGTGTCACTTCTACTGGAAAAGAAGACTGAGGAGAATTTAGAGACTCCGTATCTCCAGCTTCATCAGTGACTACTAAGACATCCCAATTCCATTTTTCAGGACCTCATTCCTTCACAATCAATGCTCTCACTTTAACATTAGACAGCTTGGGAGGTTGGGAATTCAATTTGCATAGTAATTCAGTCAATCATAGTATGAGAATCTGAGTTTGTTTTCAGTAATATTAGCCCTAAGATTACAGGAGGTAAAATTTTCTTTGAGGGCACATATAACAACTTTCACATCACTTTTATGCAGTGCTTTATCTGGGAATTGAAGCACTGAATTTATTCTTTTCTTTCTCCACTTTGTCCAATGAAATTAGGATCAACCAGCCAATGTCATTATGCTCATCACTTTGAAAAAAATGTTCTAAAGTATCAAACAGCATGATCACCCAAAACATTGTCTCTCATAAGTGTTAGATTAGGAATGTTAAATAGTATTATATTGCATATCTCTATTGCCACTTCATAACATGAACTATCAGTGTTTTCTTATCTGGAAATTAATTCATTAATGTCTTTAAATCTAACCTATTTGACAACCAATTCCAGAAATACTAAAGCAAGCTTTTTAAAAACTCACCTTTAAGATTTGTTTCCTCTAGAATCAAGCTTGGTATCAAAATGTCTAAATGTCTTAATCAAGGCTCTCTAGAGAAACAGACCCAGTGATATATAGATTGATGAATAGATAGATAGATAGATAGATAGTTAGATAGATAGATAGATAGATAGATACATACATATATTCATACATAGATGATAGATTAGTTTCAAAGAACAAGCTCACACAATTGTGTGGGCTAATGAGTGCAAAACCAAAAAAACAGGCTGGAGATACCAAACCTGTTGTGTCCCAAAACAAACTGTTGTGTCCTGTGTGTCCCAAAATCCATCAGTCAGGGGAAAGGAAGAGTGGAGAAGTCCTGGCAAGATGTCTATTTATAATCTAGAGACAGTATATGCTGTAGGGAAAACTTCCTTTTTGTTCTTAAGGTCTTCAACTTATTGGAAGATATCCATCCACATTATGAAGGGAAACCTACTTTACTTAAGGTCAGCTGATTTAATCACATGTGGGCAATCTACTTCTGTAAAGATACCACCTCAGAAACCCAAAGAGGGGTTGCTATTACTCAAAATCGACTCAACAGCAGTGAGTTTTTTATCTACTTCACCAAAGAATCTGTACTAGTATTTGACCAAACAATTGGGCATCATGACCTAGTGAAATTGACACTTAAAATAAACCATTACAGCTGAATCAGCACATTCTAGAGGAGTGGAGTCCCTAAGTGGTGCAAATGATTAAGTTCTCCACTACTAGTCAAAAGATTTGTGGATCTAACCCAGCCAGAGAAACCTGGGAAGTCAAGCCTGGTGATCTCCTTCTCAAACCTTGAAAATCATGTGGAACAATTCTGCACACATGATGTTGGGTTTTAAGCCAGCCTGGGGGAGCTGGGACAAGTCACAGACTGGCAAAAAAGAAAAAGAAACAAAAGAAAGGCATCCATGTCCCTTTCTAGTGCAGAGCAGGATGTAGTCTGTACTACAGAGAAGACAGAAGGAAATAGCATTGTGTGTGTGTGTGTGTGTGTGTGTGTGTGTGTGTGGTAGGAGAGGTGGCAGGGGAGCTAAGCCCAGAAGAAAGTCTATTCAAATAGTTGGAGGAAGATAGTGTGAGGGGATAAGGGAGCTAACAGTTCTTGAACACTTATAAATGTCAGGCACTGTGCTATGTGTTCTCTGAATTATGTCATTCCACCCCCACAAGAATTCTGTGACATACAGAGTATTAATACCCTCATTTTTCCATTTAGGAAACTGAGGCTTATAGAGGCTCAGAGCAGTAGCAGGAAAATTAGAATCTGAGCTTAGTCCACCCGACTGCAAAGCTATAGCACTTATTTAATTTGTGACACATCTCCCTCAAAGCTGTGTTTATAAGAGTCCTTGGCTTAAAGGACAGAGTGGAGAGCACAGTCACTTGAGTCTCCATTGACATAGCCTTTGCAAGAGGGTGCAGTGGAAACAGTCTGGAAGGGAGCCTGAAGCCCAGATAGTCTGAGAATTTGCCATTACCTTTAACTGCAGCTAACCCTGAGAGGCATGTCTGAGTGTGGGCATTGACCAGTGAATAGGGAGCCAGAAGACAGCTCATTCTTGTCTAGTAACAATAAGAGGAGTCTTCTCCTCTTGCTCCAAGGGCTCATTGGCTATAATGAGGACAAAGATGGTGATGAGAGCTTCCCACCTGCTAGGTTAATGTCATGTGATTCTTACCACAACTCAGAGTGTTGGCTTAGAGAAAAGGGTTTGCTTATGGTCACCCAGATGGGATGCGTGGCTGAGCTTAGATCTGGAGCCTGGTCTCTTTAACTCAGAATCCCTAATGCTTTCTCCACCTCATGAAACGGCTTGTGTTACGTGGGAAGACTGGACTCTGCAAAAACTGTGGATGCAGAATTGGAAATGGAGTTAGAACACCTGGTCCCTTTCCAATCTTGACTACTGCAGTGCTACCTTACCTTTGACTATCCACTTTCCCTCTCTGAGTCTCACTTTTTCATCATGAAATGGAAGCATTATATAGAGGGAGAGAGGTAAGGCGTTACACACATGCATGTGTACAGACACACACACACACACACACGTTTTGTAGCTGAATAGCTATGTCCTTCTCTATCTCTATTCAATAATGGACTCATAACCAAAATATATAAAGTGATCCTAAATAAACATAAAGGGAGACGAATCCAAAGAAAAATTGGCAAAAGACTAAATACACCCTTTACAAGAGAGGCAATAAGCATATGAGAGAGTGCTTATCTCCATTAGTTACTAGAGAAATGAGATAAAAAATTACAGGCAAAGGTTAAAATAAAAAAGTTGATGAATGGGAAGCACTGGCAGAAATGTGGAGCAAGCAAATTCTCATACACTGCTGATTAGAGCATGAATCGGTACAAGACGTTTGGAAAAGTGCTTGCCAGTATCTATGACAGATGAACATTCACATATCATGTTACATAGCAATTCCATTCCCAGTTTGTACCCAAGCAAAATGTGAACCATTAGGCACTAAAACAGATACACACGTATATTCACAGTAGTGCTATTTGTAATTGCCCCAAATGGAAACTACTCAACTGCCTATCAGTAGTAGAAATAATACACAAAACTGTAGTATATTCACACATTGAAATACTATACCATTGGAATACCAATGATAAAAAAATGAACAATGAATGATCGTATATCCATTAATCCAGATGCTAATTCATGGTGATTGAAATCAGGGTAAAGTGTTATATGGAAATACATGACAGGAAGTCATTTACTCGCGGAGCATGAGGGGGTTTCTTTTGGTGCTAGCTGTATGGTATATCAATTTCTAAAAATTCATCAAATAGAACACTTATAAATTATGTCTTTCTCTGTGAAAGCTATACTTCATTGTTTTTAAAAAGATACAAAGAAAATAGATAGTATGGACTAGATGCACTTGAGGGTGTTTCTGTCTCTAATACCTCAGGCTGGAGTGGCCTTGGGAAGACAAAATCAGGAGTTAAGCAAGGACCAGAGAAAAAACAGAGGGAGAAAGAGACAAGGGTCACGGGAGAAAAGAGACAGCCCAAGCTCTGACTAGAGAAACGAAGAGCTTACAGAGCAGGCAGGGAAAGGTCTCACTTACACGGCAGACAGCCTTTCCTGTGTTGAGGTCCCCAGCACACAGCATGTCCTCATGTACAGAGTAGACGCGACTGTTGGGAGTTGATGGTGGGAAATAGTTTCTGCAGAACTCATTCTCTAAGATGCCAACCTCACCCTCCTGAAGATGGAAAGGTGATGGCAGGAACTCTGTGGGAGGAAAAGCAGAAATCAGATATGAGATAGAGCTTACCAGCTCACAGAGATGTGATTATAAGGAGATGCCAATTCCAGCTGACATGACTAGGGAAAGAAGATTGGTGTAGCTGTGATATAGCATGTGTGTGGGGGGCCGAGCAGGGCCTCCTAGCCAAAGAGTGGAGTTTAGATTTCATACTAAGCACATGTAGGGAACTACTGGAGGGTTAATTGACCTTGTAAAAACATTCATTCTGGCTGCTATGTGGAGATGGAACTGCAGGAAGAGGTTAGGAGCTGATGATCAAGTTAGAAGGATACAAGTCTGAAGCCTTATTGGTCTGGCCAGAGTGCAGCAGAAGCACACATAACAGGTGAAACATGGCCCTGCCTGATGGGGCAGCCAGCTGTGGACATTTACCATGCCAACTCTATTTCAAGATAGTGCTCATAGATTACTCTGATGTTCCTACATGTCAGCACTTGTGTAGAGTGCCTGTGTGACATTAAGGTCAGCCAGTGGACAGCCTAGGGGTTCTGTGGCCTACTTGATACTGAGTTTGAACTCAACAGGCTGACACTTCTGTGAAAAGAGAAAGGGAGAGGATGGCTGAGGTTTGAGTCTCTCATTGACATTATATGCTTCTTTGCTCCAGCCCATTTCTTTCCTGTTTCTGTCTCAACTAGGTGTTCTCTCTTCATGCCCAACCCTATCCTATGGGCTATCTTGGAAAATCCTTCTTGTTCTGATTAATGATAGTCCATTCTAGAAGTGTGTCTTTGGAAATGTTGGGGAGTTTGTTGTCATAACAAGTAGTAAGTATTACTGACATTTAGTAAGCATGAACAGAGATGCTAATACAGGCCTGTAGAGTGAAAGAAATCCTGCCTAAAATGCCTAGAAAAGCACTAAGATACTCTAACAACACATAACCCTACAAATGAGGCAAAATTTCCATTCTTCTTTTATCACTATCTTTTATATTTTCCAACATTCTCAATGGAGACTTCTGGGAAAATGGTTGTTTGAGTTGTTCTAAGATCTCTTCCCACATAAACACCAAGAAAAGCAACTAAAATTTTGTATTCAACCTTATAGGAACTGTGAAAAAATAATCAAAAGATGTCAGCATGGAACTTCAAACTAAAACAAGAGAAGAATACATTTTAAAAGTTAGGGAAATCTCTTATCCAGTATCCCCAAATCTCTCTGTCCTAGCATAACACAACCACAACACCAGTGGATCCACAGCTCTCCTGTCCATTAAAAAGGGTCATTATTTCTGGTTCCAAAGTAAAGATGACATACATTGCTAAAAAAATAAATAAAAATAAAAAATTTTAAGGTGTCTATTCTAACCTGTCTGAAGGACTAAAACCTCAATCTGCTGAAGTAAGGGCTCCCACAGAGAGAGTAATAAATGAACAGGGAGGCTGTGCTAGCCAGTGGGTAGATTGGTAAATGTGACCTTTTTGAGCTGTCTGGGAGCTTACAAAAGCACTGATACTTTGGTGTGGTCTAAAGTGGAGCTCTCACAGGGTAGGAGAAGGAGTGGTGAGCAAAAATCAAAGAACTATTTCCACCTAAGGCAATATTGGTGACAAGCCTAGGCAATGCCTGAAAGACTGAAACCTGTTTCCTGAATCACAGCTCTCACAGGGTGAGGGAGGGAGTGATGAGCAAAACTGTGCCCACACAAGATTTTCTTGCAGAAATTGGTTAAATTACAACATATGCAGGATAATTTAAAAAGGTAAATCATTGTAAGTGTCAAATGTTCTGACATCAGTGAAAAATAACAAATGCATAAAGGAACTGGAAATGGTGGCCCATTACAAAAGAACAAAGAAGTCTGGCTCTCTGGATCTTTGTCCATTACAGAAGAACAAAGAAGCCTCTATAGAAGCCTGGATCATGAGCATATTAGAAGAAAACAATGCAACAAAAATATTAATCATGCTCAAAGAACTAAAAGAAATCAAGAAAAGATTGAATAAACAAAATAAGAATATAATTAAGGAGATAAAGAAACCTCGAAACTCACTGCCATCAATTCGATTTCAACTTAGAGCAACCCCTTTTGGGTTTCTGAGGTGATAAATCTTTATGGAAGTAGACTGCCCAGTCTTCCTTTTGAGGAGTGGCTGGTGGGTTTGAATCACCAACCTTCTGGTTAGCAGTCAAATGCTTTAGGCACTACACCACCAGAGCCCCTAATTACAGAGATAGACACAATAAAAAGAAACAAAATAGAAACGCTGGAAATGAAAGATACAATAGATAACATAAAAAATACCATTGCAAGGACTTAACTGTAGATTGAGAAGATGTAAGAAAAGATTCCATCATTCATCTGTTAATTTGTCATACTGTGATGGCTTGCCTGTTGCTGTGATGCTGGAGGCCATGCCACTAGTATTTCAAATGCCAGCAGAGTTACATGTGGTGGACAGGTTTTAGCAGAGCTTCCAGACTAAGACAGACAGTGAAGAAGGAATGAGCTATCCACTTCTCAAAGAATTGGCCAGTTAAAACCTTATGAATAGCAATGAAACGCTGTCTGATATATCACTGGAAAACTTTCTAAATAACCCTGAAACATTGTCTAATATACCATCAGAAGATGAGCACCTCAAGTTAGAAAGCACTCAAAATACAACTGAGGAAGGGCTGCCTCCTCAAAGTAGAGTTGACCTTGATGACGTGGATGGAGTAAAACTTTTGGAATCTCCATTTGCTGATGGGGCATGACTCAAAATGGAAAGATACAGCTGTAAATATACATTAATAATCAAAACATAGAATGTACAAAGTTTGAATGTAGGAAAATTGGAAGTTGTAAAAAAAATAAATGAAAGAAACACATAAAGATCAATATCCTAGGTATTTCTGTTGTTGTTCTTAGGTGCCATCTAGTCATCCCTGATTCATAGCAATCCTATGTACAACAGAATGAAACACTGCCCATTCCTGTGCCAGCCACACAATCCTTGCTATATCTGAGCCTATTTTTCCAGCCACTGTGTCAATTCATCTCCTTGAGGGCCTTCTCCTTTTTCATTGACTTTCACTTTACCAAGCATGATATTCTTCTCCAGGTAATGGTCCCTTATGACAGCATGATCAAAGTAGATGAGATGAAGTCTGGCTATTCTCACTTCCAAGGAGCATTCTGGCTGCACTTCCTCCAGGACAGATTTGTTTATTCTTTTAGCAGTTCATGGTACTTTCAGTATTCTTCACAAACACCACAACTAAGAAGCATCAACTCTTCTTCAGTCTTCCTTATTCATTTTCTACCTTTCACATGCATATGAGGTGACTGAAAATACCATGACTTGGGTTAGGCACATGTTAGTCTTCAAGGAAGCATCTTTGCTCTTCAGCACTTGAAAGAGGCCTTTTGCAGCAGATTTGTCCAGTACAACATGTCATCTGTTCTCTTGACTGCTGCTTCCATTGGTGCTGATTGAGGAACTAAGTAATCCTAGGCATTAGTGAGCTGAAATGAACTACTATTGGCCATTTTTAAACAGATAATAAAATGATCTACAATGATGGGAGTGACAAATTGAAGAGGAATGGCATCACATTCATCATTACAAAGAATGTTTGAAGATCAATCTTGAAGTACAATGTTGTCAGTGATAGGATAATATCCATACCTCTACAAGGAATATCAAATATATCCACCAATCACTGAAGCCAAAGTCTAGGAAATTGAAGATTTTTACCAACTTCTACAGTCTGAAATTGACCAAACATGCCATCAAGATGTACTGATTATTATTGGAGTTTGTAAGGAAAAAATTTGAAACAGAGATGAATCATTGGTGTTTGGAAAATATGGCCCTGGTGGAAGAAATGATACTGGACATCAGATGACATAATTTTTCAATATTAACAACTTATTCATTGCAAATACCTGTTTTTCAACAACATAAACATTTGGACCTCACCAGATGGAATACACAGGATCCAGATTGACTATATCTGTGGAAAGAGGCAAGGGAGAAGCTAAATATATTCAGTCAAAACAAGGTCGGGAGGTGACTGTGGAACATATCTTCAATTTCCCATATGCAAGTTCCAGCTGAAGCTGAAAAATAAATAAATTAAATTAAAACAAGTCCAGGAGAGCTAAAATGCTACCTTAGTTATATCCCACCTGAATTTAGAGACCATCTGAAGAATAGTTTCTATACATTGAACACCAATGACCAAAGACCAGACAGGTTGTGGGATGACATCAAGAACATCATCCATGAAGAAAGGAAAAGGTCATTAAAAAGATAGGGAGTGAGAAAGATGGAGTCATACCTGAAGCCCACATATTTGTTCCCTTTAGCATATTGATTTCCAAAATCTAGGTGTAGCAGTTAGAAGCAGGAATTCTGGAGCTGTGACCAGCTGAGTAGTAAGAGTGTGTGAAATTTAGTGGAGATGGAGAAAAGAGCAGATTAAACAGCCAGGAAAAATAAATGAGTTGAGTAAAAAATAAACAAGTAAAAAATAAATAAATGAGCCCATCAAGTGGAGAGATGGAGAGGAAAAGAAGTGGAAAAATCATTAAAAATACAGGGGAGAGCTGCAGAGGGTAAAAAAAGAAAAAAAAGGTGGGGGGCACCATAGAACCCACGGAGGTTTCAGGAACTCAGAATACCCACACCAGGAGCTTCTGACAGTAACCTTGGGAGCCAAGCTGAAAGAACCACATTACATCACCACAACACCTGTCCCAACTGCAAATCCCCTTCATGGCAAACAGAGACCTGCATCCACATTCCCAACAGTGATTACATCAACACAAAGAAAACTGGAGAGCAACCCAGCACATCTGAATTAATAACAACAACAAGAAAAAAAGGTCCATCCACCACACTTGCAAATGTATTTAAACATAAAATCAGGGTGAAAGAAATCAGGACATAACTAACAGTGAAAGACAACTTCAAAATGTCTAGGAAGGAACAGACACCCTCAAATCAAACAAAAAACAAAAACAGGATAAGACAATAGAAATAAAGCCCCAGGCTAAACACTTATCTAACATGGAAGAAGAACAGACAATAGAATTATCTGAGAAGGAATTTAGAAGACATATATAGAGAACTCTACAAGAGCTCAAGGAAACCACAAACAGAATCAAGGAGAATGCAGACAGTCCTCTGGAATAATTCAGGAAAACCATTCAAACAAAATAACAAGATGAGTGCACAATCAGAACTCATACAAAAACAGCATTTAGAAATCCAGAAGATGAACACTAAAATTAGAGAGTTAGACAACACAGTGGAAGGACAAAAGAGTAGACTAGCACTGGCTGAAGAAAAAATTTCCCAACTAGAAGATAAATCCCTCGATGCTAGCCTGTATGAAGAAAAATCAGATCAAAGATTTAAGAGAAATGAAGGGAGCCTAAGAGTTACATGAAAAGAAACAACATACATCTCATTGGAATACTAGAAGAGGGGAAAAAAAAAAAACCTGAGAAAATTGTGGAAGACATGTTAACAGAAATTTTCCCCCACATAATGAAGTAAGAAAAGATATCTGTCCAAGAAGCTCAAAGAACCCCATATAGGATTAATCTCAAGAAAAGGTCACCAAGACATATCATAATCAAATTCTCCAAAACTAAGGACAAAGAAAGAATCTTGCAAACAGCCTAGGAAAAAAGAAGTGTCACCTAAAATGGACAGCTAATAAGACTAAGTTCTGATTATTCAGCAGAAACCATGCAGGCAAGAAGACAATGGGATGGCATACATAAAACATTGAAGGAAAAGAACTTCCAACCATGAATTCTATATCCAGCCAAATTGTCCATCAAATATGAGGGTAGAATCAAGACATTCTCAGAAAAACAGAAATTAATGGAATTTGTGAAAAACAGACCAAACATACAGGAAATTCTAAAAGAAATCCTTCCAACAGAGAACTCACAATGGAAAACAGCAAATTAAAATCAGGACACTTGTCATTCACATGTAAAGCCAAACCAGAAATACCCACCCTTTGCCATCAAGTTGGATCGACTCATAGTGACCCCTCCTTGGGTTTCCAAGGAAGTATCACTATGGAAGTAGATTGCTCAACCATCCTTCCGAGGAGTGGCTGGTGGGTTTGAACCACTAGCCTTCTGGTTACCAGTCAAATGCCTTAGGCACTACACCACCAGAGCTCCCAAACCAGAAATAGAAGGTCAAAATAAGCTCATAAAATATTGCACACAAAGAAACAAGGAAGTCAATCTCCAGATAGCACCAGCAACAAAGAAAATAGAAAGAATAAAAGATCTAATTACAAAACTTCCAAATGGAGAGGAAGATAGGACAATGTCCTTATGGAACAGACTTCCAAAATTAAAAAGACAAGAATTCACTTCAGGGTAACCACAGAGAAAATTAACAATCCCCCTAAGCAAACCAAGAAAAGAAGGAAAACATATGGGCTGAGTAAGCACAAAACAAACAATAAAGAAGAACAGTGAAGAAACACTTGATAACACAATGAGGTCTGCACAGAAAAGTATTTGGGCCGAGGAAATCACCAACAGTACAACAAAAAACACAATAGAATGACAGCAATAAATTCATACCTATCAGTAATTATACTCAATTTGAATGGACTAAATGCACAAGTCAAGAGAAAGAGAGTAGTAGATTGGATAAGAAAAGAAGACCCACCAATATGCTACCTAAAACAGACTCAACTTAGATACAGAGATAAAAACATATTAAAAATTAAGGGGTGGGAAAAAAATACACCAAGCCAATGCTATCCAAAAAAGAGCAAGAGTGGCAATATTAATTTCTGATAAAATAGACTTCAAGGTGAAAAACAGGGACAAAGAAGGACATTATCTGATGCTAAAATGGTCAATTTACTAAGAAGACATTACCATAATAGATTCAATGTACCCAAAATAAGTACTTCAAAATACACGAAGCAAATATTAACTGAATTGAAAGGAAAAACAGACAACTCTACAATACTAGTAGAAGACTTAACACATTGCTTACAAGGAGCAACAGAACAACTAGAAAAAAACTCAACAAATATTCACAAGGACTCAACAACACAATCTACCAATTTGACCTCATAAACATACAGACCACTCCATCCAACAAAAGCACAATTCACATTCTTCTCCAGTGCACATGGATCATTCTCCAGACTAGATCATATGTTAGGACATAAAACAAGCCTAAATAAATTTAAAAACATTGAAATACTACAAAACATCTTCTCAGACCACAATGCTGTAAAATTAGAAATCAGTAATAGAGAAATCAAGGAAAAATATCATATGTGGAAGTTGAATAATATACTGTTCACTACTGGGTAATAGAAGAAATAAACTGAAATTAAAAAAAAAAATCCTAAAAACTAATGAGAATGAAAATACATCTTATCAAACCAATGGGACACAGTGAAAGCAGTACTCAGAGGTCAATTTATAGCAATACATGCACACATCAAAAAGGAGGAAGCTGGTTTTGGTTCAATATCAGAAAAACAATCAATGTAATCCATCACGTAAACAAAACAAAACAAAAGAACCATATGATTGTATCAATCAACACAGAAAAGGCATTTGATAAAATCCTACACCCATTCCTCTTCAG
Source organism: Orycteropus afer afer (assembly GCF_000298275.1). Classification (NCBI taxonomy): domain Eukaryota; kingdom Metazoa; phylum Chordata; class Mammalia; order Tubulidentata; family Orycteropodidae; genus Orycteropus; species Orycteropus afer. Next base: position 3,574,607 of record NW_006921861.1, on the reverse strand, counting down.
AGCTCTCAGCAAAATAAGCATAGTGAGAAAATTCCTCAATGTAATAAAGGGCATATATGCAAAGCCAACGGCCAACATCATTATTAATGAACAAAGACTCAAGGCATTCCCCTTATGAATGGAAACCAGACAGGGATCTCTTCTTTCACCTCTCTTATTTAACATTATACTGGATATCCTGGGCAAGGCAATAAGGTAAGAAAGAGAAATAAAAAGCATCCAAATTGGCAAAGAGGAAGTAAAACATCTCTATTTGCAGATGATATGATCCTGTACATAGAAAACCCAAGAGACTCAACAAAAAACTACTGGAATGAATAGAGGGGTTCACCCAAGTGTCAGGATACAAGGTCAACATACAGAAATTAGTTGGATCCCTCTACTTCAAAAAAGAGGCCTCTGAAAAGGAAATAAGGAATACAATACCATTCACAATAGCTACCAAAAAGATAAAATATGTAGGAATAAATCTCACTAGAGACACAAAAACCTATACAAAGAAAACCATGAAACACTACTATAAGAAACCAGGAGGAATTTACATAAGTGGAAGAACTTGCCTTGTTCATGGATAGGAAGACTGAACATTGTGAAAACGTCTACTACCCAAAGCAATTTACACATTCAATGCAATCCCAATCCAGATAACAACAAAATTTTTTAATTACATGGAAAAAACAATTACTAACTTTATATAGGAAGGAAAGAGACCTCAGATAAGCAGAGCATTACTGAAGAAGAACAAAGTAAGAGGTGTCTCACTCCAGGATCATAAAACTTACTATACAGCCACAGTAGTCAAAACAGCATGGTGTTGGTACAATGACAGACAGATAGACCAATGGAACAGAATTGGAAGTCCAGAAATAGACCCATCCATCTATGGATATCTGATCTTTTACAAAGGTCCAAAACCCATTAAATGGGGAAAAGATAGCCTCTTTAACAAATGGGGCTGGCAAAATTGGATATCCAGTTGCAGAAAAATGAAATAGGACCCATACCTCAACCCATACACAAAAACAAACTCAAGTTGGATCAAAGACTTCAATGTAAAACCCAAAATGATAAAATTCATCAAAGACAAAATAGGGGCAAAAGTTAGGAGCCCTAATTTATGGCATAAATAAACTATCAAACATGACCCAGAATGCACAAGAAGTAGAAGAGAAGCTAGATGACTGGGACCTTTTAAACATTAAATTCTTATGTGCCTCAAAAGAGTTTATCAAAAAGGTTAAAATAGAATCTATAGTTTGGGAGAAAATATTTGTCTATGACATATCTGTTGTTAAGGACTTATCTCTAAAATCTATAGAAAACTTCAACACTTCAACACAAAAAGACAAACAACCCAATTCAAAAATGGTCAAAAGACTTGAACAGACATTTCACTAAAGATGATATGCTGGTGGCTAACAAACACATGAGAAATTGCTCACGATCTTTAGTCACTAGAGAGATGCAAATCAAAACAATGATGAGATATTATCTCACTCCAGCAATAATAGCAAAATTCAACAGGACACAAAATAACAAATGCTGGAGAGATTGGAACTCCTGTGCACTGCTGGTGGGATTGTAAAATGGTACAACCATTGTGGCAAATGGTATGGCGTTTCCTTAAAAAGCTGAAAATAGAAATACCACTTGAACCAGCAATTTCATTACTAAGAATATATCCTAAAGAGGTGAGAGACAGGACATGAACAGATGCATGCACACCTATGTTTATCGCAGTACAATTCACTATAGCAAAGAGATGAAAACAACCTAAATGCCTATCAACAGATGAATGGGTAACCAAATTATGGTACATTCACACAATGGAATACTATGCTACATCAAAGAACAATGAAGGATATGAGAATCACCCCACAATATGGATGAGCCTGGAGGACCTTATGGTGAATGAAATAAGTCAATCTGGAAGGACAAATATTGTATGAGCCCATTACTGTGAAAAGACAAAGAAGGGCTGGCTTCATGAAGGGAACTCACTTTGTAGGGGGTGGGGAGGGAAGAAGAGGGAATAATTTTGGGCTAATTGGTGGCCACATGCTGAATTGGGTAAGAGGACGGATGGTATGGAAAAAGTCTATGACCACGATGATAACATTAGGAAAAGGGAGGACACTGAATTGTGCACATAAGATATAGACAACAGAGGCTAATACAAGTATATCCACAATACTGCATTACCATTAACACCAAACACAAGATTACAGACAAACACATAAACATCTGAGAAGATCAGATGGGGGACAATGAAAAGGATTATACTCTAGACTGGGAGCTCTGGTAGCATAGTGGCTAAGACACTTGCCTGCTAACCAGATGGCTGGTGGTTCAAACCCATCAGCCACTCCTCGGAAGGAAGGTTGGGCAATCCTACTTCCATAGTGATACTGCCTCGGAAAACCAAGGAGGGGTCGCTATGAGTTGGGTTTGACTCAACGGCACATAACAACAACAACAACATACTCTAGACCAAGGATAGATTCAGCAGAGGCTAATCTTGCACAGATACCAATGATACAAAATTCATGCAATCCTTACAGAAACAACCGAAGGCAGACATAGAGCAATCCCTCACAGTCAGCCAGATACTATGGGAGAGAGATCCAATGGACCTACTGACTCAGGACCATTGTTTTGGGAGACACTAGAGTCAATTGGCACAATAAAATACATAAAAATCTTGTTCCACAAATTACGTTGGTGAGTAGCAATTGGGGTCTTAAAAGCTTTCAAGTGGCCATCTAAGATACAGCTAATAGTCTCCTATCATCAGAAGCAAAGAAAAGTGCAAAAAAAAAAAAAAAAAAAAAAGCCAAACAAAAAACCAAGGACATTTGGAGGCAATCAGCCCTAGGACATGATGGACCACAAGATGAGAAGAATAGATGATGCCCTGCTACAAATGCCAACCACTCAGCAAAGGCTCAAAACTGGAGAACCAGGATAGAGTGGGAGAAAAATGTGGAACAAAATCCAAAAACACAATATTGACCAGAATTACTGGTTGGATGGAGTCTAGTGGGACCTCCAATACTATGGCCCTGGGATACACTTCAGGCCTGGAATACAACTCCCTCCCAGGGGCTGGCTCTCAGCCCAATAGTAAACAAGATGTACACACAGACCACTCAACCCAGCATAACGCACCCATATAGTCTATGCAGATGTATCTCTAGGAGAAATCCATCACAGGGCACTAGAAGGAAATGCAGGATATACATAAGTGCATAATTATGAGAGGCATGGAAGGGTTACTGGGCAGGGACAGGAGGAGATTGGATTAGGATTGGGTATGGTAATTAGGCAGTGAAACCAAATGTACATGAAATGTTGAATAAAAGCAAATTCTGCCCTGTAAACTTGCATCTACAATAAAATAATAAAAAAAATTAAAAAGAGGAAAGAAATAAAATCAACACTCTAATGTAACAGCTCCCACAATTAGAAAAAGAGCAACAAAAGAAATGTACAGTATACAAAAGTAAGGAAATAATAAAGATCAGAGCACAAATAAATGAAACAGAAAACAAAAAACAGAAGAGATCATCAACAAAACAAGAAGTTGGTTCTTTGGAAAGATTAACAAAATTTACAAACCACTGGCAAATATAACAAAAGAAAAGAGAAGATGCAAATAGCAAGAAGAATAAACAAAAAGGGTGAAATCACAACAGAACCAACTGAAATAAAAAACATATTAACAAAATATTATGAAGAACTGTACTCCAAACAATTTGAGAAACTAGAAGATATGAACAGGTTTCTAGAAACACAAGAGCTACCTAAACTATTCCAGTTGGAGACAGAATACTTGAACAGACCCATAACAAAAGAAAAAAATGAGCAAGTCATAAAAAAAAAAAAAAAAAAAAAATCCCCACAAGAAAAAATCCTGGCCCAGACAGCTTCACTGGAGAATTTTACCAAACATTCAGGGAATAGTTGACCCCTCTACTACTCAAACTATTCCATAACATAGAAAAAGATGGAATACTTCCAAATTGATTTTATGAAGCAAGGATAACACTGATTCTAAAACCAGGGAAAGACACCACTAAAAAGGAAAACTACAGACCAATATCATGAACATAGACACAAAAATCTTCAATAAATTCCTAGCCAACAGAATCCAACATATTATCAAAAAACAATACATCTTGACCAAGTGGGATTCATACCTGGTATACAAGTATGGTTCAACACCAAAAAAAACAATCAATAAAGTCCACCACATAAATAAAATACAAAAAAATAACCATATGATCATATCAATTGACATAGAAAAGGCATTTGATATAATCCAACATTCATTTCTGTTCAGAACTCTCAGTAAAATAGGGATAGAAAGGAAAATGCTGAACATAATAAAAGGCATATATGCAAAGCCAATGACTAATATTGTTAACAGAGAAAGGCTCAAAACATTCTCCTTACAAATGGAAACCAGACAAGGATGCCTTCTATCACCTCTTCTATTTAACATTGTATTGGAAGTCCTAGGCAGGGCATTAAGGTAAGAAAGAGAACTAAAAGGCATCCAAATTGGCAAAGAAGAAGTAAAGCTATCTCTATTTGCAGATGACAGGATCCTATACACAGAAAATCCAAGAGATTCAGAAAAAAAAAAAAAAAAAACTACTGTAACTAATAGAGTTTCAGCAAAGTGACAGAATACAAGGTCAACATACAAAAATCAGTTGCATCTCTCTACATCAACAAAGAGGCCTCCAAAAAGGAAATAAGGAAAACAATACCATTCACAATAGCTACCAAAAAGATAACATATGTAAGAATAAATCTTACTAGAGGCACAAAGGATATATATACTATAATACACTACTACAAGAAACCACAAGGAATTTACATAAGTGGAAGAACCTGCCTTGTTAATGGATAGGAAGACTGAATATTGTGAAAATGTCAATACTACCCAAAGCAATCTACACATTTAATGCAATCCCAATCCAGATACCATCAACATTTTTAATGATATGGAAAAACCTATTATGAACTTCATATGGAAAAGAAAGAGACATCAGTTAAGCAAAGTCCTACTGAAGAAGAAAAGCAAAGTGAGAGGTCTCACATTTCCAGATCTCGAAGCCCACTATACAGCCACAGTAGTTAAAACAGCATGGTACTGGTACAATGATAGACAGATAAGCCAATGCAACAGAATTGAAAACCCAGAAATAGACCCATTCATCTACAGACAGCTGATCTTTGATAAAGGACTAAATTAAATGGGGAAGAGATAACCTCTTTAACAAATGGTTCTGGCAAAATTGGAAATCCACCTGCAGAAAAATGAAACAAGACCCATACCTCACTCCATACACAAAAACAAACTCAAGTTGGATCAAAGACTTAAATGTAAAACCCAGAAATATAAGGCTCATCAAAGATGAAATAGGGGCAAATGTAGGGGCCCTAATTTACAGCATTAATAGACTATCAAGCATAACCCAGAATGCACAAGTGGCAGAAAAGAAGCTAGAGTATTGGAACCATTTCAAAATTAAATTCTTACGTGCATCTAAAGACTTCTCCAAAAGGGTAAAAAGAGAACCTACAGATTGGGAAAAATTATTTGGTTATGACATATCTAACAAAGGACTTATCTCCAAAATTTACAGAAATTTCAACACCTCAAAGCCAAAACACAATCAATCCAATTCAAAAATGGGCAAGGAACATGAACAGACACTTCACTAAAGATGATATACTAGCAGCCAACACACATGTGAGGAAATGCTCATGATCTTTAGTCATTAGAGAGATGCACATCCAAACAATGATGAGATATCATCTCACCCCAGCAATAATAGCAAAGTTCAAGAGGACAAAAAATAACAAATGCTGGTGAGGTTGCAGAGAAATTGGAACTCTCATACACTCCTGGTGGGACTGGCAAATGGTACAACCATTGTAGAAAATGGTATGGCATCTCCTTAAAAAACTGAAAAATGAACAAGCAATTCCATTACTAGGAATATATCCAAAAGAAGTGAGAGACAGGACACGAACAGATATATGCACAACCATGTTGATCACAGAAAAATTCACTATAGCAAAGAAATGGAAACAACCTAAATGCCCATCAACATATGAATGGATAATTAAATTATGGTACATTCACAAAATGGAATACTATGCTACATTAAAGAATAATGAAGACTACATGAATCATCTCACAATGTGGATGACTCTGGAGGATATTATGCTGAGTGAAATAAGTCAGTCACAGAAGGACAAATATTACATGAGCCCATTAATGTAAAAAGTCAAGGAAGAGTTTTCTTAGGGAAGGAAACTCACTTTGAAGGTTATTGGGGATGGGAGGGAAAGGGAGGGAAAATTTCAGACTAGATGGGGGCCACACATTGAGTTGTGTAAGGCATGTGACAGTATGGAAAGAGTTTGTGACCAGCATGATTACTTTGGGGAAAGGGAAGACACCGAAACATGCACATAAGATATAAACGACAGAGGCTAATGCCAGTACGTGCACAGTACTGCATTATCACTAACACCAAACACCAGACTACAGATAAATGCATAGACAATTGAAAATATCAGATGGGGTCAGAATATAGGAAGGTAACCCTGGACCAATGATAGATTTAGCTGAAGATAATCTCGCATAGATACTAGTGAGACAAAATAACCACAATCATCACAGAAGCAACAAAAGACAGAGTTGGAGTAGTCTCTCACAGACACCCAAACATCTTGGAAGAGAGAACCACTGGGCCTGCTGACTCAGGACCATGGTATTGGGTGACAACAGGCTCAATTGGCACAACATAATATATAAAAATCTTATTCCACAACCAACTTTTGTTAGTAGCAAAGCTTTCAGGTAGCCATCTAAGATGCAGCTAATGGTCTCCTCTCTGAATTCTGAAGTGAAGAAGAGTGAAGAAAATCAAGGACATCTGGAAACAATTAGTCCAAGATTATGATGGGCCTCAAAACCAGAAGAAGTAGATGGTGTCTGGCTACCAATTCCAACCACTTAAAAATGGAGATCCTGGATAGATTGGGAGGAGAAACAGGGAATAAAATTCAAAAGCACAATAATGTCCATTATTACTGGCCAGAAGGAGTCTGGTGGGACGCCCAAGATTATGGTCCTGGGATACACTTAGGGCCTGGGATAAGACTCAGCCCCAAGGACTGGCTCTCAGACTAACAGTAGAAAGACTTACATGCAGAACAGTGAACCCAGGGCAATGCACTCTACTACTCTAAGGAGATATGTCCCTTGGAGCAACCAACCATGGGACACCAGAGGGGCAGCATTCACATGGAGGGAAAGCTGGACAGACAAGAGTGCATCATTAAGAAGGGCACAGGGAGGGGAGGTCACAAAGAAGGGAGGGAATGAGAGTGGTTTAGGTTTGGAGATAGTAACTGGGGAGTGAAACCAAATGTACACAAACTGTTGAATGTAAAACAAATTCTTCCCTGTAAATTTGCACCCAGAGCACACACACACACACCCCCACACACAAGGATAGGAAAGGAAGAGATCAAAATGGATGTCAGAAGAGACTCTGAAACCTGCTCTTGAATGGAGAGTAGCTAAAGTAAATGGAAGCAATGACAAAAGAGCAAAAGAGCTGAACAGAAGATATTAAAGAACAGGTGGAGATGAAAAAGTAAAGTATTGTAATGAAATATGCAAAGACCTGGAGTTATAAAAGCAAAAGGGAAGAACATGCTCAGCATTTCTTAAGCTGAAAGGATTGAAGAAAAAAATTCAAGCTTCGAGTTTCAATATTGAAAGATACTATGGAGAAAATATTGAATGATGCAGGAAGCATCAAAAGAAAATGAAAGGAATACACAGACTCACTGTACCAAAAAGAATCGGCCAATGTTCAGCAATTTCAGAAGGTGGCATATAATCAAGAACTGATGGTATTGAGGAAGAAGTTCAAGATGCACTGAAGAAATTGGCAAAAAAAGAAGTCTCCACGAATTGACAGAATGCCCATTGAGATGTTTCAACAAATTGATGCCACACTGGAGACTTACTCATCTATGCCAAGTAATTTGGAAGACAGCTCACTGGCCAACTGAATGGAAGAGATCTATATTTGTCCCCATTCCAAATGAAGGTGATCCCACAGAATGTGGAAATTACAAAACAATATCATTAATATCACATTCAAGCAAAATCTTGCTGAAGATAATTGAAAAACAGTTGCAGCAGTATATTTATAGGGAACTTCAAGAAATGCATGCTGAATTCAGAAGAGGACATAGACCAAGGGATATCATTGCTGATGTCAGATGGATCTTGATGAAAGCAAAGAATACCAGAAATATGTTCACTTGTGTTTTATTGACTATGCAAAAGCATTTGAATGTGTGGATTATAAGGCATTTGACTGCTAACCAGAAGTTCGGCGGTTCAAACCCACCAACCACTCCATGGAAAGAAGACTGGGCTATCTACTTCCATAAATATTTACCACCTAGGAAACCTAAAGGGGTTGCTATGAGTAGGGATCAACTCAGTGGCAGTGAGTTTGGTTTTTTGCTTTTTGTATTGCACAAGGGAAATCTCTTGCAAAAGACCTTTTTAAAGTGTAGAAGAGCAACGATGTCACTTGAAAAGACTAAGGTGCTCATAACCCCAGCCATGTTATTTTCAGTTGCCTCATACACCAGGGTTACAGATTAGGAGAGACAATTCAGGGACGCCCGAAGTAGCAAGCGGGAAGAGCAGGAGAAAGGGGATTAAAAGCCAGGAAGCCAGAGAGAAGAGCAGTCAGTCGAAGGGATTAGGCGAGGAGAGGCAACTCAGGCCCACCCAGAGTAGCAGGCCGGAAGAGCAGGTTGTTGTTGTTGTTGTTGTTATGTGCCGTCGAGTCGGC
>NW_006921861.1:3559165-3561982 GCF_000298275.1 Orycteropus afer afer | reverse complement strand
AATGCTCCTTGGAAGCAAGAATGGCCAGACTTTGTCTCACCTATTTTGGTCATGTTGTAAGAAGGGACCGTTCCCTGGAGAAGGATGTCACGCTTCGTAGGGTGGAGGGTCAACGAAAGAGGGGGAGGCCTTCAAAAAGATGGATTGACATGGTGGCTGCAATGATGGGCCCAAGTATAGCAGGGATTGTGGGGCTGGCACGGGATCGGGCAGTGTTTCGTTCTGCCGTGCGTGGGGTCGCTATGAGTTGGAAATGACTCGACGGCACTTAACAACAACAACAACATACACCATGTGAAAGTTTGAAAGGAAAATCGAAGAAGAGTTGATGTTTTTGAGTTGTGGAGTTGGCAAAGAATACTGAAAGTACCATGGACTGCTGGAAGAAAGAACAAATCTGTCTGGAAGCAGTGCAGGCAGAGGCCTCCTTGGAAGCAAAACTGGCCAGACATTGTCTCATCTACTTTGGTCATGTTTTCAGAAGGGATCATTCCCTGAAGGAGGATATTATGCTTGGTAAAGTGTATGGTTGATGAAAAAGGGGAAGACTTTTAACAAGATTGATTTGCATAGTGGCTACAGTGATGGGCTTAAATATAGCAAGGATTGTGAGGATGGCACATGACCGGGCAGTGTTTCATTCCTTTATACTCAGATTCACTATGAGTCAGATCTGACTCAACAACACCTAAAATCAAGAAGAAGATAAAAATTACTACTTAGAGGATAAAGTAATCAAATTTACAGACTCTGAAGAGGAGCAAGAGAGAAGGCTCAAGACTGTTGAGCCTTGCCTATTGGAAATGAGAGAAACATCAAGAAAACTAAAATATATGTCATGGACATCTCAGAAAGAGAAGAGAGAAATAAAGGAACACAAAGAATATTCAATGAAATAATGGCAGAAAACTTTTCAGATCTGATAAAGGATATGAATCTACAAGTCTAAGAATCTCAATGAACTCCAAGTAGAATAAACTGAAAGAGATCCACACCAAACTCATCTTATCAACTTCTCCAAAACAAAAATAATTTCTTGAAGACAGCAATAAAGAAGTGAGTTGTCACATACAAAGGATCCCTAATAAGATTAAGTGTTGATTTCGCCTTAAAAACTTTGGAAGCCAAAAGGCAGTAGAAAGATGTATTTAAAGTGCTGAGTGAAAACAACTGTCTACCAAAAATACTATATTCAGTGAAACTATCTTTCAAGAATAGGGGTGAAATTAAGACATTACCAGATAAACAGAAACTGAAGGATTTTGTAATGACTAGACTTATCTTGCAAGAAATGCTGAAGGGAGTTCTTCAAATAGAAAGGAAAAGACACCAGACAGTAACTTGAAACTGTACACACACACACAGTGCACCATTAATGATAATATTATTTTGGGTAACTGTAATGGCCAGGTTTAAGATATTTTGAAGTGGTAACTCTAGTTGTTACGGGAGCTCTGGTAGTGTAGTGCCTAAGGCACTTGACTGCTAACCAGGAGGCTGGCGGTTCAAACCCATCAGCTACTCCTTGGAAGGAAGATGGGGCAATCTACTTCCACAGAGATACTGCCTTGGAAACCCAAGGAGGGGTCACTATGAGCCAGGTCCTACTCAATGGCACATAACAACAACAACAACTAGTTGTTATGTCCTTCATATTTTATAATGACAAATGCATACAAAACATGTATAATTTTTTGTTACAAGGTACATGATATGTAAAGATAAAAGATGAATTGATGATAATAATGTAAACAAGGGTGGGTCCTGAGTAGTATATCAGTAGAATTTTTGTATGTCTTTTAAATAGATATCAATTTAAACTAAGTAAGTAAATCAAAAAGTAAGATCTTAAATACAATCTTCATAGTGACCACACAAAAATGTACACCAAATGATTAAAATATATATACAAAAGGAAAGAAGAAAGGAATCAAATGGCTCACTACAAAAAAAAAAAGTCAACATAACACATTGTTGGCAGAATTGGAGAAATGAGAGACAAAGAAAGTATAACATCCAGGAAAAAAATGGCAGAAGCAAGTCCAATCTTATCAGCAATTACCATGAATGTAAATGGATTAAACACTCGAATAAAAAGAAGAGATTCACATAATAGGTAAGAATACCTTGGTGGAAATAGATTTTATATACAAGAGGCACATCTTAAGACAAATAGCACAAAGTAATTTAAAAGTGAGGGGATGGAAAAATATTCCATGCAAACCATAGTCAAAAGAGAGCTGAGGTGGCGATTTTAGTATCAGACAAAATAAACTTTAAGCCAAACTCTGTACATAAATAAAGACATATTTTAATGATAAAAGGATCTCTGGTAGCATAGAGCCTAAGGCACTTGACTGTTAACCAGAAGGCTGGTGGTTCAAACCCACCAGCCACTCCTCAGAAGGAAGGTTGAGCAATCTACTTCCACAGTGATACCACTTCAGAAACCCAAGGAGGGGTCGCTATGAGTCAGGTGTGACTTGACAGCACATAACAACAACAACAACATAATGATAAAGGATCGATTCAAGAACATATAACAATTATATATATACATATATATATATATATATACACACACATATATACACACACACCCCAGATATCAAAGCCCCAAAATATATTAAGCAAACACTAACTGATAAAATTGAAATGAGAAATAAACAATTCTACAATACTAGTAGGAGACATCAATACACTACTTTCAGTAATGTACAGATCATTTAGAAAGATTATAAAGAAACAGAAAATTTGAGCAATGCTTTGAAACAACCTGATTATATATATATATATATATATATATATATATATATA
>NW_006921861.1:3549387-3559065 GCF_000298275.1 Orycteropus afer afer | reverse complement strand
ACAGTACAGTATACATTATTTTTCAGTACACATGAATTATTCTCCAAGATAGACCACATGCTGGGTCACAAAGCAAATCTCAAGAAATTTAAAATGATTGAAATCATACAAAGTTTTCTTTTCAACCAGAATGAAATAAAGCTAGAAATTAACAGCAGAAATAAAACTGGCAAATATGCACATTAAACAGCACATTATTAATTGACGAGTCAAAGGGAAAATCACAAGAAAAATTAGAAAATACTTAGAGTCAAATAAAAATTAAGGCAGATCCAGGGGAGCCAGTGGTATTGCACTATGTGGGATCCAGGGGAGCCAGTGCTTTGAGATAAATTTTAAGATCGCAAACTCATAGATTAAGAAAGAAGAAAGATTCTAAATCAATATTGTAATTACAACTTGAAAGACTAGAAAAAAAGAGCAAATCAAGCTCCAAGAAAGCAAAAGGAAGGAAATAACAAAAATCAGAGAAGAAATGAATAAAATGGAGATACAAAAACAATAGAATCAATGAATCCAGGATTTTTCCCCCTTAGATAAGAAATTTACAGAGCTTTAGTTATACTGACAAAGAAAGAAAGAGTGTATTCAAACATCTAAAATCAGAAATTCAAGTGGGACATTACAAGTTACCTTACAGAAAATAAAAGGACATAAGCAAATACAATGAACAACTGCATTACAACAAATAAGAGAGATGAAATAGACAAATTCCTAGAATTACATAAACTTCATCCATTCACTCAAGAATAAATAGAAGATCTTAACATACCCATAACAAGTGACCAATCCCCTTCCTCACCAACAAATAAAGGTCCTGGAGCAGATGCCTTCAGCAAGGAATTCTACCGAAACATTTACAGAAGTGACTCCAATCCTTCCTAAACTTTTCCAAAAAGTAGAAGAGGGGAAAACACTTTCTAACATTTCATGAAACAGATATTACATTATACCAAACCAGACAAAGATACCACAAGAATAAAAAACTACAGACAAATATTCCTCAACAAAATATATGCAAATTGTGTCCAAAAGTATGTTAAAAGGATTACAGACTATGATTACATGGAATTTAACCTAAAAATCCAAAGGTAGTTCAACATTTGAAAATCAATGTAATACACATTAATAGAATAATGGAAAAGTACCACACAGTTATTCCAATCAATGCTGAAAGGAATTTGACAAAATCCAGCATCCTTTGATGACAAAAGCACTCACCAAGCTGGAAATATAAGGGAAATTACTCAATATGATAAAGGGTATTTATGAAAAACCCACAGCTAAAATCATTCTCAGTGGAGAATGAGAGCTTTCCTCTTCAGATCAGGAACAGGACAAGAATACTACTTGCTTCCACCATTGCCATTCAATATTGTACTGGAATTCCTAGCCAAAGTAGTTAGGCAAGAATAGGTAATAAAAGGTAATAAAATCAGGAAGGAAAAAATAAAACTATCACTTTTTGGAGGTGACAGATCCTATATACAGAAAATCCCAACAAATTCACAATAAAGCTACTGGAGGTAATGAACAAATTAAGAGAAATGGTAGGGAACAAAGTCAATACACTTATGAATAGCAGAGAATCACAATACACATCAGTCAGTTTTTATATCAATAATCAATATTCTGAAATGGATATTAAGGAAACAATTCTATTTAAAATAACATCTAAAAGAATAAAATATCTGGGGATAAATTTAACCAAGGAGGTGAAAGATTTGTATATTGAATCATAAAAATGTTACTGAAAGAAATTAAAGAAGACTTAACTAAATGGGAGCTCCTTCCATGTTCTGAGATTGGAAGACTTAATATTGTTAACATGTCAATACTACTAAAAGCCATCTATACATTCAATGCAATCCCCATCAAAACTCCAGCAGTCTTCTTTGCAGAATGGGGGGGAAAAATCTTAAAATCTGTACAGAACTGCAAGCAAAAGCAATCTTGAAAATGAAGAACAAGGCAGGAAGATTCACATTTCCTGATTTTGAAAAAGTTGCAGTAATTAACCCAGTCTGGTATTTGTATACTGATAGATATATAGACCATTGGTCAACTGATTTTCCACCAGAGTGTTAAGTTCATTCAATGAGAAAATAATAGTCTCTTTAATGAAAGATGCTGGGATAATTCAATTTCTACACAGAAAAAAAGCGAAACTTTTCACATCATATAAGAAAACTAACTCAGAATGGGTCAAGGAACTAAATGTAAGAACTGAAACCATAATAGTCTTAGAGGAAAACGTAGGAGTACTGCTTCAGGACATAGTTTTTGACAATGGATTCTTAGCTATGTCACCAAATGTATGAGTAACAAAAGATAAAACAGAAAAATTGGACATCATTGAATTCAAAAGAATTCTTACAGTCAAACGATAAAAAGACAAAAAGCTGAATACAAAAATGGAAGAAATAACTTGAATAAACATTTCACCAAAGAAGATACACACGAAGTGGAAACAAGATGGGATTCTACCAACACAGTCTGCCCAATCCCTCTACAAAAGAGACCCCAAAACCCAAGTGAAACAGATATAAACAATGATTCTGGAACTCTTAGCATCAAAGGAAAGGATAAAGAATCAGACTGAGTGCTGATTGGAATGGGAGACAGAGAAAGGTAAGTGACTGAGGAAAGAAAAGAAGCCAGGACAGGTCAAAGATTGCCACTTTAAGTGTCAGAGGCAGACAAGGAGAAAACAACTTCATGGAATGCACACAATGATAAAGACACAGTGTAGACAGATTGTGAGGAATTCATAGTAAGCAGAGGATGTATAGGAACTGGGAGAGGAACATGGAGGGAAACCGGTCAGACTTACAGTGACACAGATGGCTACAGAATGAGGAGGAAGCCAGAAAAGGGGAATAAAATAGCTCACTACTACTTAAGTCATTTGGGCTGAAGACACATGCAAGGGAAAAGGCTGGAAAAGCTAGGCTCAGCCCAGACCTTTCACTTGAATCTGGGCAGGAGCTGGATAAATGGCAGCGTGTGCTGAGAAGAGTGATGGACCCATCAATGAATTGCATCTGATGCTTCTATGCTTAAAATGGCTCCAACAAGCACAGCTTCCCGGTGGCTAGTGGTGAAACCTGTCCTTGTCCCCACCAAGCCTGTGACTAGGGAAGTCTGACCTCTACCCACACAGATCTCTCTGGTGCCTCCTCCACAGCCTAGCCATCCTCTGTAGCCCACTTCAAATGCACAGACCCAGGGGTGTGGCTTCCCCTTCCTGCTCTTGTGTCGCTGGTTGATCTTTTTCACACTGAACATAATAGACACACATCTGAAGCCTTCTCTCTTGGTGGTGCCTCCTAGTGACAGTCTTCTTCCACTTCTTGGGGCACAGATGCTGGTCTATCAGTGGATTGTGTCATGATACAATCCTGCTCCCAGGGCTGCCAGATGAGCACAATAAAAGTCCTTCCCTCCTTATCTTCCCTTTATTTTTTCACAATTTCCCCCTATTTTTTCCTTTTTATTTTTTCATTTCTCCTTCTTCCTCTTCTTTCTTTTTAATCAATCTTTCTTCTTGTCCACACCCCTCTTTTCCATTTTTCTCTATTATTTTTTTTTCTATCTTTTTTCTTTTTCTTTCCTTTCCTGCCCCATCCAATGGAAGGAGAACAGTAACTCTCCACCAATGAGCCCTGGCTACTGCACTGACATTCTCACTCAGTGGGTGAGCACCACCATCAGCTACTGCACCACTGGATCAAAGATAGATTGTGGAGACAACCTCTGTTCACCATCCCTCTAACTCCTCTTCATGACAGAGACCCACATACACATTCCTACCAGTTATTTCACCAACCTGGAGAGAGCTGAGAAGTCACCTAATGTTGCCAAGCTAACAACCAAATAAGCTAACAAAATAGAAAATAGAGAACCAAAGGCATCAATCTTTCAACAACAAGAACTGCATAGTACAAAGAGGGAATAAATTATACATACATATATATTTATTTTTGTTGTTGTTAGGTGCTATCGAGTTGTATCTCATCGTGACCCATCCTTGGGTTTCTGAGGTGGTATCACTAGGAAAATAGATTGCCCAATCTTTCTTCTGAGGAGTGGCTGGTGGGTTTGAACCACCAGCCACACACACACTCACACACACACACACACACACACATATATTATAGAACTTCCAAATGTAGACAAAGACTGTTACAAACTTAAAAACAAAACAAAACTCACTGTCATTGAGTCAATTCCAACTCACAGTGACCCACTTTGGGTTTCCAAGGTGGTAAATCTTTACAGAAGGAGATTTCCCAATCTTTCTTCTGCAGTGAGTTCTGCTGGTGAGTTTGAACTGCCAACCTTCTGGTTAGCAGTCAAATGCCTTAGGCACTATGCCACCCAAGTTACAAACTTAGGGAGATAAATACTTACTACAAAGTAATCACACACACACATGCACACACAAAATAAGCCATCTGACAAAAATCACAAGGTTTTAGTAAACACAAAATCAACAACAATGAAGAAAAAGGAAAGAAAATTCGATAACAAAATGAACTCAGCACACACAAAAAAATAATATTCAGAACAAAGAAACCATCAACACCAAAATTAAAAAAAAAAAAAAGGAAACATAAAGAATGCTAGCAATAAGTTCATGTCTATCTGTAATTACACTGAAGGTGGTGAATGGATTAAATGTACTAGTCAAGAGAAAAATAGTGGCACAATGAATAAGAAAACAAGACCCATCAATATGCTGCCTATAAGAGGCTCACCTAAAACACAATGTAAAAGTAATTTAAAAATCAAGGTATTAAAAAAAAAAAAAAGAAATCAAGACAATGGCAACCAAAAAAGAGCAGAAATGGCTATATTAATTTCAGATAAAATAGACTCAAAGCTTTCAAGCTGAAAACCAGCATAAGGGACAAGGAAGGGCATTATATGATGATAAAAGTGTCAACAAACCAAGAGGACATAATCATAATAAATATTTAGGCACCCAACGAAGGAGCTCCAAAATAGACAAAGCAAACATTAATTGAATTAAAAGGAGAAACAGACAATTCTCCAATAATATTAGGAGACTTTTTACACACAACTTTTGAACAAGAAGGAAACAACAAACATATGGAAGATCTCAACAACACAATCAACAAACAGGATCTTACAGACATACAGAGAACACTCTACCCAAAAAAATGCAATACACATTCTTTTTCAGTGCATATGGATCATTCTCCAGAATAGACCATAAGTTAGGTCACAAGAGAAGTCTTAATAAATTTTTTAAAAATTAAAAAATACTACAAAGCATCTTCTTGGATAACACCACCACAAAATTAGAAATCAATGAAGAAGGACCAGGAAGGAAAAATCAAATACATGGGAACTGAATAACACAATGCTCAAGAACTAGTGCGTAACTAAGGAAATAAAATGTGAAGTAAAAAAAAAAAAAAAAATCCTAGAAACAAAAGAGAAGGGAAACACAATATAACAAATGCTATGGGTGACAATGAAAGTAGTACTCACAGCTCAATTTATTGCAATAAATGTATATATGAAAAAGAAGCAAGAAGCAAAATCAATACCTTAACACAATAAATCCAACAATTAAGAAAAGAGTAACAGAAGAAGCACATAGCCTCTAGAAAAATAATATAATGAAGAGGAGAGCAGAAGTAAATGAAGCAGAAAACAGAAAAACAATAGAAAAAATTTTAAAAAGACTAGAAATGGGTTCTTCTAAAAGATTTAAAAAGAAATAAGACAAACCACTGGCAAATTTAACTGAAGAAAGAAAGAGAAGATGTCAATAGCATGAATAATTAAGTAAGTGATGTTACAATAGAACAAAATGAAATAAAAAGAATAATAATAGAATACTATGTAGAACTGTACTCCAAAGAATTTGAAAATGTAGAATAAATGGACAAATTTCTAGAAACACATGACCTACCTAAACTACCACAGACTGAGGTAGAAAATAGGAACAAGCCTGTAACAACAAAAGAAACTGAAAGGGTAATTAAAAAATCCCAACAAGAGATTGAACCCACACCTGTGGTTTCCAGCCAAACAAAGAACAGGCAAGTGAGTTAAACATTTACATCAAGTAGACACACACCCTGGAGAGAACAATCATGGGAGAAGGAAGGGCTGCTTATGCACAGGGAGACAGCTCAGGGCGCAGAAGAGTATGGAGGGATGGACACTGGGAAGAGGTAACTATGGGGAGGAAGTGGGAGGGGAGCTGTTGCATTGTAAATTTTGGTCAATGACATGAGATAAAGTATATGTGAACTGCTGTATGAAAAGTGAATTTACTCTGTAAATCTTCACCCAAATCAAAATAAAATTAAAAAAAAAAAAAAAAAATGCCAACAAGAAAAAGTCCTGGCCTAGATGGCTTTGTTGGAGAAGTCTATCAAGCATTGAGAGAAGTGCTGCCACCTATCCTACTCAAACTATTCCAGAACATATAAGAGTATGTGAGACTCCCAAATTAATTTTATGAAACAAGCATAACCTTGATACCAAAACCAGGCAAAGACACCACTAAACAACAAAACTACAGACAAATACCCCTCATGAATATAAAGAGCTCTGGTGGTGCAGTACCTAAAGTATTTGACTGTTAACCAAAAGGCTGGCAGTTCAAACCCACCAGCCACTCTGTGAAAGGAAGATGAGACAATCTACTTCCGTAATGATTTACTGCCTTAGAAACCAAATAGGGGTCATGAATATAGACTCAAAAATCTTCAACAATATATTGACAGAATAAATCAATATATCAATAGAATAAAACAATATATTGATAGAGTAAATTTAAAAATTACACCATGACCATTTGGGATTCATAATAGATATGCAAAGATGGCTTAGCATTACAAAAACAATCAACATAATCCATCATATAAATAAAATAAAGAAAAAGAACCACATGACCATATCAATTGATGTAGAGAGGACATTTGATAAAATCCAAACCCATTCCTGATAAAAAATCATCAGCAAAATAAGAATAGAAGGGAAAGTCCTCAACATAATATACTAAATCAACAGCCAACATTATTCTTAATGGAGAGAGACTCATTCTGAACAGGAACCAGACAAGGGTGCCCACCAGCACCACCTCTACTCAACATTGTATTGGAAGTCCTATTGTTATTGTTGTTAGGTGCCATTGAGTTAGCTCTGACTCAAAGTGATCTATAGATTCAATACAATTCCAATCCAGATTCCATTAACATTCTTTAAAGATAGAAAAAGCACTACCTGGTCCTGTGCCAGCCTCACAATCCTTGCTGTACTTGAGCCCATTGTTGCAGCCACTGTGTCAATCTATCTCATTGAGGGCCTTCCCTTTTTCACTGACTTTACCAAGCATGATATCCTACTCCAGGAAATGGTCCCTTCTGATAACATGAGCAGAGTAGGTGAGACAAAGTCAGGCCATTCTCACTTCCAAGGAGCATTCCAGCTGCACTTCTTCCAGGACAGATTTGTTAGTTCTTTTGGCAGCCCATGGTATTTTCAGTATTACTTCCAAACACCACAACTCAAAACCATCGACTCTTCTTTGATCTTCCTTACTCACTGCCCACCTTTCACATGCATATGAGGTGATTGAAAGTGCCACGGTTTGGGTTAGGCACACCTTAGTCTTAAAAGGGACATCTTTTGTGTCACTGGTAATATTTATTCCTAAGTATTTTGTTTTTTGGTAGCTATTATAAATGGTATTTCTTTTTCAGAGATCTCTTTGTTGTCAAAGTACAGGTACACAACTGGCTTTTGTATTCTGACACTGTGCTTACTCCTTCAATTAATTGAAGTTGTTCTCTTCCAGAATTGAAAGTCCTAGCCAGGGCAATAAGGCAAGAAAGAGAAATTAAAGGCACCCATTTGGCAAAGAAGTAAAACTACCTCTGTTTACAGATGCAACAAAGAGATCTCTGAAAAGGAAACACCACTTACAATAGCTACCAAAAAGATAAAATGCAAATAAATCTTACCAGGGACACACATCTACAAAGAAAACTATAAAAAACTACTAAGAAACCATAAGAGACCTACATAAATGGAAGAGTATACCATGCTCATGGATAAGAAAACTGAACATTGTGAAAATGTCAATAGTACACAAAGTAATCTATAGATTCAATACAATTCCAATCCAGATTCCATTAACATTCTTTAAAGATATGGAAAAAGCAATCACTAATTTTATATGGAAAGGAAAGAGAGCTTGGATAAGCAATACACTACAAAAGAAGAAGAACAAAATAGGTGGTCTCCCACTCTCCAATCTCAAAACCTACTATACAGCCACAGTAGTCAAAACAGCCTGGACTAGTACAACCATAGACACATACACCAGTGGAACAGAACTGAGAACCCAGAAATAGATCCATCCACATATGGATAGCTGATCTTGAATGAAGGGCCAAAACCCATTCAGTGAGAAAGAGACAGTCTCTTTAACAAAAAAATCCTGGCAAAACTGGATATTCATTTGCAGAAAAATGAAACAAGATTCATATTTCACACCATACACAAAAATGAACCCAAGATGAATCAAAGACTTAAATGTAAAACTCAAAACTATAAAGTTCATCAAAGATAAATTAGGGGAAGTCCTAGGGGCTATAATTTATGGCATAAATAGACTGTCAAGCATAACTCAAAATGTACAAACAGCAGAAGATAAACTAGATAACTGGACCTTTTAAAAATTCAATTCTTAGGCACATTGAAAGACTTCCCCAAAAGAGTACAAAGACAAACTACAGATTGGGAAAAAAATATTTGGCAACAACATATCTAATAAGGGACTTATCTCTAAAATTTGTAGAAAACTTCAACACCTTGACATGCAAAAGACAAAAATTGGCAAAGGACATGAACAGATACTTCACCAAAGAAGATAGTCAGGTGGCCAATAAACACGTGAAGAAAAACTTGTGATCATTAGCCATTAGAGAGATGCAAATCAAAACAAACAGCAAATGCTGGTAAGGGTGTAGAGAGATTGGAATTCTCAACCACTGCTGGTGGGACTGTAAAATAGTACATTTGTGGGAGGAGCATGTAGAGACAAATGCTAGGTATTTAAGAGACATGTATTGATTTGTGTGAAGGGAAAGGCAAAATAAAGAAAAAGTTTGTGAACAGCACAATATCACTAATGAAAAGGAAGACATGGAGAGGTGCAGAAGAGGTACAGACAATGAAAGTAAATACTATTACATGCACAATACTGCATTCTCACTAATAACAAACATTAATCTGTGAGTGGATACATAAATAGATCAGGTATGGGTAGGTGAACAGGAGCCTAGTGCCTAAGGCACTTGACTGCTAACCAGAAGTCTGGTAGTTCAAACCCACCAACCTCTCCTCGGAAGGAAGATGGGACAATCTACTTCCATAGTGATACTGCCTCAGAAACCCAAGGAGGGGTCGCTATGAGTCAGGTCCGACTCGACGGCACATAACAACAACAACAACAGCAACAACCTAGTAATGGGTTTGCTGAGTCAATGGTATTTCTAATTCCAGGTTTTTAAGGAATTGCTGTACTGTTTTCCACAGTGGTTAGATCCTTTGACGGTCCCACTAACTGTATGAGAGTCCCAATCTCTCCACATCCTCGCCAACATCCGCCATTTTCTGTCTTGTTGA
>NW_006921861.1:3534199-3549287 GCF_000298275.1 Orycteropus afer afer | reverse complement strand
AGTGATACTGCCTCAGAAACCCAAGGAGGGGTCGCTATGAGTCAGGTCCGACTCGACGGCACATAACAACAACAACAACAATATGTAGGTTGAACAGATGATATTTCCACCAATATATATGTGCCATATATATATATATATAAAATTGAACTGACATGAGGCATGTTAATATAACTTTGTATCCACAACCAAGCAC
The DNA here is from genome assembly GCF_000298275.1 of Orycteropus afer afer. NCBI lineage: Eukaryota > Metazoa > Chordata > Mammalia > Tubulidentata > Orycteropodidae > Orycteropus > Orycteropus afer. Next base: position 3,549,091 of record NW_006921861.1, on the reverse strand, counting down.
CTTGAATGGAGTGAGTTGCTGGGCCTGCTGGCTCAGGTACATGGTTGCAGGGGACATCAAGCTCAATCGGCACAACACAGTATGTAAAAATCAATTTTATACATCTTAGTTTGGTGAGTAGTGACTGAGGTCTTAAAAGATTGTGAGTGGCCATCTAAGATGCAACTATTGATCTATCCTCATCTAGAATAAAGAAGGGTGAAGAAAATCAAAGATGCATGGAAACAATTCAACCCAGAGACTTGTGGACTATGGGAATCTCAGCCAACAAGATCCTAAGACCAGAGCTAGATAGTGCCCAGCTACCAATGCCAACCAGACTGGAACACAGACTCTGCCTTAACGTTAGTGGAAGCTCAAGATATATTGGCGAAGTCCTGGAATAGACCAGACACAAGCAGGACTGAATCAAATTATATTAGACCCACAGCTGTTCAGAACAATAGACTTAGGCCTAGTTCAGAGTCACAGAATCCATATGCCAGATTCCAAAAGTTAGAGCTGCTCCAACTTTTTGAACCATGGAGTGAAGGAACCTCTAATGTTTAGAATAACATGCCATCAGGTTGAGGAGGGCCCCACAATAGTCATCTTATTGGATGAGAATGAGACACAGAATCAGAGCCCAGCTGGCACCTTCCTCTGAGCTTCATCTCCCTCTTCCCTTCACCTCTCCTTTATTACCCACCCTTCTGTGTCCCCCTCACCATCTTCACTAAGCATTCCCCAGCCAGTGATCCAGCAGGACCCATGAGTGGGGAATTGTGTGTCAGGCATCGGGAGGCAAGCAGGAACAATGTGGGAAGTGAAGTTCACAGGTAGGTGCAGTTGCAACATGACAATATCACTCCCCATAGGGTGAAATTTCTCAAAGTCAGGATGGATGATGATGCGGTTCACTGTCAGTTGCAGGCTGTGCTGAGTAGGCTGTTGTAACTGGTTATATCCCAGAAGCACCTGGTAGTCCGCTGGCATGTGAGACCTGTTGATGAAAGCATCCTCTGAGTGCTGGACCAGCAAGCACCCTGCTCTTTAATTGCCCATCCCTCCTGGCAAGCACACAGAACTCTCTTGCCTTCCTAATATAGCCCTTTCCTTAATGTGGGTTTCATTGCTGTCCCAGCCTCAGGAACTTTGTCCTTAAAAAGTTTCTGGTGACTTCCCCAACACACCACAGAATCAAAGGAATAAAGAGTCTTAGTGCTGGAAAGGACACTGAGAGGGGGGTATCAAATCACAATTCTTCATTTTAGAAATGATAAGAATCAGCTCAGTGTCAGTTCTCACCATAACCCTCTGAAAACTTTCAAATAGCTCATCTCCCACTCAGTGCAATCCATCCCCAGCTACATTCCCACCAGATCCTTCCCAATCCTTACACACCATTATCTTCAAATGGAGGGGTGCGTGGAATTAAACTTTTTTCGGTTTTCAAAGCAGAAGTGACTGACACTTTCCAACCTTCATGATCTGCTTGTGCTGTTCCCCTGCCTAGACTGTATATATCCAGATCATTTCTTCCAAGGCCCTTCCAAGCAAACCCATCCTTGACAGGAGCCATGGAGCCTCTGCTGACTCCTTCAGACTATGTGCTCTCACACGCTGGCCTCTCCATCCTCTACCACCTTCCTGATAGGATGAGAAGCTTGATGTGGGCTTTGCATTTCTGCAACTCTCAGTGTGGGCCTCAAATGGGGCCTGGCACCCAGCTTGTGCCAAAGCTCTGATTTACTGACTCAGGGTGTATAATGCATGCAGGGGACCTAAATAGTTGTCCAGTCTCCAGATTATCTGTGTCACATCTTCTGGGACAAAGGCCATGTGCTTCTGCCCTTGATCTGACTTGGGAGGATGGTAGTAACTACAGCTCCTCTTCAGCATATAGTTCTACAGTTATGGAAAGACATACAGAGTTCCAGGAAGCCTCAAAAAGGAAGGCTGTGTCAGAGTGTATGAGGAGTTCAGGATCAGGACCCAGGTGAGTCCCTGGTAGAGATGCCCCAATGGCTGGCAGAGAGCTCTGCCTTGGAGGGGATAAAAGGCCAGACCCTGCCTTTGAGAAATTTCACTACATGGAGCGTGACATTGATTGTCATGTTGTAACTGCACCTGCACATGAAATTCACAGCCTTTAAATGAAAAATATGGTACCAATACTGCCCAGGGAGGTGAGGCCTTGGGGATGTCATTCTGACTTAAAACTGTGCCAAGCATATAGCCAGAGACACTCCACACTCATTGCCATTTACATGAGAGGAAACTGAGGCCTGTCAAGGTCTTGTAGAACTGTTTAGAGCTGGGCAAGACACAGAAATCAAATTCTACCTTGAATTGGAGTAAGACTTAGAGTCCTAAAGTTTGGGTAAGATAAAGAGTGGACTGGAGGCTATTACTCTGGAACTAAAATCCATTTTCCAGTATTCACTGATAATCACAACTAGACTTAATAAATTTCCATTTTGCTATTTAAAAATAATGTCCACGTAACTAACTGAAACAATAAAATGATCTTGGTAGATATTGGCAAAGTGTATGTGTGTGTGAGGTGGGGAGCAGTGGACATCCTCAGAGTAGGAGATGAGGATATATGATCTCTGTCCTGGGCTGCAGATGCTTAAGAGATTGGTCACCTTGTGGGTCTGGCCTAGACAAAGAATCATAGATTTTAAGATGGTAGAAAGAAGCTGAGGCCCCACGAAATAAAATGATTTCTGCAAAGTGACACAGCATATCAGTGGCAGTGCCAAACCAGACCATTGGGCCACCAGCCCACAAAGCAGAAAATGCAGGTCCTGGTACATGCACTCACCCATTCACCTCTGTGATTATTCTTTCACACATTTAAGTAACACATAAAGACTGAATCCTCAACACCCATCAGGATGAGGCACAGAGAGTATACCTGCAGGCATAAAAGGGAAGAGAGACATAGAGCCAAGCCTGATAGGCTATTGTGCTGAGTATACTGAGGCTCTTCCATAGAAGGGGCCTGTCTAACTCATCCTGGCGGGATCTTAACCGGAGAAAAGGGATTCAAATGGTGAATATGAATGGCATTCCAGACAGAGAAGACTGCTTGATTAAGGGAAAAGCAGCAGCATACCTGGACAATTAGTGGTAGCAAACTGTCCCCAATTAGGCTTGACCCACTGTATCCCATTTCCACCCTTCCACCCTCTCCCTCCTTCCCCTAGCCCACCCCAGAGGTGGGGCCCTATGGGGGAAGACGCACTTGAGGAAGCAGTGAGCAGCTGAGGCCACCCAGTAGCGTTCCATGAGGACAGCCCCACAGATATGCTTGCCAAGGTAAAACAGGCTGGCTTGCCATGGCCATCGTTCACCCACCACACTCTGGCCACCAAAGATCTTTCCAGCTACTGTGGGCTTCCCACACACTGTGGAGACAACATGTATGGGACATCTATGTTAAGGACACCAGCCCACCATGCCCCAGAATGTTAGCAACAACAGGATCCAAGCGGAATAGACAAAGCCAAGTAACATGGCCTAGATCCCAAAGGGCTGCTAGGCTTATGCCTGTTAAGGCATTTCCTAGGAGTAAAATCAACTCTGAGGGAAGAGCCTGTGGGTCGGGAGGGTAAAGGTGCTGCAGGTGGCACACTACCCAGAAGTGGGCTGGTCAAGGGGCAGATGGGCTGGGAGTTGGGCACTGTGCCACATACTTCTCCAACTGTACTGCTCTCAACTGGTACATCTCTGCTGAAGATACAGAAACTGAGGGTTTACAGAGGGACTGTTATTTGTTCAGGGTCACTGAAGCTAAAGTGCTTGTGCCTCTTCCCCTCAGTCCCATCTCCTTGGAAGACTGAGGCACAATGAGATTAGCAAAAGGAGCTAGAGCATGAAATAGATTTCTGACAACTCCCCTGTCTGAAGCAGTAGATCCCCATTCTTAAAATGAAGTGGGTTTGAGACTGAAGGAGGCTTGAGGGCCAGCAAGAAGGAACAGGAAAGGAAGATAGGGTGTCTTGGCCCCCTTGGGCCTCAGCACTCCTAGATCTTCAGGAGCCCAATCAATAAGGCTGAGTCCTCCCAGCCTTCCACATCCAGAGACAACAGAGCCCTACCCACCTTGGCTGATGTCCTGGACACTGCCTGGGGGAGGGGAAGACAGAGTTAAGGGGATTAGTACACATGAGAGGGGGCAGGCTAGCTCAACCTTCTCCCTGTAGGGTAACCTCCACCGGGCCTGCCCGCCCCCCCCCCATTCTGCCGCCAGACCCCACCGTATGCCCTGGTGCCCTGGGGCCACAAGGCGGCCTCCACTATCACGGGTTGCTGTGGAGGCGGCTCTGGCAGCAGTAGCAGCAGGAGGGTTAGCCAGAGCTGGGTGGCTTGCCAACCCAGACCTATGCACTGGGCCCTGGAGCCGGCCATTGGCCGTCCGCTTCTAGCCTGGACCGCGGCAGCTAGTCCCAGTGTCTGCCGGGTAACTGCCTCCCTCTGCTGGCCTGTGATGGTGGCACAGACCCAGAACCACCCTAGGCGCTGTTCTGCCTTGGAGCCCCGGATCTGTAGAAGGCAGGCTGTCTCTCGGAACCCCCAATTTGACAAGGGAGATGTGTGTATGAGTGTGTGTGTGTGTGCACTTATGACCCCTCACTCCAGAGAGCCTTAAGCCTCAACGGCAGGTTCAGAGGCAGCCCTGAACCCCTCATTCCAAAGAGCCCTCAATTTTAAAGGAAGGGGAGAAGTAAGGGCAGCTATGTCATATGTCCAGAAATATACACAAATGGTCAGAGAGCAGATGCTTATATATACTGTCACCACATATTTCCAACTTGCTTTCCAGATTGATCATGCCCATTTATGACCCCAGCAGCTCATGTGACTATACCAGGCCCACCAAAGATAATAATCCCTTCTTGAAGTCAAAAGTACCACAGAGCATGATGAAATCATAGGAGTAAAGCTCATCATATTCACATTTGTTCCCAACTTCAAGAGGAAAGAATTATGCAAGTGTGTGGGTCATTGAGAGTTGTGGTAAAATTCTGCCTACCACAATTTTCTATAACACATGCACTCTGCTAGTGCAGACACAAGGCAAATAGTTCAAGTTCTAGTGAGAGAAAATAAATTAACAATATTAATGTAGTGTGGATTTGAGTTTAAAAAAAATGGATTGGATCTACAATTAAAACCCATGAAAGCAGCAGGCAAGAAATCAGACATCATATTGCACTGGGCAAATCGGCTGCAAAAGTGTCTTTAAAGTGTTAAAAAGCAAAGATGTCACTTGAAGACTAAGGTGCACCTAACCCAAGCCACAATATTTTCAATCACCTCATATGCATGTGAAAGCTGGACAAGGAATAAGGAAAACCAAACAAGAGTTGACACCTTTGAATTGTGGTATTGATAAAGTATACTGAAACCACCATGAACAGCCAGAAGAATGAATAAATCTGCCCTGGAGGAAGTGCAGCTGGAATGTTCCTTGGAAATGAGAATGGCCAGATTTTGTTCCACCTGTTTTGGTCATGTTATCAGAAAGGACCACTTCCTGGAGAAGGATATCATGCTTGGTAAAGTGGAGGATCAGTGAAAAAGGGGAAGACCATCAACAAGATGGATGACACATTGGCTGCAAGTTTGGGCTCAAGCATAGCAAGGATTGTTGGAATGGTGCAGGCCTGGGCAGTGTTTTGTTATGTTGCATACAGTGTCGCCATGAGTCAGAATCATCTCCATGGTACCTAACAACAACAAAAACAATGTAGTGTGAAAAGAGAGTAGAAATAGGCACAAGATACTCAAGGTTACAAAACACTCACATGGAACATGAGTCCCTGTGTTATGCAACCATTAGGTTAGCATGTTACACTGCTAGAGGCTCTGGTTACCTAAGAAGAAAGTCCTGGTAATCTACTTCAGAGAAATCAGCCATTGAAATCCTTATGCACCACAGTTCTACTCTAACATTTCCAGCACACATGGAACATTCTCCAGGACTGACCATATATTAGGCCACAAAGCAAGCCTCAATAAAGTTAAAAAACATTGAAATACTGCAAAGCATCTTCTGAGATTATAATGCTATAAAATTAGAAATCAACAAGAGGAAGCCCAAGAGAAAATGCACGGAAACTGAATAACACCCTCCTCAAAAATGACTGAGTAACAGAAGAAATAAAAAATGAAATTAAAAATTTCTTCAATCAAATAAGAATGAGAACACAACATACCAAAACCTTTGGGATACAGCAAAAGCAGTGATCAAAGGGCTATTTATAGCAACAGGTGCACACATCAAAAAAGAAGAAAGAGCCAAAATAGAAGTAATAAAGATTCGAGCAGCATTAAATGAAACAGAAAATGAGAAGGGAATAGGAAAAATCAACAAGATTAGAAGTTGATTCTTTGAAAATATTGATAAAATGGACAAACCACTGGCAAACTTAACAAAGGAAAAGAAGGAGAAGATGCAAATAATGCAAATAAGAAGTGGAAGTGGTGATGTCACAACAGAACTAACAGAAATAAAAAGATTATGAAGAACTGTACTCCAACAAATTTGAAAACCTAGAAGAAATTGAAAGATTTCTAGAAACATACTACTTACTTAAACTAACACAGACTGAGGTAGAAAACATGAACAGACCCTTAACAGAAGAAGAAACTTAACAGGTCATGAAAAAAAAAAAAAAAAATCAACAAAAAAGACCTGGCCCAGATGGTTTCAATGGAAAATTCTACCAATTATTCAGAGAAGAGCTGATACCAATCCTACTCAAACTATTCCAGAACATAGAAAAGGATGGAATCCTTTCAAATTCATTTTACAAAGCAAGTGTAACCTTGATACCAAAAACATGCAAAGATACCACTAGAAAGGAAAACTACATACCAATATCTCTCATGAATATAGATACAAAAATCGTCAACAAAATCCTAGCCAATAGACTCCAAGAACATATCACAGAAATAAATAAATAAATACATCATGTCCAAGTGGGATTCATGCCACATATGCAAGAATGTTTCAACTTTAGTAAAACAATCAATATAATCCATCACACAAGTAAAATAAAGAGTCACACGATCATATCAGTAGATGCAGAAAAGGCTTTTGATAAAATCCAACATCTATTCCTGGTAAAAAACTCTCAGAAAAATAGGAATAGAAGGGACATTCCTCAACATAATACAGGGCATATATGCAAAACTAACAGCCAACATTATTTTCAATGGAGAGAGACTGAAACCACTGTCCTTGGAAACAAGAACCAGACTAGGATGCCCTCTATCTCTACTTCTATTCAACATTGTATTGGAAGTCCTAGACAGGGCCATAAGGCAAGAAAGAGAAATGAAAGGCATCCAAATTGGTAAGGAAGAAGTCAAACTATCCCTATTTGCAGATGATATGATCCTATACCTAGAAACCCCAAGAGACTCAGTCAAAAATCTACTGGAACTAATTGAGAGATTTAGCATCGTGGCAGGATACAAGATCAACATCCAAAAAATCAGTTGGATTCCTTTACACCAGCAAAGTTGTTGTTGTTGTTATGTGCTGTTGAGTTGGACCTGACTCATAGAGACCCCTCCTTGGGTTTCTGAGGCAGTAACACTACGGAAGTAGATTGCCCCATCTTCCTTCTGAGGAGTGGCTGGTGGGTTTGAACCGCCAACCTTCTGGTTAGCAGTCAAGTGCCTTAGCCACTATGCTACCAGAGCTCCCTTAAAGAGATTTCTGAAAAGGAAATAAGGAAATCAATACCATTTAGAATAGCTACCAAAAAAAAAAAAAAAAATACTGGAGAATAAATCTTACCAGGGACACAAAAAATCTGTACAAAGAAAACTACAAAACATTACTTCAAGAAACTATAATATCTATACAAATGGAATACCATATCATGCCATCAATACTACTCAAAGCAATCTATGTAACATTCAATGCAATTCCAATCCAGATTTCTTTAACATTCTTTAAACACATGGAAAAAACCATCACTAATTTTATTTGGAAAAGAAAGAGACCTTGAATAAGCAAAACACTCATGAAAAAGAAGAACAAAGTAAGAGGTCTCACATTCCTGGATGTCAAAACCTACTACATGGCCACAGTTGTCAAAACAGCCTGATATTGGTATAACCACAGATATATACATCAGTGGAACAGAATTGAGAACCCAGTAATCAACGCATCCATCTATGGTCAGCTAATATTTGACAAAGGGCCAAAATCCATTAAATGGGGGTAGTCTCTTTCACAAATGGTGACTGGGAACACCGGTTATCCATTTGCAGAAAAATTAGACAAGATCCATACTTCACACCATATGGAAAAACTAACTCTAGATGGATCAAAGACTTAAATGTGAAACCTAAAACTATATAGTTCACCAAAGAAAAGTAGGGGAAAACTTAAGGGCTCTAATTGATGGCATAAGTAGACTATCAAATACAACTCAAGATGCACAAACAGCAAAAGATAAACTAGATGATTGGACCCATCTAAAAATTAAATTCTTATATGCATCAAAAGACTGCTCCAAAAAAGTAAAAAGAGAACATATAGAATGGGAAAAATACTCAGCAATGACATTTAGGATTTATCTCTAAAATTTATTAAAAAACTCCACCACCTCAACAACAAAAAGACAAACAATCCAATTACAAAGTGGGAAGAAGATGTGAACCACACTTCACCAAAGAAGATATTCAGGCAGCCAACAAATACATGAAGAAATGTGCATGATCATTAGCCATTGTTGTTGTTGTTGTTATGTGCCATCGAGTCGGACCCGACTCATAGCGACCCCTCCTTGGGTTTCCAAGGCAGTATCACTACGGAAGTAGATTGCCCAACCTTCTTTCCAGGGAGTGGCTGGTAGGTTTGAACTGCCAGACTCCTGGACTTCGCTACAAAACAGCCATGAGATACCATCTCATCCAAATATTGAATAGCAACATTCAACAAGACAGAAAATAACAAATGGTGGTGAGGTTGTGTAGAGATTTCGACTCTCATCTACTGCTGGTGGGCTTGTAAAATGATACAACCACTGTAGAAATTGGTATGGTGATTCCTTAAAAAGTTGGAAATAGAAATACTATTTGATCCAGCAACCCCATTACTAGGTATATACACTAAAGAAGTGAGAAGCAGGACACAATCATATCTATGCACAGTCATGGTGACCCCGGGTCCCTGCACCTTTCCTGGAATGCCACTGCACAGAATCTTAACATTAGAACTAGAAGATATCCGAGTAACCCCAAGGACACTCCGGACCTGGACGACTGAAAAGGTGCAACATTCCCCTTGTTACTCTTATACACCACACCCGCTTTGTGAACGGCGGTTCGGCCATCCCCCACTCCCACCCACCTTCTGGGCCCGCAGGAACTCCATTCCACTCTATGTGCTTGGACGGAGCCGGGGTTCCCTGCCCTGCCCTCCCCCTATTTTTTTTCTCTCTTTCTTTTTTCTGGTTTTTAGTTTGCTTGTTTTTGTCTGTTTTAAAAGTACTACTATTATTAATACTTTTGTCCTTTTTACTATTATTCTTTATTCTTCCTCTCCCAGGTCCTAGTTTTCAGCTTTTTTCTTTTCCCTGTTCCTGATTGCAAAATTTTTCTTTTTTCTTCTTTTTTATCTCATGGTTAAACCCGTTCCTTGTTTTTCTTTTTGCATTTTTTCCCATTTTTTTCTTCATTATTCTCCTTCTTTGCCTTTTTTCTCTTATTGCCCTATCTCCAGATACTACAGGTTTTCTTGTTCTTTTTGCTGACCTTCTTGTTTGTCCGGAGAGCGCATCCATTTGGGTTGTTTACACGTGGCAGCCATTTTGAATATTTAAAGTGACAGAAGATGCAGCCATTTTGAGTGTTTACAAGTGGTGGCTATTTTCGATTTTAAAGTGATAAAAAAAAAAAAAAAAAAAAAAGGACCTAAGAACAGGCAGTGAGGCACGAAGCAGAGAGATGACAAAAAAAGGCAAAGGGGACCAGAACAGATCAAGGAAGCAACCACAGGGAGCCAGGTGAGGAGAGGGAACCCAGGCCATGCCCCACAAGGAGCAAGGCTGGAAGGCAGGGAGAGGACAGAAAAGGCAAAGGGGACTGGAACAGATAGAGGAGTTAGCAGCAGGAATCCAAGTAAGGGTGATTGGAGGGGTTTCCAACAGCTAAGGGAGACAAACTTGTCTGTTGGTTTGTCCTACTGTGGTGACGTGTTGCTGTGAGTCTTGAGGCTGTGACACTGGTGTTTCAAACCCAATGGGGTGCACCTGTTGCACAGGTATCAGCCTGGCTTTCAGACTGAGACAGACTAGGAAAAAGGAGGAGGCCATCCACTTCTCAAAGAATTGGCCAGGAAAAGCCTTATGAATAGCAGAGAAACACTGTCTGATACATTACTGGGCAACTTTATGAATAGTCCAGAAACATTGTCCAATACAGAGGAAAAAGATGATTCACTTAGCTTAGAAAACTCTCAAACTAGGACTGGGCAAGAGCTGCATTATCAGAGTAAAATCAGCCTTACTCATATGGATAATGTAAAGCTTTTGAGACCTCCATTTGCTGACATGGCACCAAGCAAATTGAGGAGAAGCAGCTGCAAACATCCATTAATAATCAGAATATGGAATGTATGAATATGAATGTAGGAAAATTGGAAGTTGTCAAAAATGAAATGAAGCACATAAAGATTGATAGCCTAGGCATTAATGAGCTAAAATGGACTGGTTTTGGCCATTTTGAATCAGACAATCATATGATCTACTATGCCGGGTGTGGTAGTTTGGTTTGTGTGTCCACTTGGCTGGGCCTGGTTGAGTGGCTGGGCAGCTGGTGGGAGTTAATCCCCGTGAAGAGACTGGCAATCAACTCCATGGTGGGATCTACCACAAGCAGCTGGGTAGCTGCCTTTGGATATGTGGTCTGCTTCCTGTATACAAGGAGAAGCTTTGAGAATGGTCTCTAGCCTTTGGCACACTTGGACCCTGCACGTATCCATGTCATTGCTCAGCAGCCTGCCATGCTCTGCCAACCTTGGGACTTACAATGGACTTAAGCTAATGACTTGCCGTGTGGTCTGGTAACATCGGGACTGTGCCTTTTTACTTGTCAAACTTGGGGCTTCTCAGCCTCAGCAGCCAGCAGCTGTTTGAGAGAAGAAACGCTTCTAGCTCCAGTGGGCTGGGAGCAGGAGGCGGAGCTGGACCCCAAGGTTGAGGGGCATTCACCCAGCCCCTAGAGCCTGGCACTTTGAACTTGGACTTCAAGCTTCCAAATTGTAAGAATAAACTCCTGTTTGTTAAGGCTATCTCATTTGTGGTATATTTCTTGTCAGAGCAGCACTAGGTAACCAGAACAGTATTTGGTACCACGTGAGTGGGGTGCTGCTCTGACAGATACCTAAAATGTGTAAATAGGAGTGGAGTGTGTCCTTGACCCGAGACCCTGGCAGAGAGACCTCAGCATATGGCATGGCAGACGGCAGGACAGACGCCAAGAGACCGGCATGAGAGATGGCAGGAGCAGAGCCGAGAGAACTGGCATGAGACAGCGACAGCCTTACCAGCCCATGGAGGAGAAAACCAGGTGTCATTGGGCAGACAGCTTCCTGCTGGAGGGTTGACTTCGGGCCTTAATTGGTAGAAGAGACCAGCTTGAAATGGAGTAGCAGTTTGGCCGGCCCACAGAGCAAGAAAACCAAGTGTCCTTTGGAGAGAAAGATTTCCAGCGGAGTGGGTTGCCCTCGGGCATTAATTGGCAGAAGTGGAGAGACCAAGGAAATGGAAGCAGAACTGCCTCAGCCTTAAGGGTAGGACCATGGCCTTTGGGAGTGGAATGATCACAGGCCTCTAGAACCAGGCCTTCACCAACTTGGTTCTGGAGTGTGGGGCTGCTCATTCATGTGAGCCAATGGGATGGAGCCATAGCCACTGCCCAAGAGTGAGGGGGTGGGGCTGCCATGTCCAAGAGGGAGAGGATTGGGGCCACCAGGCCAAGGGGGTGAGGTCACCACTTAGAGGAACTAGGGGACTGGAGCCACTCAGTGAGGATATTGGAACAAATGCAACCCAATGAAGATTTTACACATGCCAAGTTGACAAGGGGTGAAATTGTGGTAGTTTGGTTTGTGTATCAACTTGGCTGGGCCTGGTTGAGTGGCTGGGCAGCTGGTGGTAGTTAATCCCCATGAGGAGACTGGCAATCAACTCCATGGTGGGATCTACCACAAGCAGCTGGGTAGCTGCCTTTGGGTATGTGGTCTGCTTCCTGTATATAAGGAGAAGCTTTGAGAGTGGTCTCTAGCCTTTGGCATGATTGGACCCTGCATGTAGCCATGTCATTGCTCAGCAGCCTGCTATGTTCTGCCAACCTTGGGATTTAGAGTGGACTTAAGTTAATGGCCTGCCATGTAGATTGGTAACATCGGGACTGTGCCTTTTTACTTGTCAACCTTGGGGCTTCTCAGCAGGTGTCTGAGTGAAGAAATGCCTCCAGCTCCAGTGGATCAGAAGGAGGAGGCAGAGCTGGACCCCAAGGTTGAGAAGCCTTCACCCAGCCCCTAGAACCTGGCACTATGAACTTGGACTTAAAGCCTCCAAATTGTAAGAATAAACTCCTGTTTGTTGGGGCCATCCCTTTTGTGGTATATTTCCCATCAGATTGGCTCTAGGTAACCAGAACACCAGGAACAACAATTTAAAGAGGAATTGCATAACATTCATCATCACAAAGGATGTTTCAAGATCTGTCCTGAAGTACAATGCTATCAGTGACAGGATAGTATCCACACACCTACAAGGAAAACCCGCTAATATGAATATTATTCAAATTTATGCACCAACCACCAAAGCCACAGATGAGGCAATTGAAGATTTTTTATCAACTTCTTCAGCCTGAAATTGACTGAACTTGAAATCAGGATGTGTTAATTATCACTGGTGACTGGAATGCAAAAGTTGGAAACAAAGAAGAATCACTGGTAGTTGGAAAATTTGTCCTTGGTGACAGAAATAATGCTGGAACTCGCATGGTAGAATTTTGCAAGACCAACGACTTGTTCATTGCAAACACCTTTTTTCAACAACACAAATGGCAGCTGTAGACGTGGACTTCACCAGATGGAACACATAGGAATCAGATTGATGACATCTGTGGCAAGAGGTGATGGTAAACCTCAATATCTTCATCCGAAAAAGACTAGGAGCTGATTGTGGAACAGACCATCAAGTGCTCATATGCAAGTTCAACTTGAAGTTAAAAATAATTAAAACAAGTCCACAAGAGCCAAAATATGATCTTGAATATATCGCTCCTGAATATAGAGACCATCTAAAGAATAGATTTGATGCATTGAACACCAATGACCAGAAACCAGATGAATTGTGGGATGACATCAAGAAGAGAAGACCAAAATGAGTGACAGAATAGACTCTGAAACTTGCCCTTAAGTGGAGACTAGCTAAAGCAAATGGAAGAAATGACAAGATAAAAGAATTGAATAGAAGATTTCAAAGAGCAGCTCGAGAAGTCAAAGCCAATTACTATAATGAAATGTGCAAGGACCTGGAGTTAGAAAACCAAAAGGGAAGAACAGTCTTGGTATTTCTCAAGCTAAAAGAATTGAGGAAAAAATTTAAGCCTCGAGTTGCAATATTCAGAGATTCTAAGGGCAAAACATTGGATGATGCAGGGAACATCAAAAGAAGATGGAAGGAATACACTGAGGCACTGTAATCAAAAATAACTGGTCAATCTTCATCCATTTCAGAAGGTGGCATGTGATCTAGAACTAATGGTACTGAAGGAGGAAGTCAAAGCTACAATGAAGGAATTGGTGAAGAACAAGGCTCTGGGAATTGACATAATACCCAATGAGATATTTCAACAAACAGATGACCCATTGGAGGCACTCACTCAGTTATGTCAAGAAAATTGGAAAACAGCTACCTGGCCAACTGACTGGAAGAGATCCATATTTGTGCCCATTCCAAAGAAAGGTGATCCCACAGATTGTGGAAATTATAGAACAATATCATTAATATCGCATGCAAGTAAGATCTTACTGAAGATAATTCAAAAACGGTTGCAGCAGTATACTGACAGAGAACTTCCAGAGGTGCAAGCTGGATTCAGAAGAGGACGTGGAACAAGGGATATCATAGCTGTTGTCAGATGGATCTTGGCTCAAGGCAAAGAATATCAGAAAGATGTTTACTTGTGTTTTATTGACTATGCAAAGGCATTTGATTGTGTGGATCATGACAAATTATGGATAATATTGAGAAGAATGGGAATTCCCGAGCACTTGATTGTACTCATGAGGAACCTGTACCTTGACCAGGAGGCTGTCATTCGAATGGAACAAGGGGACACTGCATGGTTTAAAATCAGGAAGGGAGTGTGTCAGGGTTTTATCCTTTCCCCATACTTATTCAATCTATATGCTGAGCAAATAATCTGAGAAGCTGGACTATATGAATAAAAATGGGGCATCAGGATTGGAGGAGAATCAGTAACAACCTGAGATACACTGATGATACAACTTTGCTTGCTGAATGTGAGGATGACTTGAGGCACATACTGATGAAGATTGAGGAACACAGTCTGCAGTATGGATTACATCTCAATATAAAGAAGACAAAAATGCCCACAACTGGACTGATAAGCAGCATCACAAATAAATGGAGAAAAGATTGAGGTTGTCAAAGAATACATGTTACTTTGTTCTCCAATCGAGGCCAATGGAATTTGCAGTCAGGACATTAGACAACATGTAGCACTGGGTAGGTCAGCTGCAAAGAAACTGTTTCAAGTGCTGAGGAGCAAGGATGTCTCCTTGAGGACTAAGGTGCACCTGACACAGGCCATGATATTTCCAATCGCCTCGTATGCATG
>NW_006921861.1:3511878-3533349 GCF_000298275.1 Orycteropus afer afer | reverse complement strand
AGATTATTAGTAGTTATCAGGAGTAGGAGGGAAGGGGGAAAGGGAAACTTTTTTTTCTGTAGGGCATTGAGATTTTGATAGTGGTGTTGGAATGTTTTGGAAAAGTTTTGGGCTCATGGATTCAGGACCATGGTTGTAGGGGCATCAACCTCAATTGGCATAACATACTACACAGAAATATTGTTCTACATTCAACTTTGGTGAGTAGCAAGTGGGGACATAAAAGCTTCCAAGTGGCTATCTAAGATGCAACAATTGGTCTCTCTTGATCCAGAGCAAAGAAGAATGAAGAAAACCAAAGACACGTGGGAACAATTAGTCCAAGGGACTGGTGGACCATGTGAACTTCAGCCTATATTACTCTGAGACCAGAACTAGATGGTGTCTGGATACCACTGCCAACCACTCAGAGATCATTGCAGGAGATTCTGGATAGAGTGGGAAAAAATGTGAAACAAAACTGGAAATCATAAAACAGACGAGGCTTTCTGGTCTAAAAGAGACTTATGAAACCCCCAAGACTATGGTAACTAGCCACCCTTTGGGCCTGTGACTGAACTCACTCCCAAGGCTTCCAGCCAAGAAATAGAAAGGTGTATAAGGTGAACATTTATATCAGATAGGAAAAATCAGCCATCAGATATCAGAAGGAAATATTAGCACAGGGAGATAGCTTGGAGAGCAGGAATGCTTAGTAAAAAAGGACACAGGGAAGAGGTAACCACAGGGAGAGAATGGAAAGAGAGCTGTTAATTATACGGATTGTAGTCGATGTCATGCAATAAAAAGTGTATGAACTGTTGTATGGAAAATGAATTTTCCCTGTAAACTTTCACCAAATAACAATTAAAAAAGATGAAGAAGAAGAAGAAGGGGAAGAAAGAACCAAAATCAGCACTTTTCTTAACAACTCCAAAACTTATTTAATGACCAGAAAAAATACCTTAAGCCTCCATAAGAAAGAAAATAATAATGATTAGAGTAAAAGCAAATGAAGCAGAAAGCAAAAATAAATAAATAAATAAAAATGAAGATTAGAAAGAACAAATAAGACTAGAAGTTGGTTCTTTAAAAAATTAACAAAATTGACAAAACACTGGCAAAAATAATAAAGGAAAGACAAAATGCAAATAACATGAATAAGGAATGAAAGGATTGACATCACAACAAACCCAACCAAAATAAAATGGATAATTACAGAATATCATGAAATACTGTACTCCAACAAATTTGAAAAAACTTCAAAGAAATGGCCAGATTTATAAAAACACTCTACCTATGCAAGCTAACATAATGTGAGGTAGAAAATTTGAACAGACCCATAACAAAAGAAGAAATTGAATGTGTCATAAAAATAAACTACTACTAAAAACAACAACAACAAGTCCTGGCCCAGAGGGTTTCACTGAAGAATTCTACTGAATATTGAGAGTAGATCTGATACTAATTCTACTCACACTATTCCAGAATATAGAAAAGGATGGAATTCTCCTGACTTCACTTTATGAAGCAAGAATAATGCTGATATCAAAACCAGGAAAAGATACCATTAGAAAAGAAAATTACAGACCAATATCCTCCATGAACATAGCCACAAAAATCCTCAACAAATTCCTAGCTAATAGAATCCAACATCATATTAAAAATATAATACATCATAACTAAGTGGAATTTATATCAGGTATGTGAAGATAGTTCAACACTAGAAAAACAATCAATGTAATGCACCACATGAATAAGGCAAAGGAAAAGAACCACATTATCCTATCAATTAATGGAGAAAAGGCATTTGATAAAATCCAATACCCATTCTTGATTAAAACTCTCAGCAAATAGGAATAGAATGAAAATTCCTCAGAAAATTTAAAGCATATACTAAAATCCAATGGCCAACATTATTTTCAATGGTAAGAGACTGAATACATACCCCTAACACACAGGAACCAGACAAGGAGGCATACTGTGACCGCTCTTATGCAGTATTGTTTTGAAAGTCCCAGCTAGAGCAATAAGGCAAGAAGGGAAATAAAAGCCATCAAAATTGGTAATTAAAAAAAAAGTAAAACTATCCCTACTTGCAGATGATGTGATCCTATACATAGAAAGTCCCAGAGACTGAGCAAGAAAACTACTGGAATGCACTTAAAGATTCAGCTAACTGTCAGGGTACAAGATCAACATACAAAATCAGTTGATTTCCTCTATACCAACAAAGAGAACCCTAAATAGGAACTATGGAAAACAGTACCATTTTCAGTAGCTACCAGCAACATAAATCTAACCAGAGATGCAAAAAGTTTTTTATACAAAGAAAATTATAAAACACTAGTGCAAGAATCCAAAAGAGACTTACATATCTGGAAGAACATATTATGCTCATGAATAGAAAGACTTAACACTGTAAAAATATCAACACTACCCAAAGTGATCTATGGATATAGTGCAATACCAATCTAGATCCCATCAGCATTCTTTAAGGAGATGGAAAAACCACTCACTAATTTTATATAGAAAAGAAAGATGCCCTGGATAAACCAAGCACTATTGAACCCACACAAAACCCACTGCCATCAAGTTGGATCTGACTCATAATGACCCCTCCTTGGGTTTCCAAGGCAGTATCACTACAGAAGTAGATTGCCCAACCTTCCTTCCAAGGAGTGGCTGGTGGGTTTGAACCACCAGCCTTCTGGTTAGCAGTCAAAAGCCTTAGGCACTACACCACCAGAGCTTTTGAAGAAGAACAAAATAGGAGGCCTCATATTTCCCAATCTCATACCTACTATATGACCATGATAATAAAAAAAGCTAGTACTGGTCCAAAACCAAACGCATAGATAAGTGGACGAGAATTGAGAATTCAGAAATTAATCCATTCACCTATGGACAGCTGATATTTGACAAAGGGCCAAAATTCATTACATGGGATAAAGACATTCTCTTTAACAAATGATGCTGGCAAAATTGGATATTTATTTGCAGAAAAATGAAAGAAGACTCATACCTCACACCATATACAAAAACTAACTCAAGATATATCAAAGACCTAAACATTAAACCAAAAAACATAAAGATCATCAAAGAAAAATTAGGGGAAAGTTAAAGCCCTAATTTATGGCATTGATAGACAATTAAAAACAACCAAACAAACACAAGCAGCAGGAGATAAATTAAATGACTAGGATCTTCTAAAAATTAAACAGTTATACACACCAAAAGCATCTCCAAAAGAGTAACAATAGAACCTACGCTTTTGAGATGTGGTGCTGGTGAAGAATGCTGAAAGTACCATGGCTGCTAAAAGAACTAACAAATCTGTCCTGGAGGAAGTGCAGCTAGAATGCTCCTTGGAAGCAGGAAGCAGGAATGACCAGACTTCATCTCACCTACTTTGGTCATATTGTCAGAAGGGACCATTCCCTGGAGAAG
Source organism: Orycteropus afer afer (assembly GCF_000298275.1). NCBI lineage: Eukaryota > Metazoa > Chordata > Mammalia > Tubulidentata > Orycteropodidae > Orycteropus > Orycteropus afer. Next base: position 3,529,920 of record NW_006921861.1, on the reverse strand, counting down.
GATGCCAAGCTTGGTAAGGTGGAGGATAGACCAAGAAGGGGAAGGCCCTCCATGAGATGGTTTGACACAGTGACTTCAGCGATGGGGTCAAGCATAGCAGGGATCTCGGAGCTGGCGTGGCACTGGGCAATGTTTCATTCTACTGTGCATAGGGTCGCTATAAGTCAGAGGCAACTCTACGGCACCTAACAACAACAACGTAGCCTCAAGATCCTTTCAAGGGGTGAGCAGATATTTGCCAGAAGAAAAGTCATTCAAACTGAGATGTAGGTAAGCAGAATTAAGGAGGCAAGGATCTTGTTGTCTTTAAGGAGTAAAAAGAAGGCTTAAACTAGACTTAAGAGAGAGGGAAAAGGCTGTAGTGGGTCTTGTGTATTTGGACTAAGATCTTCATCTTTTTGTTATGAGCAATGGGAAATCATTGGAGAGTTTTATTTGATATATGGGAAGCATATATGTATGCTTTAAATAATGCACTCAGCTCCGTAGTAGAGCTGAGTAGTGATGGTCCCTTGACAACTTTGAGCTGCAGTGTCCTCAATGATGAGATGTAAATGAAATAAATATGAAGCTTTTAACACAGTTCCAGACACAACTGTGGTGATGATGATAGTGATGGTGTTGGTGAGGATGATAAATATGATGGTGGTGAGGATGATGATAATGAGATAAAGATGAGAGTGATACAGATCATGACATTGTACAAGGTAGTATCATTGATGTTGATGATGTTGATGATGGAGATGACAGTAATGATGACAAATACAAAACAATGCACAGGATGGGATGAAAATGAGAGGAAAGAAGAGTCAGAAAGTCCCTTCAGGAAGCTAGTAGAATGAGGGCTGAAATAACACAGGACTGGAGTGAGATGTCCCTATTTGCAAATACCAGTTCTGCCACATATATGCTTTGTGATTGGAAAATCAATTGACTTTGCCTGAAACTTAATTCCTTCAACTTTGGAAGAGCTTGTGAAGATTAAAATATAGATAGAAAAGTGCCTGGGATCTCATAGTTGCAATGTTAGTTCTCTGTGACTTCCCTTGGCCCATATATGTGCACCCAGACCTGTGATGATGAGGCACTAGAGGATGGAGATTTCTTCATTGTTCCTTCCTGCAGCCTGGCCAGGTGACACAACCAGTTGCTAAGATACATTGTGTTGGTCCTGGGAGACCATGAGCCCCTGTTTAGAATGTTCTCTTTGGCATGGAAGCTCCAGGTGTCAGTTGCCTCTGGTGCAACAATGGTGTGAGGTTGAGCAATTTTGGGGGAATCACAGGGCTACCTCTGCCACCTTGGCTGTTGCCCATACTTGACCTTCTGATACCACAACGAGTAATGTCTGTCCCACTACCAACTCTGGGGGCACAGCAGCAAAGAATTTGCATGTCTTGGGAAAGATGAATTCTTACTTAATTTGAGCCCTATGGCAATTATGACCCTAGGCAAGTCACGTAACTTTGCTGGACCTCATTCCTTTTACCATAAAACAGTACCTGCCACACCAGCTTCACCAAATGATGTGGAATTTCAGGGTGCACACCTGGTGGCTGCACTCAATAAGTGCATAGTTACTTTTCCCTTATCTCTCCCCAGGAAGAGACTTCATGAAGCTTGTCCACTTAAAAGTAAGAATATGTTTGCATCCAGCTTTCCAGGGGTTTCAGTTTTTCTCCAGTTTCTTGGAAGGGCAAATTCTGAGTAGTGCTTAGTTCCTTATCAAATTGTCTGGGGTTCTTGTGCTATCTTGAGGCTTTGAAAGTGCGAAATCTCAGAGATTTGATTTACAAAGTGATATTTAGGTGCAGTGACCTGTGCTGTGCACCTGCCCTGCACAAATGCACACATGGCCTCACTCAGCACACAAGTCTATCAGGCCACAGTAGTGTGTGCTTTAGACAGGGGCAGGACTGTCAGGGTGCTGGTCACTAGCCAGTAGGATCAAGGCAGAGGGATATCTTCAAGGGACCAGCTTCTTGCCCATTGTCAGCTAGCTCTGTGAACTGAAGGGGCATTATATCTTCCAAACAGGGCTGATTCCAGAATACTTCATGTGTGTTGTAGGACTGGGACAAGGGACAGCCTGGATGGGGGCACCCAGGGCAGGTGAGACTCACAGCATTTATACAATGATCCTCAGTAATAAGGCATGGGAGTTGCACATTTTTGGTCTCCCTGGAGTTGTGTGTGCTACAGTTGTTGTGTGGAGTTGTTGTCAGCCCTTGCTACCAGAAAAAAATCAAGCTCCCTGCTGTGTTTTTGCTGAGAGCTGTCTAATGAGTTTTCCTCTCCCTGGGAATCTGATTCCCAAACAAGATCCTGAGAAAGCCATGTAAGAGAGTGGTCTTCCGGGATTGCAGCAAAGGGCTACAGACCCCTGGCTCCCTGCCTCTGCCATATCAGCCCCCCTCCCCCCCCCACCCATATAAACAGTTCAGGCTTATATGCAGGGGAAAGTCTGCTCCTTTTACTCCTCTGGGGTCAGTATCCTCCCCTGATTTGTTAGACTTATGAGTTGGCTGGAAGTGCTAGGTTCCCCTTAGGTAGCACAGGTCTGAGTGGAGGGGCTGAGGGGTCCTAAGAAGGGAGGGGTTTGTCCTCCTCTGATTTCACAGATTCTATGGAAGGCAAATGTTTCTCCAAAGAGCCGCCCTCAGATTCTTTAATATATTCTGTCCTCGTGAAGTAGCCCAGTACTCCTACAGATGCTCTCACAGACACTCAAAGGAGGAGTTGTGTCTGAGAGGGCATCAGAGGAGCTTCTGTAGAGAGGAGGCTAAGGAGAGAGAAATTGAAGGAAGGCTGCAGCATGATGGGTAAGAGAATGAATCTATGCTAGAATTACTGGACTCCCAGACCAGCTTTCCTTGCTGTGCCCTTGTGCAAGCCTAGGAGGCCACTAACCTCTCTGCCCCCATGTCTTCAACTGTGTCCCAGAATGTGTGAGACAAACGCATCAGTCTGTGGACACACTAAGAAAAGAGGTAGTGATACCAGCATTATGATGCTATATGCCAGCAGTCCTCTAAGTCCTCTAAGATGAAGACTTGGTGACTCAGAGGGGCAAAGTAATTTGGCCAAGACTACACTGCTGCTGATGAAAGGTGGGGACCGGCTTCAACTAAAATCTGCAGACCTCATGATGTCACATAGTATTGCTGAGAAGGAGAAGGGACATCCAGGAGCACTTATACAAGGAATGTTTGCTTGTGTGTGGCCAGAAATTGTGGCCAGGAAGGGCAAGAGGCATGGCTGGGCCTGTCTTTGATTCTAAGAACATTTTACTTGTTGTTCGGAATCTGTTGGCAGTTCTGCAGTTCTTTATCCTCATCCTTGATTATAGGACAAGGTCTCTCACAGACCATGAAGCTTAGTGCAGCCTATTACGTGGTGATGATAAGGTGTGTCTGTGTGCTGAATGTTCAAGAGATTCTAGAAGCAAAAAACTAAAGGCTTTAAAAGTATGTTGTGGTTGTTGAGAGGTAACATTTATTTATTTATTTATAATATTTTATTGTGTTTTCAGAGGTTTACATAGCAGTTTAGGTTCCCATTCAAAACTGTGTACACAACCTGTTCTGTGACACTGTTTACATTCTTCACAATGTTTGAACATTCTCATTATTTTTATTTGGGTTGTTCTGTTTCCATTAATCAAATTTCCCTGATCTTTCACATCAAGGCCCTTTGAAATCTTCTGTGTAGCTATTTAACTTCATTATTTCTTCCATTCACTTTAGCTACTCTATGTTCAAGGGCACGTTTCAGAGTCTCTTATGACATCTGTTTTGGTCTCTTCTTTCCTGTCATTTTAATGATCTTTTCCTTTCTTCGTGTATGGTGTCCTTGATGCCATCCACAACCTACTGGTCTTCAGTCATTAATGTCCAATATATGTGTGTAAGTATGTATACACATGTGTATATATAGTTGTATACTTATGGTTTTGTATATGTATATGCATCTATGTTGCTGTATTCACATTTATTAATATATATAATAAAGTACATAGGAGCCACAGTTACAGATACTTCTTAGACATTACCAAACATTTTGCAGGTTTGGATTTCTGAGTTTATAGGATTAAGACCATAGTCTCATAGAACATCTTGGTCAATTGGCATAATATAGTTTATAAAATTATGTTCCATATCCTACTTTGGTGAATAGTCTGTGATCTTAAAAGCTTGTGAGTGCCCATCTAAGATACAATTATTTGCTATTACTTATCTGGAGAAGAAGAGAAAGAATAAAATCAAAGATTTAAAGAAGAAACTAGTTTACAGGACAAATAGTCTACATGAACTATGGTCTCATCTACCTTGAGACCAGAAAAACTAGATGATGCTCAGTTACCACTATAGACCTTTCTTATCAGGGATAGAGTAGAACCCCAATAGAATGGGAGAAAAATGTGCATCATATTTCAAATTCCTTAAAAAACAAGCAAACAAGAAACCACCAAAATCAGACTGAATGGAATGGTTGAGACACAGGACTTCCTGAGACTATTGCCCCAAGATACTCTTCAAAACTTGAACTAAAATTAACCTGTGACTTCATCTTGTAGTTAAATAACAAATTGGCTCAAAAAATAATGAATGTCAGCTGTAAGTACTGTGCTCCGTAGGGGGAAAAAACACCTCTATGAGACCAAACAATCAACCATTACTTTGAAACAATTGTGAGGTTGTATTAGGACTGGACAGTGTTTCATTCTGTTATACATAGGGTCACTATGATTTGGAACCAACTCAACACAGCACCTAAAAGCAAAAATATACTCATATATGCTTATATACATACGTATATATACTCACTTTTTTTTTTTTTGCTGTTGTTTCAAAATTGTATATGCCATGTCAATTACCATAGGTCCTTTATTTCTTGTGTACTTCCACTGACATTCTTTACTTTTGTCAAGCTGCGTACAATTGCCCCTCATTCAGTGTTACCATTGTCTTTGTGCAAAATAATAAATCTCTTCTTTCTAGAGAGTAAATTCTCCTGCCCTTGCCCCCACTTCCTGTTAACTACTATTGTTTGTTTGTTCCCCCCCTCCAAGCAGCTCAGTACTTACAGCTGACATTCATTATTTTTTGAGCCAATTTGTTATTTAACTACAAGACGAAGTCTGTACATTTACCTGTTCATGTCATTACATAAAAGTGAAAACATACATTTCTTTTTGTGATTGACTTATTCCACTCAATATAATATCCTATAGGGTCATCCATGTTTAAAGATGTTTTGGAAACTCCTTTTTCTTTATCACTGAGTGGTGTTTCATTGTATGTACATGCCACATTTTACTTATTTTTAATCCATTGATGAGCAATTTGGTTGTTTCCATCTTTTAGCTATTGTAAACAGTGCTATGATGCACATAGGTGTGCATATGTCTGTTCATGTCACATCTATTTGATCCCTAGCATAAGTACCTAGAAGTGGAATTGCTGGGTCATATGGCAGCTCTACCTCTAGTTTTTTGAGGAATGGGGAGAATGTTTTCCACAATGGCTGTACCATTTTGCATTCCTACCATCAGTGGATGAGGGTTCCACTTTCACATAATCTGCAACACTTGTTATTTTCCATTTGTTTTTGTTTTTTATCTTGAGTGTGAGTGAAATAGTATCTCATTGTGGTTTTGACTTGCCCTTCTCTGATGACTCATGATCTTGATTATGTTTTCATGTATCTTCAAGCAATTTGAATATCCTCTCTGGTGAAATATCTGTTAATGTCATTTTCTCAGTTTTTGACTGTGCTATTTGTTTCTTTTTCTTTTTTTTATTTTTGGTATGTGTGATTTGGGTGAAAGTTCACAGAGTAAATTTGTTTTCCTTTCAACAATTAATATACGTTTTGTTTTGTGACACTGATTGCAATCCACACAATTTAAAAAGCACTTTTCCCAGTTCCTTTCTGTGTTTACCATTTCTTCTTTACATTCTTCTTTCCTATCTCTCCCTTCCTTCTGAGCCTCATCCCTGAGCAAATGCTGCCCCTTTGAACTCATTTGGTTGATGTTCTAATGAGTTCATACCTTCCTGATTTTATTGTTCATCTATAGGCCTTCTAAGATTTCATTGAAAGCTGAGTCCTGGGTGTTGAGTTTGGTTGCCAGTTTGAAGGCTATTCAAGGGCCACAGTTTTGGGAGTTCCATCAATCTTCATCAGATCATTAATCCTGGTCTCTTTTTTAATATATTTTGCAATTAGAGGCTTCTTTTCTTCAGTTCTTTCAGCTTAAGAAATCCTGAGGGTGTTCTTCCCTTTTGAGCTTCTAACTCCATGCCTTTGCAGATTTCATTATACTATTTAACTTTGTATTTTTACATTGCCTTTTGAAATGTTCTGTTCAATTCTTGTATTTCTTCCATTTTGTTTAGCTACTCTCCATTCAAGATCAAGTTTCAGAGTATCTTCTGACATTCATTTCAGTCTTTTCTTCCTTTCCTATCTTTTTAATGACCTTTTGCTATGTTCATGTATGATGTCCTTGATGTCATCCCACAATTTGTCTGGTTTACAGTCATTGGTGTTCAGTAGGTCAAATCTATTGTTCAAATGTTCTCTAAATTCAGGTGGGATGTAATCAAGTTTGTATTTTTGCTCTTGCAGAATTATTTTTAGTTTCTTTAGCTTCAACTTGAACTTGTATATGAGCAATTCATAGTCTGCTCCACAATCAGCTCCTAGCTTTCTTTTGACTGATGATATTGAGATTCTCCATAACCTCTTTCCACAAATGTTGTTGATTTGATTTCTGTGTATTCTACCTGGTGAGGTCTACGTGTATAGCCACCATTTATGTTGTTGAAAAAAGGTATTTGCAATGAATAAGTCATTGTTCTTGCAAAATTCTATCATGCAATCTCCAGCCTCATTTCTATTACCACAACTGTATTTTCCAACTACCAGTAACTATTCTTGTTTCCAAGTTTTGCATTCCAATCACCATTAATTATCAATACATCTTGATTTTATGTTTGGTCATTTTCAGACTGGAAGTTGGTACAAATCTTCAATTTCTTCATTTTTTTGCTTTAGTAGCTGGTTCACAAATTTGAATAGTATTAGTATTAACTGGTCTTCTTTGTAGGTGTATGGACATTATCCAAACACTGGCAGCACTGTATTTCAGGATAGATCTTGAGACATTCTTTTTGACGATTAATGTGATGCCATTCTTCTTCAATTAGTCATTCCTAGCATTGTATATTATGTGACTGTCTTATTTAAAATGGCCAATACCAGTCCATTTCAGCTCATGAATGCCTAGAATATTGATCTTTATCCATTCCATTTTATTTTTGACAACTTCCAATTTTCCTAGATCTATTTTCCTAGATTTGTTCATTCCATGTTCCAAATATCAATGAATGCTTGCAGCTGCTGCTTTCCATTTTGGCTCATGACACATTAGCAAAAGAAGGTTTCAAAAGCTTTACTCCATCTGCATCACTAAGGCCAACTATACTTTGGGGAAGCAGCTCTTTCCCAGTTGCATTTTGAGTGCCTTCCAACCTGCAGGGCTCCTCTTTGGGCACTATAACAATGTTTCAAAGCTATTCACAAAGTTTTCCAGTAATATAACAGAGAGTTTCACTGTTAGTCATAAGGTTTTCAGTGACCAGTTTTTTCAGAAGGGGATGGCCCAATATTTCTTCCCAGTCTGTCTTTGTCTAGAAGCTCCACTTAAACCTGTTCATCATAGCTGACCCTGCTGGTATTTGAAATACTGGTGGCATAGGTTCCAGCCTCAAAGCAATACACAAGTACCACAGTATGACAAACTGACAGATAAGTGTCAGCAGTGGTAGTCAAAGCTACCTAGTTGTTGTGGTCTCAGGGTCATGGAGGCTGGGGTTCACATGGTCCATTAGTACTTTGGATTAATTGTTTCCATGTGTCTTTGATTTTCTTCACTCTTCTTTGCTCTGATGAGGAGACATTAATATTGCATCTTAAATGACCACTCACAAGCTTTTAAGATCCCAGTCTCTACTCACCAAAGCAGGATAAAGAACATTGTCTTTGTGCACTATGTTATACTAGTTGATTTTAGTAGGTGTCAAGACTATAGTCCTTTGCCTTCATGCCAGTGACTTATTTCCACAGTGTGTTTGGTTATGAGTAAAAGTTTTCATAACTATGCCCCCTGTATGCTGTACTATATTCATGGATATCTTTTGCAGCACATATAAATTTATACATAGAGATATCCTCTGTCAAACATATTCATGGCTATAGTTCCATTTGTCTTTCCACTTTTGTTTAGCTTGAGTGTCTATCTATGTGTCTACTTGTAGATTATTTTTATTACTGTTATTGCAGGATTGTGTATGTAATAGTATTCACATTGGTTACCTTTAACTCTTGTGCTCTGCCCTGTGTCTTCTACTGCCTTGATCATTTTGTGTGACCTCCCCCTTGTTGCATATGGACTTTCTCTTCACTCAAATTAATATATGTCTTTTTGACTGCTAACCAGAAGGTTGGTGGTTCAAACTCACCAGCCACTTCTCAGAAGGCAGATGGGGTAATCTACTTCCATAGTGATACCACTTCAGAAACCCAAGGAGGGGTCACTATGAGTCACATCCAACTTGACGGCTGTGAGTTACCCTCTATTTAGTTATTAACTCTCCATCCCCCTCCCACACTTCATAACCTTCAAATAATGATTCTTTCAGTGTATAAACTTTTTCTTGACATTTTAAAGAAGTGGTTTCATAAAATATTTGTCTTTCTGTGATTGACTAATTTCACTTAGCATAATATCCTCTAGGTTTATCTATGTTATTAGGTTCTTTGCAGATTCATCATTATTCTTAAAGGTTGCATAGTATTCCATTTTGGTTATGTACCATGTTGTTGTTGTTGTTAGTTGCCGCCAAGTTATTTCTGATTCATAGTGACTATGCACAGCAGAACAAAACACTACCTGGTCTTGAGCCAGCTCCATGATTCTTGCTATACTTGAGCCCGTTGATGCTGCCACCATGTCAATCCATCTTGTTGAGGGCCTTCCCCTCTTTTGTAGACCCTCTACCTTACCAAGCACGACGTCCTTCTCCAGGGAATGGTCCATTCTGACAGCATGACCAAAGTATGTGAGACAAAGTCTGGCCATTCTTGCCTCCAGGGAGCATTCTGGCTGCACTTCCTCCAGGACAGACCTGTTAACTCTTTTAGCAGTCAACAGTACTTTCAGCATTCTTCATCAACATCACAGCTCAAAAGCATCAATTCTTCTTTGGTCTTCCTTATTCATTGTCCAGCTCTCACATGCATATGAGGTGATTGAAAATACCATGGCATGTGTCAGGCACATCTTAGTCCTCAAGGAGAAATCTTTGCTCTTCAACATTTGAAAGAGTTCCTTTGCAGCTGATTTGCTCAGTGCTATACATCGTCTGATGTCCTGACTGCTGCCTCCATTGGTGGTGATTGTAGAACCAAGCAATATGAAGTCTTTGACAATTTCAATCTTTTCTCCATTTATCATAATGTTGCTTATAGGACCAGTTGTGAGGACTTTTGTTTTCTTTATATTGAGATGTAATCCATACTTCAGACTATATTCTTCAATCTTCATCAATAAATACTTTTAGTCTTCCTGACTTTCAGCAAGCAAAGTAGTGTCATAACCATATCGCAGGTTGTTAATGATTCTTCCTCCAATCCTAATGCCACATTCTTCTTCATATAGTCCAGCTTCTTGGATTATTTGCTCAGCATACAGATTGAATAAGTATGGGGAAAGGATACAACCCTGACACATTCACTTCTTGATTTTAAACCATGTAGTGTTCCATTTTTCTGTTCAAATGACAGTCACCTCGTCTATGGACAGGTTCTTCATAAGTACAATAAAGTGTTCTGGAATTCCCATTCTTCTCAATGTTATCCAAAATTTGTTATGATACACACAATCAAATGCTTTTGCATAGTCAATAAAACACAAGTAATTATCTTTCTGGTATTCTTTGCTCTCAGCCAAGATTCATCTGACATCAGCAATGTTATCCCTCATTCCAAATCCTCTTCTGAATCCAGCTTGCATTTCTGGAAGTTCTCTGTCAATATACTACTGCAACCATTTTTGAATTATCTTCATTAAGATATTTTCATGTGATATTAATGATATTGTTTGATAATTTCCATATTCTGTGGGATTACCTTTCTTTGTAATGGGTGCAAACATGGATCTCTTCCAGTCAGTTGGCCAGGTAGCTGTCTTCCAAATCGCTTGGCATAACCAAGTGAGTTGCGCCAGCCGGGCATCATTTGTTGAAACATTTCAATGGGTATTCCGTCAATTCCTGGAGCCTTGTTCTTTGGCAATTCTTTCCTTGCAGCTTCAACTTCTTCCTTCAATACCATTGGTTCTTGATCATATGCCACCTCCAGAAATGGATGAAGATCAAACAGTTCTTTTTGGTACAGTGACTCTATTATGCCTTCCATTTTCTTTTGATGTTTCTTGTATCATTCAATATTTTGGCCATATAATCTTTCAATGTAGCAACTCGAGGTTTAATTTTTTTCCTCAGCTCTTTGCACTTGAGAAATGCCAAGCATGTTCTTCACTTTTGGTTTTCTAACTCCAAGTTTTTGCACATTTCATTATAGTAATTGGCTTTGTCTGCTCGAGCTGCTCTTTGAAATCTTCTGTTTAGCTCTTTATGTTGTCATTTCTTCCATTTGCTTTAGTTACTCTTTGCTCAAGGGCAAGTTTCAGAGTCTCTTCTGACATCCATTTTGGTCTTTTCTTTCTTTCTTGTAATTTTAATGACCTCTTGCTTTCTTCATGTGTGGTGTGCCTGATGCCATCCCACAGTTCTTCTGGTTTTCAATCACTGGTGTTCAATGCATCAAATCCATTCTTTAGATGGTCTCTAAATTCAGGAGGGATATATTCAAGGTCATATTTTGGCTCTCATGGACTTGTTTTAATTGTTTTTAACTTCAAGTTGAACTTACATATGTGCAGTTGATGGTCTGTTCCATAATTAGTTCCTGGCCTGGGTTTGGCTGAAGATATTGACGTTTTCCATCTCCTCTTGCCACAGATATAGTAAATCTGATTCCTGTTTACTCCATCTGGTGAAATCCATGTGTATAGCCACCATTTGTGTTGTTGATAAAAGGTATTTGCAATGAATAAGTTGTGGGCCCTGCAAAAGTCTATCATGTGATCTCCAGCATTATTTCTGTCACCAAGGCCAAATTTTCAACCTACTGGTGATTCTTCTTTGTTTCCAAATTTTGCATTCCAGTCACCAGTGATAAGTAGTACGTCTTTATTGCATGTTCGATCAATTTAAAACTTCAAAAGTTGGTAAAAATCTTCAATTTTCTCATCTTTGGTTTTGGTAGTTGGTGCATAAATTTGCTTAATAGTAGTATTAATGGGTCTTCCTTTTAGACCTATGGATATAATCCTATCACTGACAGCATTGTACTTCAGGACAGATCTTGAAACATCCTTTGTAATGATGAATGCCATGCCATCCCTCTTCAATTTGTCATTCCTGGCATAGTAGTAGATCATATAGTTGTCTGATTAAAAATGCCCAAAGCCAGTCCATTTCAGCTCACTAATGCCAAGGATATCAATCTTTATGCATTCCATTTCATTTTTGACAACTTCTAATTTTCCTAGATTCATACTTTGTACATTCCATTTCCGATTATTAATGGATGTTTGCAGCTGCTTCTTATCAATTTGAGTTGTGGCACATCAGCACATGGAGGTCCTGAAAGACTTACTTTGTCCATATAATTAAGGTTGGTTCTACTCTTATGAGGCAGTTCTGGGTGAGATGATATCTCATTAATGTTTTGACTTACATCTCTCCTGTGGTTAACAATTGTGAACATGCTTTTTATGTTTATAAGTCACCTAAATATCTTCTTGTTAATGTGTCCTCTTGCACATGTCCTCTGGTCATTTTTAATTCTATTGTTTCTGTTTTAGAGATTAGTCCTTTTTCCAATAGGTCCTTGCAAATACATATATTTTTTTAATGACTATGAGGCTTATTAGGGAAATAACAGGTTACAATTCAGGTTCAGAAACACAGCATACAATTCTTCAATCAGGACAGCCACCCCTTGGCCATGCCATCAGCCACACTTCTCTCTGGCCCTTGTACTCTAGGCCTGGCATCTGCCCTGCTCCAGCAAATGCTATAAAGAACTTTTAGCTCTGCCAATAGGGGTCCCTAGGTGCATCTCACACTGCCAGTAAGTCTCTTACCCAAAGACACTCAGCTTACTCTCTCCATGGGCTGTCTCATGCCACTTCATTCTGCTGATAACATCTCTCTGCCAGTTATCTCATCCAGTTGTCTCTGCTGGTCATCCCTCCTGGTTGTCTCTGCGGTCTTTCTGCCAAACACAGGGATCTTAGGTCAAACGACTAGCTTCATTCCACCTCCCGCTCTTCTCTTTTGATGGTAGTGAGATACCCTTGCCAATTTCCAGCTCCCACCTTGCTCTGGTTACCTAGTGCTGCTCTGACAAGAATATACCACAAATGGAACGGCCTTTATAAACAGGAGTTTATTCTCTTACAGTTTGGAGGCTTTAAGTTCAAAGTCCCAGGCTCTAGGGGCTAGGTGAAGGCCCCTCAGCCTTGGGCTTCAGCTCTGCCTCCAGGTTCTGGCCAACTGAAGCTAGAGGCTTTTCTTCACTCAGGCAGCTGCTGGCTGCTGAGGTTGCCAACCCTAAGGTTGACAAGTAAAAAGGCACAGTCCCGATGTTACCAAACCACAAGGCAGGCCATTTATTTAAGTCCATTATAAGTCCCAAGGTTGGCATAGCATAGCAGACTGCTGAAAAATGACATGGCCACATGCAGGGTCTAAGCATGCTACAAGCTAGAGACTATTTCCAAAGCTGCTTCTTATATATGGGAAGCAGACTACATACCCAAAGCAGCTACTCAGCTGCTCCAATAGATTTCACCATGGAGTTAATTACCAATCTCACCATGGGTAATAACTACATCCAGCTGCCCACCCACTCAACCAGGTCCAGCCAAGTTGACACACAAGCGTAACCACCACACCCCTTGATGTCAGAGAAAAAATGGCATCCAGGTAACATTCCCCCTAATCCCTCTATAATAGAGACCCAGAAAAATAGTGAAACAGATACAAATAATGATCCAACCAATTACTCATTTTATGTGAAAAGGAAAGACAGCTCTGATAAGCAAAGAAAAAACAAAGTAGGAAGTTTTACACTCCTGGATCTCAATACCTACTACCCAGCCAAAGTAGTCAAAACATCCTGGTATTGGTACAAGGATTAACACATAGGCCAGTAGAAGATAATTGAGAATCCAGAATTAGGTCCACTCACCTATGGACAGGTGATCTTTGACAAATGGCCAAAACCTATTCAGTAGGGAAGAAATGGTCTCTTTAAAATATGCTGCTGGCAAAACTGGACATACATATACAGAACCATGGAACAAGATCCATGCCTCACATCAAATACAAAAACTAGCTCAAGGGGGATTTAAGACATTAATGTAAAATCCAAAATTATAAAGCTCATCAAAGATAAAATAGGGGCAAATGTATGGGCCATAAATTTATGGCATAGACTATCAAGCAAAAACCCAGGATGCACAGAAAGCAGAAGAGAAACTAGATGATTGGGGCCTCCTAAAGAATAAATTCTTCTGTGCATCAAAGGACTCCTACAAAAGAATAAAAAGAGAACCTGTAGATTGGGGAAAAAATATTTGATGTTATTGAAGCTTTCTTTGTGGCCTAACATAAAGTCTTTTTTGCAGAAAGTCCCATGTTCATTGGAAAATGTTGTATATTATGTTGTTGTTGGGTGAATGTTTTGTATACATCTATGAGGTCTACTTTGTTGATTGTGTTGTTCTGCATCTTTGTTAAGTTTTTGTTCAAGTTCTTCTGCCTTTCATTGAATGTGGTTATTAAAATATCCTACCATTATAGATAACAAAAGAGACTCTAAAACTTGCTCTTGAACAGAGAGTAGCTAATTGAAAGGAAGAATTGACAAAATAAAAGAACCGAACAGAAGATATCAAAGGGAAGCTCAAGAAGACAAAGCAAAGTATTATAATGAAAGGTGCAAAACTTTTGAACTTTTCTAACCTTTGGAGTTAGGAAACCAAAAGGGAAGAGCACCCTCAGCATTTCTCAAGCTGAAAGAACTGAAGAAAAAATTCAAGGCTTGAGTTGTAATATTGAAGGAGGTGATAGCTGAAGTTGTGTTTCAACTTGACTGGGAGTGGTTTTGAGTGGCTGAGCTGCTGGATATAGTTATTCCCCATGGTCAAATCTACTGTGAGCAGCTGTGGTCCACTTCCAATATATCAGAAGAAGCTTTGAATAATGTTTCTAGCTTCTTGGCACATCTGGATGCTGCATTTGGTAGAGTCATCAATGTTCTGCCATGTTGTCTGCATCCTGGGACTGTTTAACTAATGACCTGTTTGATAACCTTGGGACTATGCCATTTTACTTGTCGACCTTGGGTTTGTCAGCCTCAGCACCCAGCAGATGCCTGAGTTAAGAGAAGAAGAGAAGTCTCCAGTTTCAGTGGGCTGGGAGCAAGGCAAAGCTGAAGCCCAAGGTTTAGGGTACTTCACCCAACCCCTAGGGCTGGCACTATGATCGCGGATTTCTAGCCTCTTACACCAAAAGATAATAAGTCCATGTTTGTTTAAACCAGTCACTTGTGGTACTTTCTGTTAGAGCAGCACTAGATGACAAAAACAAAAAGTCTTTAGGCAAAATATTGAATGATGCAGGAAGCATCAAAAGAAGATGGAAGGAATACACGTAGTTACTGTACCAAAATGAACTGGTCAATTTTTAAGTATTTCAGGAAGTAGCATATGATGAAGAGCCAATGCTATTGAAGTCTTAAAAAAAAAAAAAAATGAAAGAACTGGAAAAAAAAAAAAAAAAAAAAAAACATGTCCCCAGGAATGGATGGAATGAATACCCAGTGAGATGCTTTAACAAATGGATGCAGCACTGGAGGTACTTACCTGTTTATGCCAAAAATTTGAAAGACAGAAACCTGGCCAAATGACTGGAAGAGATCTGTATTTGTGCCTATTCCAAAGAAAGGTGATCCAGCAGCATGTGGAAATTGTTGAACAATTTCATTAATATCACATGAAAGGAAAATTTTGCTGAAGATAATTCAAAAAATGGTTGTAGCAGTATTTTGACAGGGAACATCCAGAAATACAAGCTGGTTTCAGAAGAGGGCATGGAACAAGGGGTATCATTGCTGATGTCAAATGGATCTTGGCTGAAAGCAAAGAATACCAGAAGGATATGTACCTGTGTTGTATTGACTATGCAAAGGCATTTGACTGTATAGATCATAACAAATTATGTATAACATTGTTAAGAATTGGAATTCCAGAACATTTAATTGGACCCATGAGAAACCTGTACACAGACCAAGAAGCTTTCAATCAAAGAGAACAAGGGGATACTTCATGGCTTAAAAATCCATAAACATGTGCCTCATGGTTGTATCTTTTCACCATACTTATTCAATTTGTATGCTGAGCAAATAATCCAAGAAGCTGGACTATGAAGAAGAACATGACATCAGGATTGGAGGAATACTCATTTACAAAACTGCAATATGCAGAAAACACAACCCAGCTTGCTGAAAGTGAAGATGACTTGAAGTACTTACTGATGAAGATCAAAGACTACAGTCTTCAGTATATATTACACCTCAATTTAAAGAAAATAGAAATCCTTTCATCTGGACCAATTCGCAACATCATGACTAATGGAGAAAAGACTGAAGTTGTCAGGAGTTTCATGTTACTTGGATCCACAGTCAAAAACAATAGAAGCAGCAGTTTAGAAATCAGATGTTGTATTGCACTAGGCAAATCTGCTGGGGGGGGGGGGACACCTCTTTAAAATGTTGAAGAACACAGACATCACATTGAAGATTAAGGTGCACCTAACCCAAGTGATGGTATTTTCAATCACCTCATATGCATATGAAAGCTAGACAATGAATAAGGAAAACTGAAGAAGAATTGATGCTTTTGAAAGTGTTATTTTTTTTAAATTTTTTTATTGTGATTTCAGTGAAAGTTTACAGAGCAAATTCACTCTCCATATTCAGCCGTTCACATATACTTTGTCTCATGACACTGACCACAGTTTACCACAATGCAACAGCTCCCCTCCCACTTTCTCCCCATAGTTACCTCTTCCCTGTGTCCATCCCTCCATGCACTCCTGCCCCCTGAGCTGTCTCCCTCTTCAAAAGCAATCCTTGTTTCTCCCATGATTGTTCTCTCCAAGGAGTGTATCTACTTGCGGTAAAAGTCCAACTCATATGCCTGGCTTTTGTTTGGCTGGAAACCACAGGTGTGGGTTCAATTCCAGATCTGAAGGGCAGCTAGGGGCTATAGTCTCTATGGTTCCATCAGGCTCTATCAGACCAGCAAACCTGGTCCTCCCCCCTTTTTTCACCAAATGATTTTGAGTTTTGTTCCACATTGTTCTCCCTCTCTATCAAGGATCTCCTACACAGATCCCGTTCCAAGTGGATGACAGTGGTAGCCGGACACCATCTAGTTCTTCTGGTCTCATAGTCATATATGCTGCAGATCGGATGGTGTACCAGTCACTAGGATTAATTGTTTCCATGAATTTTTGTTTTCTTCATTCTTCCTTGCTCTGCCATCGTTGCATCTAGATGGCAGCTTGCTACCTTTTAAGATTCCAGTCCTTACTCACCAAAGTAGGAGGTGGAACATTGTTTTGTATAGTATGTTATGCCAATTGAGCTTGATGTCCCCTGCAACTATGGTACCAAGCCAGCAGTTTCAACTACTCGGTCCCTCTGGGTAGGTGTCTGTGACCAAGCTGTGATGACAACCTTGCCCCTTGTCAGTTCTACTACACACTGGGGAATTCTGATCATTCACATAAACTTATAGGATCATTGTCTGCCAACTCTATGTATGTACTTGGATACACTCCCCATTTCATAGACATACCTAATCGTTCAGCCTGCACACCCATCTATCCACCCATATACCCATGTTAGCATTCACTGACAATGCAGTACTGTATGTACAAAAGGGTTCATATTTGTTGTCTGTACCTCATATATACCTCTGTATGTCTTTCTCATCCTCAATGCTGCCATATTGGTCACTCATATTTGATACATTGTCCTTCTCTTCACCCAAATCAATACCTATCTCTATCTATCTAACAGTGTTCCCTGTCCCACCCTGGTTACCCCTCCCACCCCTGGTAACCAATGATGAAAATTTCCTTCTATAGATAAACCTTTCCATAACTTTTACAATAATGGACTAATACAATATTTGTTCTTTTGTGATTGACTTATTTCACTCAGCATAATGTTCTCCAAGTTCATCCATGTTATGTGGTGTTTTGCAGATTCTATATTATTCTTTAGCATTGCATAGCATTCCATTGTATGTATGTACCATAGTTTGGTTATCCATTCCTCAGTTGATGGACACCTAGGTTGTTTCCATCTTTTGGCTATTGTAAATAGTGCTGCGATAAACATGGGTGTGCATATATTTGTTCTTGTCATGGCTCTCCATTCTTTAGGGTATATACCTAGTAATGGAATGGCTGGGTCAAATGGTATTTCTAATTCCAACTTTTGAAGGAATAGCCACAATGGCTGTACCATTTTACAGTCCCGCCAGCAGTGTATGTGAGTCCCAATCTCTCCACAACCTCGCCAGCATTTGTTATTTTCTGTCTTGTTGAACTTTGCTACTAGTGCTGGACCAAGATGGTATCTCATTATTGTTTTGATTTGCATCTCTCTAATAGTTAGGGATCATGAGTATTTCTTCATATGTTTGTTGGCTGCTTGAAAATCCTCCTCGGTGAAGTGTCTATTCATGTCTTCTGCCCATTTTTTAATTGGATTGTTTGTCTTTTTGTTATTGAGGTGTTGGAGTTTTCTATAAATTCTAGAGATAAG
>NW_006921861.1:3503455-3506515 GCF_000298275.1 Orycteropus afer afer | reverse complement strand
GACCGGCAAAAGTCCACAGCTCAGCCCACCTTTCTCTTCACCTTCTCTGTTTATTCCCCAGCCACCAGAGCAGTCCTCTGTGCATTCCCTGGCTAGCAGGGCTGATTTTTAGGTTAATTCTTAGGTTCTACCCCCACTCAGGAATCTCCAAGATGTCTGTTCCATCAGGATAGCTCAGGATTGCTGCCAGACCACAGCTCCATCTGTCTCCTTTTTTGGTATTTTCACACAAATTCTTCTTCTAGTTGAGGTTTAGTTCACTTCTATATCCTTCCCTTCAAGGCTCAGGGGTCCAGCATTATCTTCTCTGTCTGTGTTAATTGTTTTCCCTTTTCTTTGTTGAAGAGGGTCTGCGTAGTCTTTCTGCCTAATCTGCCATCTTGCCAGAACTCTGAAGTGTGGTGTTTTGAAGAATACTGAAAATGCTATGGAGTGCCAAAAGAATGAACAAATCTGTCTTGGAACAAGTGCAGCTGGAATGCTCCTTTGAAGAAAGAATAGCCAGATTTTGTCTCACCTACCTTGGTCATGTTGTTAGAAGGGACCATTCCCTGGAGAATCATATAACACGTGGTAAAGTAGAGGGTCAGTGAAAAAGTGGAGGACCCTGGACAAAATGGATTGACACAGTGGCTACAATGATGGGCTCAGGTAAAGCAAGAATTCTGAGGATGGCACAGGATCGGGCTGTGTTTTGTTTTT
Source organism: Orycteropus afer afer (assembly GCF_000298275.1). Classification (NCBI taxonomy): domain Eukaryota; kingdom Metazoa; phylum Chordata; class Mammalia; order Tubulidentata; family Orycteropodidae; genus Orycteropus; species Orycteropus afer. The sequence continues at coordinate 3,505,813 of NW_006921861.1, read as the reverse complement.
TTCTACATGGGATCATTATGAGTAAGAGACAACTGGATGGCACCTAAAAACAATAACTATTATGGCAGAGTTAGCTATTTCTATTTTAATTTCTGTAAAAGTTTACTTATATATTTTAGGGCCGTTGCACTATGCATGTAGGTATTTATCAGGTTATATCCTTTTGTTTGATTGCCCCTTTTATCATTTTATAATGTTCTTGTTTGTCTCTTTGGCTGGTTTTTCCTTAAAGTTTATTTTATTAGAAACTAATATTGCCATTCCTGCTCTTTTTTTTGGTTGCCATTTATTTGATGTATGTTTTTCCATCCTTTGATTTTTACCTCATTTTTGTCTTCGTGTCTGAAGTGTGTCTCTTACAGACAGCATATTGATAGGCCATGTTTTCTTGTCAATTCTGTGAATCTGTCTCTTTGGTGCATTCAATCAGAGTGCATTCAGTACACTTCTATACATATGAATTCTATAGGTATAAATTTACACCTGCTGTTTTTCTGGGTTTGTGTGTGTGTGTTGATGATTTCTTTGTTCATATTTTTCTGTGTTGACTTAATTGAGAGTGGGGATTTTCTTATCATTTCCTTCATTGCCATTGATTTACTACTTACTGAGGCTTTATGATTTTCTTATCTTTTTTGTGCTAAGGTTTGATAATTTTCTTTGAGGTTTCCATGTAATTTTTTATTATTTCCCAAGTTTAAAGTAAAGTATTCTATCTTGATATCATATTGACTTCCTCTCCATTTGGATGTTCTATAACTACATCATTTAATCCTTCTTTTTGCTTTGTAATTATCACCATTTAAAAATAGACATTTCTGGGAAGAGGAGAAGATAGTATTGTACATATAACCCACCTGTTTGTTCCCTCAACAATATAATCTCTGAATAACTAGGTAAAGCCAATAGAAATAATGATACCGGAGTTATGAGCAACTGAGGAGAAAGTAAAGTATCAGATTTAGTGAAGGTGGAGAAAAAGCAGTTTAAACAACTGGGAAAAATAAATGAACCTGCCTATCCAGCAGAGAGATTCAGAGAAGGAAAGGACTCATTAGAAATACAAAAGAGGGAAGGAGGGGGGAAAAAAAAGACATCACAGTGGCATTGGGGACTCAAAATACCCACACTGGGAGTTTTTTGCTGCAACTTTAGGAGCTGAGTGAGTAGACACTCATACTGGGAAACACATCAAGATGTCCCTTGGCTTGGGCTGCTGCAGAGTCCAGAAAGGAGTGTGGGAAAGGGAGAAACTCCCTCCAAGTAGGTGGAGCCCTGGGACAAGACAGTAGTAGCCTTTTACCCATTGGGGTCTCTGTGGGTTTTGAACCATGGATCTTTGATTGACAGTATGATATCATCCATCAGTAGATGGCCCAGGAAGACACAATGTACCCTGCCTGTCCTGATAGAGCTGTCTAAACTATCTTGCTAAAATTCAGAAAATGGAAACTTGCTACTGATATCTTTCTCTTTTTTTTTTTTGTCTTTTTTCCTCTTCCCTCCTGCCTCATCCAATAGAAGGAACACATTAAACCACCACCAAGTAACAGGAGTTATTACACTGATCATCTCACCCAATAGGTAACACCAATAATTCCTACTCCTTTGAAGCAATAACAGACCGTGTACAACATGTGCTCATCCTAATTCCAAATCCCCTTAATGATGAAGAGAGAAACCTGTACCCACATCCCCACTAGTGATTCCACCAACATAGAGAGAGCTGGAGAGCAACCCAGTACACCTGCGTTAATAACTCAAAATGTAGACCTGGTCCACACTGTCAGATATAGTAACACATAAAATCAGTGTGAAACAAATCAATACATAACTAACAATTAAAGATGCCAACTTCAAAATGTCTACGAAAAACACACAACTTAAAATCAAACAAACAACAACAGCAACAAAAAATGAAAAGACAATAGAAATAAAAGCCAAGATTAAAAAATATATCTATCATGGCAGAAGAACAAGCAATAGAACTATCTGAGAAGGAATTTAGAAAGTATGTACATAAGACTCTTCAAGCATTCAAGGAAAGCACAAACAGAATCAAGTAGAAGACAGACAGTACCCTGGAAGAATTCAGGAAAACCATTCAAGAGCAAAATAATGAGATAAATACATATTGAGAACTCATACAAAAATAGCAATTAGAAATCCAGAAGATGAACACTAAAATTACAGAGATAGATAACATAGTGGAAGGACAGAAGAGTAGACTAGAACTGGTGGAAGAATGTATTTCCCAACTAGAAGACAAATCCTTTGATGCCAGCCTGTATGAAGAAAAATCAGAACAAATATTAAAGAAAAATGAAGAAAGCCTTAGAAGGATAATATGGGATAATA
>NW_006921861.1:3496207-3503325 GCF_000298275.1 Orycteropus afer afer | reverse complement strand
AGAAAATTGTGGAAAACTTCCTCACAGAAAAATTTCCCCATATCATGGAGGAAGAAAAGATATCTGCCCAAAAGGCTCAATGAACCCCATACAGGATAGATTCCAAGAGAAAGTCACCAAGACATATCATAAACTCTCCAAAACCTTACACAAAGAAAGAATCTTGGGAGCAGCTTGGGAGAAAAAAAAAATGTCACCTACAATGGACAACCAATAAGACTAAATTCTGATTTCTCTGCAGAAACCATGCCAGCAAGAAGGCAATGGGATGGCACATATAAAACATTGAAGGAAAATAACTTCCAACCAAGAATGATACATCCAGCCAAATTGTTCATCAAATATGAGGGTGAAATCAAAACATTTTCAGACAAACAGAAATTTAGGGAATTTGTGAAAACCAGACCAACCCTACAAAAAATGCTAAAGGAACCCACAACAGAGAACAAAAAATTAATATTGGGACACTTAACATCACCACTTAGGGACCAAACCAGAAGTAGATGCTCAAAATAAGTTCATAAAATAATGTAAAAATAGAAAAAAAAAAAAAAAAAGGAGTGAATCTGCAGACAACACCAGCAACAAAGAAAATAGAGGGAATAAAAGCTTAATTATAAAACTTCCAAATGGAGAGAAAGACAGGATAATGTCTTTATAGAACAGACTGTTCCAAAATTAAGGAGATAAAAATTTACTTCAGGATAACCACAAAGAAAATTAACAATCCCCATAAGCAAATTAAGAAAGAAGAAAAACACATGGGCTTAGGAAGCACAAAACCTACAATAATGAAGAAAAGAGAAGAAACACCTGATAACAAAATGAGCTCAGCATAGAAAAATATTTGGAACAAGGAAATCACCAACAACACAAAATGCAATAGAATGACACCAGTAAATTCATACCGATCACTAATTACACTCAATGTGAATGGACTAAATGCACCAGTCAAGAGAAAAAGAGTGGCTGACTGGATAAGAAAAGAAGGACCATTGATATGCTGCCTACAAGAGAGCCACCTTAGACACAAAAATCAAAATAAATTTAAAAATAAGAGGAGGAAAAAAATATACCAAGCTAATGGCAACCAAAAAAGAGCAGGAGTGGCAATATTAATTTCTGATAAAATAGACTTCAAGGTGAAAAACAGTATAAGGGGCAAAGAAGGACATTATATGATGCTAAATGGATCATTTGACTAAGAAGAAATCATCATAATTAGTAACCATGCACCCAAGGAAAATGCTCCAAAATACATAAAGCAAATATTAACTGAAATGAAAGGAAAAATAGACACCTCTACAAGAGTAGTAGGAGACTTTAACACACCCCTTTCAAGGAGGGACAGAAGAGCTAGGAAAAAAACTCAATAAAGATACAGAAGAACTCAGCAACACAATCAAATAACTTGACCTCATAGATATATGCAGGGCACTCCACCCAACAAAACACTTTCCTCTCCAGTTCATATGGATCATTCTCTAGAATAGACCACATGATAAGACACAAAACAAGCCTCAATAAATTCCTGAACATTGAAATACTACAAAGCATCTTCTCAGATAACAATACTATAAAATTAGAAATCAATAACAGGAAGATCAATGAAAAAATATCAAATTGGAAACCAAATACTGCACTGCTCAAAAACCACTGGGAACAGAAGAAATAGAGTATGAAATAATAATAATAATAATAATAAATCCCTAGAAACAAATGAGAATGAAGGTACAACTTACCAAAACTGTTGGGACACAGCAAAAGCAGTACTCAAAGGTCAATTATATAAATGCACACATTAAAAAAGAGGAAAGAAACAAAATCAACATTCTAACTCAACAACTCCAACAATTAGAAAAAGAACAACAAAAGAAACTGACAGTTTCCAGAAGTAGGGAAATAATGGTCAGGTTATATCAGGAAAAAAAAAAAAAAAAAAAAAAAACAGGAAACAAACAAACAAACAAAATGGAGAAAACCAACAAAACAAGAAGCTGGTTCTTTGAAATGATTAACAAAATTGAGAAACCACTGGCAAACTTAACAAAAGAAAAGAAAGAGAAGCTGCAAATAACAAGAATAATAAATGACACCACAACAGAACCAACTGAAATAAAAAAGATATTTACAGAATATTATGAAGAACTATACTCCAACAGATTTGAGAACCTAGAAGAGATGAACAAGTTTCTAGAAACAGAAGACCTACTTAAACTATCCCTGTCAGAGATAGAATACTTGAACAGACCCATAACAAAAGAAGAAATTGAGCAGGTCATAAAAAAACTTCCCACAAGAAAAAGTCCTGGCCCAGATGGCTTCATTGGAGAATTTCACCAAACATTCAGGGAAGAGTTGACACCTATACTACTCAAACTATTCCAGTACATAGAAAAAGATAGAATACTCCCAAATTCATTTTATGAAGCAAGCATAACACTGATACCAAAACAAGAAAAAGACTAGGAAAAGACATCATTAAAAAGGAAAACTACAGACTAATATCCCTCATGAATATAGACACAAAAATCTTAAAAAAAAAAAAAAAAATCCCAGCCAACAGAATCCAAATACATATCAATAATAATAATAATAATACATCATGACCAAGTGGGATTCATACCTGGTATGCAAGGATGGTTCAACTTCAGAAAAACAATCAACATAATCTACCACATAAACCAAAAAAAGAAAAGAACCATATGATCATACCAATCAATGCAGAAAAGGCATTCATTAAAATCCAACACTAATTCCTGTTCAGAACTCTCAGCAAAATAGAGATAGAAGGAAAAATCCTCAATATCATTGTTAACAGAGAAAGACTCAAAGCTTTCCCCTTGTGAACAGAAACCAGACAAGGACATCTTCTATCACCACTTCTATTTATCATTGTATTGGAAGTCATAGCCAAAGCAAGAAAGAGAAATAAAAGGCATACAAATTGGCAAAGAGGAAGTAAAGCATCTCTATTTGTAGATGACATGATCCTATACATACAAAACTCAAGAGAATCAGCAAAAAAAAAATAAATAAAAAAAAAAATACTGGAACTAATGGAAAGGTTCAGCAATGTGACAGGATACAAGGTCAAAATACAAAAATCAATTCAATTCCACTATATCAACAAAGAGGCCTCTGAAAAGGAAATAAGGAAAGCAATACTGTTTATAATAGCTACCACAAAGATAAAATATTTAGGAATAAATCTTACCAGAGACACAAAAGATCAACACAAAGAAAACTACCAAACATATTACAAAAAACTACAAGGGTTGTACATAAATGGAAGAAATGCCTTGTTCATGTGTAGAAAGATTGAATATGGTGGAAATATCAATATTACCAAAGCAATATACACATTCAATGCAATCCTGATCCAGATACCATCAACATTTCTTAAGGATATGAAAAAAGAAATTATTAATTTCATACAGAAAGAAAAGAGACCTCAGATAAGCAAAGCAGTGCTGAAGAAGAAAAACAAAGTAGGAGGTCTTACACTCCTGGACCTGAAAACCTGCTATACAGCCACGATAGTCAAACAACATGGTATTGGTACATTGATAGACAGATAGATCAATGGAACAGAATCCAAAACCCAGAACTAGACCCAGCCATCTGTGGACAGCTGATATTGGACAAAGAACCAAATGCCATTAAATGGGGGAAGAGATTGCCTCTTTAACAAATGGTGCTGGCAAAATTGGATATCTACTTTGCAATAAAATGAAACAAGACCCATACCTCACCTTATATACAAAAACAAATTTAAGTTGGATCAAAAACTTGAATATAAAACCCAAAAACTGTAAAATTCATCAGAGATAAAATAGGGGAAAATCTAGGGACCCTAATTCATGGCATAAATAAACAATCATGCTGTGGTGGTTATGTTTGTGTGTCAACTTGGCTAGGCCTGGTTAAGTAGCTGGGCAGCTGGTGGTAGTTATTCCTCATGATGAGACTGGTAATCAACTTCATTGTGAAATCTACTGTGAGCAGCTGAGTAGCTGCCTTTGGGTATGTGTTCTGCTTCCTGAATATAAGAAGCTTTGAGAATGGTCTCTAGCCTATGGCACGCTTGAACCCTGCATGTAGCCGTGTCATTGCTCAGCAGCCTTGAGACTTACAATGGCCTGCTGTGTTGTTTGGTAACATCGGGACTGTGCCTTTTTACTTGTCAACCTTGAGGATTCTCAGCCTCAGCAGCCAGCAGCTGTTTGAGTGAAGAAATGCCTCTAGCTCCAGTGGGCCAGGAACAGGAGGCAGAGCTGGATCCCAAGGTTGAGGGGCTTTCACCCAGCCCCTAGAGCCTTGCACCTTGAACTTGGATTTAAAACCTCCAAATTCTAAGAATATACTCCTGTTTGTTAAGGCCATCCCATTTGTGGTATATTTCTTGTCAGAGTGGCACTAGGTAACCACAACACAAGCATAACCCAGAATGCACATTAGGTTGAAGAGATCCTTGATGACTTGGACCTTTTAAAAATTAAATTCTTATGTGCATTGAAAGACTTCATCAAAAGGTTAAAAAGAGAACCTTACAGATTGGGAGAAAATATTTGCCCATGATGTATCTGACAAAGGATTTATCTCCAAAATCTATGAAAAACATTAACACTTCATCACCGAAAATACAAACAATCCAATTAAAAAATGGGCAAGAGACATGAACAGACATTTCACTAAAGATGACCAACAACATATGAGGAATTTCTTGTGATCATTAGCCATTAGAGAGCTGCAAATCAAAACAATGATGAGATATCATTTCACCCCAACAATAATAGTAAAATTCAACAGGACAGAAAATAACAAATGCTGGCGAAGGTGTGGAGAGATTAGAACTCTCATACACAGCTGGTGGGACTGTAAAATGATACAACCATTGTGGGAGATGGTATGGTATTTCCTTAAAAAACTGAAAATAGAAATACCATTCTATGGAATGTAATTGAACCAGCAATTCCATTACTAGGAATATATCCTAAAGAGGTGAGTGACAGGATATGAACAGACATATGCACACCCATCACCCATATTCATCACAGTACAATTCACTATAGCAAAGAGATAGAAACAACCTAAATGTCCATCAACAGATGAATGGATAACCAAATTATGGTACATTCACACAATGGAATACTATGATATATTACAGAACAATGAAGAATATGTGAATCATCTCACAATGTGGATGAACCTGGAGGACATTATGCTGACTGAAATAAGTCAATGTGGAAGGGCAAATGTTGTATGAGCCCACTACTGTAAAATTCAAGGATGGGTTTTCTTAAGGAAGCCAACCCACTTTGTAGGTTACCAGGGATGGGAGAGAAGGGAAGGGGATAATTTTGGACTAGTTGGGGGCCACACGCTGAGTTGGGTAAGGGGAAGGAATGTACAGGAAGAGTTTGTGACCAGTATGATAATATTGGGGAAAGAGAGGACACCAAATTATTCACATAAGATATAGATTACAGAGGCTAATCCCAATATATCCACAATGCTGCAGTACCATTAATACCAAACACCAGGCTACAGATAACACACAGACAACAGAGAAGATCAAATGGGGATCAGTGAACAGGATGATACTCTAGACCAATGATAGATTCAGCTGAGGATACTCTGGCACAGATACTAAACCAAACCAAACCAAAGTCACTGCCATCGAGTTGTATTCGACTCATAGCAATCCCTCCTTGCATTTCCAAGGTGGTATTGCTATGGAAATAGATTGACCAATCTTTCTTCCCAGGAGTGGCTGGTGAGTTTGAATCTCCAGTCTTCTGGTTAGCAGCCAAATGCCTTAGGCACTATGCCACCAATACCTGCAATCATCACAGAAGCAGCAGAAGACAGACAGAGCAATCCCTCATAGACAGCCAAACACTGTGGGAGAGAGAGCCACCAGATCAGCCAACTTAGGACCACAGTATTGGGGGACACCAGACTCAATTGGCACAACAAAATACATAAAAACCTTGTTCTACAACCTACTTTGGTGAGTAGCAACTGGGGTCTTAAAAGCTTTCAAGTGGCCATATAAGATGCAGCCAATGGTCTTCTCTCATCTGAAGGGAAGAAGAGTGAAGGAAGCCAAGGGCATTTGGAAATAATCAGCCCTAGGATATAATGGACTCAAGACCAGAAGAACTAGATGGTTCCCAGCTACCAGTGCCAGTCACTCCGAAAGGGATCAAAACTGGAGATTCTGGATAGAGTGGGAGGAAAAATGTGAAAAAAAATTCAAAAACACAAAAATGACCAGAATTACTAGTCGGATAGAGTTAGTGGAAATGCCAAGACTATTGCCCCAGGTTATTCTCTGGGCCTTGAATTGGACTCGTTCCCATGGATTGGCTCTCAGCCTAATAGTAGAAAGACCTACATGCAGAACACCTATCCCAAGGTGATGCACCCACCTGCTCTAGGGAGATACACCCCTTAGAGCAATAGGCCATGGGACAGCAGAGGGACAGGATTCACATAGAGGGAGAGCTGGACAGACAAGAGTTCATAGTTAAGAAGATTTCAGGGAGAGGGTAGTCACAGGAATGGGAGGGGAAGACAGTTTGTTATGGTCAGGGATAGTAATTGGGGTGTGAAATCAAATGCACATGAACTATTGAATGTAAAACAAATTTTGCTCTGTAAATTTGTACCCAAAGCACAATAAAATTAAAAAATAAATAAAAATAGATACCTCTGGCTCTCTATTTTCAGTCTTGTAGGTTTATTATATTTTTGATTCATTTATATTTGGGACAATTTTCAGGTGATGGTATCCTGTGTCTTAATCTCTGGCTCTTTTCTGCCAATTTAGGCAGATTCTTTTGTCTGAAGGAATCCCTTTAACATTTCTGGTTAGCTTGGTCTGGTTTCCACAAATTCCCTTAATTTATTTTTATCTGTGAAAGTAATAATTCCACTATGTTATAATTGCAGGGTAATAACAACAACGACATAGTTCTTGGGTGGCAATTTTTTTCTTTCAGAGTTTTATGCCATCCCATTGCCTTTTTTTTTTTTTTTATTAGGATTTGGGTGAAGATTTACAGAGTAAATTCACTTTTCATACAGCAGTTCACATATACTTTGTCTCA
>NW_006921861.1:3487320-3488862 GCF_000298275.1 Orycteropus afer afer | reverse complement strand
ATTCTTCTGCTAGTTGGGGTTTAGTCCAAATCTGCATCCTTTCCTTCAAGGCTCAGGGGTCCAAGATTATCTTCTGTGTCTGTATTAATTGGTTTCCCTTTTCTTTGTTGAAGAGGGTCTGTGCAGTCCTTCTGCCTAGTCCGCCATCTTGCCCCGCCTCCCCATTGCCTTTTTGTCTACATAATTTCTGCCAAGAAGCCAGAACTTAGTTTTGTTGATTCTCCTTTGTATTTGACTCCTAATTTTTCCTGAGCTTTTTTCAGGAATATTTCTTTGTCTTGGTTTTGAAAAGTTTGATTCTGATCTGGTTTGGTGATTTCTTTTGGGGTCTATCTATTTTGGGTTTGTTGAGCTTCTTAAATACATATTTTCTCATCACACCTTTCATTATATTAGGGAATTTTTCTTCCAATAAATGTTCAGTAATTTTCTCAGGGATTCTTCTTCTTCTTTTTTTTTTTTTTTTGTAGCTGTGGGTGGGTTTGGTGGTGGTGTCTCTTTCTGTTCCAGAATTCTAATCACACAAAAATCATTCCTCTTGATGGTGTCCCATATAAATTTTAGACTTTCTTCATATTTTTGTTCTTTTTTCTGATTGTTCCTTTAACAGATTACTGCTGACAAAGGTTTGTCTTGAATCTCACAAATTCTGTGTCCCATTGATTTGATTGTACTCCTTTGCCCTCTTAGTACATTATCTATTTCTTAAATTTTAGTGTTAAACTCCTGATTTTGATTTGCTTTTTATTATTATTGTTGTTGTTTTCTTTTAAAAGAAATTTATTGTGATTTTGGTGCAAATTTGCAAAGTAGATTCATTTTAATCTCAAGAGTTCATACACATTTTTTCCATGACACTGACTACAAACCCAATAATAATCTGATTTTCTCCCATCTCTTCTCTCTGACTAACCCTTCCCTGTAACCTCCTTATCTCTGCATTCTTGTCTGTCCAGCTTTCCCCCTGTGCAAATGCTGCTGCCCTTCTGATCTCTCATAGTTGATTGAACTAAAAGGTGCATCTCCCTGGTGTAGGTGGTGCATCTCTCTGAGGTAGGTGTTTTGCTTATAGGCCTTTCCACTGTTTAGCTGAGAGCTAATCTATGGAAGTGAGCTCAGTTCCAGATACGGAGTATAACCTGGGGCCAAGGTCTCAGGAATTTCACCAATCTTTATCAGAACAATAATTCTGGTCATTTTTCTGTTTTTGAATTTTTCACATTATCTCTCCCACTGTATCCAGCATCTCCAATTTTGATCCCTTTCCTGGTGGTTGACATTGGTAGCTGGGCACCATCTAGTTCTCCTGGTCTCAATATCATGAAGACTGAGGTTTCCATGGTCCACCAGACCCTTGGAATAATTGCTTCCATATGACTTTCATTTTCTTCACTCTTCTTTGCTCCAGACAAGGAAACCTTAATAGTTGCATCTTAGATGGCCACTTAGGGAGACAAACTTGTCTGTCGGTTTGTCCTACCATGGTGATGTGTTGATGTGAGTTTTTAGGCTGAGCCACTGGTGTTTCTAACCCAGTGGGAT
>NW_006921861.1:3482807-3484672 GCF_000298275.1 Orycteropus afer afer | reverse complement strand
GTCCTGGAGGAAGTGCACCCGAAATGCTCCTTGGAAGCGAGAATGGCCAGACTTCGTCTCACCTATTTTGGTCATGTTGTCAGAAGGGACCATTCCTTGGAGAAGGATGTCATGCTTGGTAGGGTGGAGGATCGATGAAAGAGGGGGAGGCCTTCAAGGAGATAGATTGACACGGTGGCTGCGATGATGGACTCAAGTATAGCAGGGATGGTGGAGCTGGCACGGAATCGGGCAGTGTTTCATTCTGCTGTGCATGGGGTCGCTATGAGTTGGAAACAACTCAACGGCACCTAACAACAACAACAACAACAAGATGGCCATTTGAAAGCTTTTAAGACTCTGGTCATTACTCATCAAAGTAGGGTGTAGAACAAGATATTTATATACTATATGGTGCCAATTGAGCTTGATGTCACCAGAGATCATAGTTCCAAACTTGCAGGCCTGATGACTCATTCCCTCAAGGTGCTTGGTTGTCACTGAAAAGCTACTCCAAGCTTATCCTCTGTTATTTCTATAACATATATGGATATTTTGTAGCACAAACACACATGTAGGAATGACATTGGCCAAATGTATCTATGATCACAGGTATAGTTCTATTCACTTACCCACATCTGATCTTCTGTCTATGCATCCACCCATAGACAAGTGTTTGTTGTTACTAATAATGCAGTATTGTATATGTAATAGTATTTGCCTCAGTTGTCTATACCTTCAGTGCACGTCTTTGTGACCTCCTTTCCCTATTATTATGATGTTGGTCACACATTTTTATTATATTGCCTTTCTCTTCACCCATATCTTAACTAGTCAGAAATTTTCCCTCCCTTTCCCTCTCATCCCTGGTAACCAACAAGGTAATTGTCCTTCCCTGCATAAACCTTTCATGGACTTTTTATAATAATAGACTCATACAATATTTCTCCTTCTTTGACTAATTTTTTACACTTAGCATAATGTCTTCCAAGTTCATATACATTATGAGGTGATTCACAGATTCTTCATTATTCTTTAATGTTACATAGTATTCCATTGTGTAAATGTACTATCATTTGGTCATCCATTCATGTTGATGGGCACTTATGTGGCTTTCATCACTTTGCTATAGTAAATAGTGCTGTGGTAAACATGGGTGTGCATATGTCTATTTGAGTCCTGAATCTCACTTTTTTAGGATATATTCCTAGTAGTGGAAGTGCTGGATCAAATGGTATTTCTGTTTCCAACTTTTTAAGGAATCACCATATAATTTGCACAATAGTTGTACCATTTTACATTCCCATCAGCAGTGGATGATATTTCAATCTCTCCAAACCCTCACCAGCATTTGTTATTTGCTGCCTTGTTGAACTTTGCTATTATTTCTGGTGTAAGAAGATATCTCATTATTGTTTTAATTTGCATCCCTCTAATGGCTAATTATCGTATTTCCTCATGTGTGTGTTGGCCACCTGTATATCTTCCTTAGTGAAGTGTCTGTTCATGTTCTTTCCCCATTTTTGAACTGGATTGTTTGTGTTTCTGATATTGAGGTGTTGATGTTTTCTATAAATTTTAGAGATAAGTCCCTTGTCAGATATGTTGTAGTCCATTTTTTTTTTTTGCCCCCAATCTGTAGGTTCTGTTTTTACTCTTTTGGAGAAGTTTTTCAATGCACATAAGAATTTAATTTTTAAAAGGTCCCAGTCAGGGATCTTAAAAGCTAGCAAGCTGCCATCTAGATGCAACAATGGGTGTCTCCTCATCAAGAAGAAAGAAGAAAACCAAATGAATGAAACAATCAGTCTTAGTGACTGGTACACCATCTGATCTGCAACCTATACAACTATGAGACCAGAAGAACTAGATGGTGCCCGGCTACC
>NW_006921861.1:3471707-3482387 GCF_000298275.1 Orycteropus afer afer | reverse complement strand
AAATTTTGGTCAATGACATGAGACAAAGTATATGTGAACTGCTGTATGAAAAGTGAATTTACTCTGTAAATTTTCACCCAAATCAAAATAAAATCTTGAAAAAAAAAAAGGTCCCAGTCATCTAGTTTCTCTTCCACTACTTGTGCATTTTGGGTTATGCTTGATAATCTGTTTATACCATGAATTGGGACACTTAGGTTTTTCCCTATTTTGCCTTTTATGAACTTTATGCTTTGGGGTTTTACATTTATGTCTTTGATCCATCTTGAGTTAGTTTTTGTGCATGGTGTGAATTATGGTTCTTGTCTCTTTTTTCTGCAAATAGATATACAATTTTGTCACCCCATTTGTCAAAGAGGCTATCTCTCCCTCATTTAATGGATTTTGGCCCATTGTCAATGATCAGCTGTCCATAGGTTGATATGTCTATTTCTGGATTCTCAATTCTGTTCCAGTGGTCTATTTGCCTACTGTTGTACCAATAACACATTGTTTTGACTATTGTGATTGTATAGTAGGTTTTGAGATTGGGGAGTGTGACAACTCCTACTTTGTTTTCCTTCTTCAGTAGTGCTTTACTTATCCAAGGTCCCTTTCCTTTCCATATAAAGTTAGTGATTAGTTTTTCTATGTCCTTAAAGAATGCTGATGGCATCTGAATTGGGATTGTATTGAATGTATAGATTGCTTTGGGTGGTATTAACATTTTCACAATATTCTTTTGCCTGTCAATGAACATAGCATATTCTTCTATTTATTTACATCTCTTGTGGTAGTGTTTTGTAGTGTTCTTTGTGTAGGTTTTTGTGTTCCTAGTAAGATTTATTCCCAAGTATTTTATCTTTTTGGTAGCTATTGTAAATGTTATTGATTTCCTTATCTCCTTTTCAGATATCTCCTTGAGGATGTAGAGGATTCCCACCAATTTTTGTAGGTTGATCTTTTACCCTGCCACTTTGCTATTACTGTTAGTTCCAGTAGTTTCCATCCTGAATCTCTTGGGTTTTCTGTGTATAGGATCACATCATCTGCAAGTATAGATAGATCTACTTCTTTGCCAATTTGGATGTCTTTTAATTCTTTTTCTTGCCTTATTGCCCTGGCTAGGACTTCCAGTACAATGTTAAATAGAAGTGGTAATAAAGGGCATCCTTGTCTGGTTCCCATTCACAGGGGGAATATTTGAGTCTTTCTCCATTGAGAACAATGTTGGCTATTGGTTTTGCATATATACCTGTGGTTTTAAGGTTATATGTCAACTTGGCTGGGCCTGTCTTATTTATTTATTTATTTATAATTATATTGTGATTTGGGTGAAAGTTTACAGAGTAAAATAATTTTCCGTACTCCAGTTCACATACACTCTGTCTCATGACATTGACTGTAATCTCCCACCATGCAACAGCTCTCCTCCCACTTCCTCCTCATAGTCACCTTTTCCCTGTGTCCTTCTCTCCCATCCACTCCTGCCCCTTGAGCTGTCTCCCCATGCATACACAGCGCTTCTATTCTCCCATGATTATTGCCTCCAAGGATGGTATCTAGCTGTAAATGTTCAGCTCATATGCCTGTCTTTTGTTTAGGTGGAAGCCACAGGAGTGGGTTCAGTCCAGACCTGAAGGGGAGCTAGAGGCCATAGTCTCAGGGGTTCCACCAGTCTCTATCAGACCAGCAATCCTAGTCCCTTTTTTTAAAAAATTTATTTTTTAAAATGATTATGAGTCTTGTTCCACATTGCTCTCCCACTTATCCAGGATCTCCCACATAAATCCCCCTCCAAGTGGTTGACAGTGATAGCTAATTCTTTGGCATTGTCTAATTCTTCTGGTCTCATAATCATATAGGCTGAGGATCACATGGTACACCCATCCCTTGGACTAATTGTTTCCATGCATCTTTGGTTTTCTTCATTCTTCTTTTGTTTGGATGAAGAGAGACCAATCATTCCATCTAGATGGCTGCTTACAAACTTTTAAGATTCCAGTCACTACTCGCCAAAGTAGGATGTGGAACAATGTTTTTGTGTAGTATGTTATGCCAATTGATCTTGATGTCTCTTGCAACCATGGTTGGCTGGACCCGGTTTTTAGTGACTGGGCAGCTGGATGTAGTGTTCCCCATGAGACTGGTAATCAATTCCATGGTGGAATCTAATGTGAGCAGCTGAGTAGCTGCCTTAGAGATGTGGTCTCTTCCTAGTACTTAAGAAGTAGCTTTAGGAATGGTCTGCACCTTTTGGCACACTTGAATCTTGTATGTGAGTGGGTCATTGTTTAGTAACCTGCCATATTGTGTGCTGATCTTGGGACTGTCAATGGGCTTCAATCAGTGGCCTGCCATGTGGTTTGGTAATGTTGGGACTGTGCCATTTTACTTGTTGACCTTTGGTTTGTCACCCTGAACAGCCAGCATTTGCTAAATGAAGAGATTCCTCCAACTCCAGTGGGCCAGGATCAAGAGGCAGAGCTGAAGCCCGAAGTTGAGGGGCTTTCATTCAATTGCTAGAGCTTGGCACTTTGAACTTGGACTTCTAACCTCCAAAACTGGAAGACAATAAAATCCTGTTTGTTAAGACCACCCATTTGTGGTATTTTCTGTTAGAGTGACATGAAGTAACCAAAACAATGCCCTTCATTACACTGAGAAATTTCTCTTCTATTCCCATTTTACTGAGTTTTTTTTAATCAGGAATTGGTGTTGTATTTTATCAAATACCTTTTTCTGTGTTAATTGATATGATTATGTGGTTCTTTCCCTTTGTTTTATTTATGTGATGGATTACATTGACTGTTTTCTGATGTTGAGTGATCCTTGCAAACCTGGTATAGATCACACTTGGCTATAGTGCATTAATTTTTTTTTATATGGTGTTGGATTCTTTTGCCAAGGATTTTGTTGAATATTTTTGTGTCCATATTCATGAGATATATTGGTCTATACTTTTCCTTTTTACTTTTGCCTGGTTTGGGACCTCTGGTGGCATAGTGCCTAAGGCTTTTGACTTCTAACCAGAAGACTGGTGGTTCAAAACAAACAACCACTCCTTGGAAGGAAGAGTGGGCAATCTACTTCTGTAGAGTTACCTCCTTGGAAACTCAAGAAAGGGTCGCTATGAGTTGACGGCAGTGACTTAGTTGCCTTGTTTGGATATCAGGCTTATGCTTGCTTCATGGAATGAATTTGGGAGCAGTCTATCATTTTCTATGTTCTGGATGTTCTAGAATAGTTTGAGTAATATAGATGTCAGCTTTTCTCAACATTTGATAGACTTCTCCAGCAAAGCTGTCTGGGCTAGGATATTTTTTTGCGGGTAGTTATTTATTTATTTATTTTTAATGACCTGTTCAATTTCTTCTTTTGTGATGGGTTTGTTCAAGTATTCTATCTCAGACTGTGTTACAGGTAACTCTTGTGTTTATAGAAATTTGTCTATGTCTTCTAGGTTTTCAAATTTGTTGGAGTACTATTCTTCCTAATATTACAATGCTATCTTTTAAATTTTATCTGGTTTTGCTGTGATGTCACCCATTTCACTTATTCATGTTATTTGCATCTTCTCTTTCTTTTCCTTTGTTAAATTTGCCAATGGTTGGTCGATTTTGTTAATCTTTTCAAAAAACCAGTCTTGTTGATTTTCCCCATTGTTTTTTTCCTTTTTGGCTCCATTTATTTCTGCTCTGATCTTTATTATTTCCTTTCTTCTGGAGATGGTAGGTTTCTTTTGTTGTTCTTTTTCTTACTGTTGGAGTTGTTGAGTTAAGGTGATGATTTGATTCTTTCTTCTTTTTTGGGTGTGTGCATTTCTTGCTATAAATTGACCTCGTAGTACTGCTTTCACTGCATCCCAAAGGTTTTTGGTAGGTTGTATTTTCATTCTCATTTGTTTTTAGCTTTTTTTTTTTTTCTATTATTATTATTTCACATTTTGTTTCTTTTGTTACCCTGTAATTCTTCAACAGAATATTATTCAGTTTCCATGTATTTGACACACACCCCCCTTGGTCTTCCTATTATTCACTTTTAATTTTATAGCATTCTGATCTGAATAGATGCTTTGTAGTATTTCAATATTTTTAATTTACTGAGGCTTGTTGTGGCCTAACATATGGTCTGTTCTGGAGAATGGTCCATGTGCATTGAAGAAGAATGTGTATTTTGTTTTTGTTGGGTGGAGTGCTCTGTATATCTCTATGACATCAAGTTGGTTGATTGTATTTTTGAAATCTTCTGTATCTTTGTTGAGTTTTTTTTTTTTTTTCTAGTTGTTATGTCCTTCATAAAAAGTGATGTTAAAGTCTCCTACTACTATTGTAGAATTGTTTATTTCTCGTTTCAATTTAGTTAATATTTGTTTTATATATTTTGGAGCTCTTTCATTGGGTGTATAGATATTTATTATAGCAATGTCTTCTTAGTCAATTGACCCTCTTCATAACACATAATGTCCTTCTTTGTCCCTTATACTGGTTTTCATCTTGAAGTCTATTTTATCAAAATTAATATTACTGCTTCTGCTCTTTTTTGGTTGCTATTAGCTTGATTTTTTTTTCAACTCTTGATTTTTAATTTATTTTTATCTTTTTGTTTAAGATGGGTCCCTTGTATGCAGCATATTGTTGGATCTTCTTTTCTTATCCAATCTGCCATTCTCATTTTCTTGACTGGTGCATTTAGTCCATTCACATTAAGTGTATGTATATATATGAATATATACATTCAGTGATATATATGAATTTATTGCTTTCATTCTTTTGTTATTGTTGTTGTTGTTGTGTTGGGGTGGTTTCTTTGTTCTAAATATTTTCCTGTTGAATTCATTTATGGTTGGCTTTGTGTTTACTAAGCCCTTGTAATTTTCTTCTTTCCTAGTTTAGTTAGAAGGATTGTTAATTTTCTTTGTGGTTATTCTTATCTTCTTAAGTTTGGAACAGTCTTTTCCATGAACATCATCCTGACTTCTCCATTTGGAAGTTTTGTAATTATGACTTTTATTTCCTCTATTTGATTTGTTGTTGGTGGTGTTTACATATTGACTCCTTTATTCTCCATTTACATTTTTGTATGTTTATTTTAGTTTTGAGATTCTTTTTATGGGTTGATTTATAGGTGGTGGTATCAAGAGTCTTAATTTTAATTTGTTGTTTTCCAGTATTGTTTTTTTGTTGGAAGGATTCACTTTAGCATTTCTTGTAGGGTTGGCCTGATTTTCACAATTTCCCTTAATTTCTTTTTGTTTGAGAATGTCTTAATTTCACCCTCATATTTGAGGCACAGTTTGGCTTGATATATAATTCTTGGTAGGCAAATCTTTTCCTTCAAGGTTTTGTGTTTGTCATCAATGCCGTCTTTCCTGCATGATTTCTGCTGAGAAATCAGATCATAGTTTTATTGGTTGGGATTTGTAGGTATCATTTCATTTTTCCCAAACTGCTCTCAAGATTCTTTCTTTGTCTTTGGTTTTGGAATGTTTAATTATATTACATCTTGGGACTTTCTCTTGGGATGCACCCTGTATGTGTTTCACTGAGTTTCTTGAATGGAAATCCTTTCATGTTTTGTTATATAAGAGAATTTTTCTGTTAGCAAATCTTTGAAATTTTCTCAGGTTTTTTTTTTTTTTTTTTTTGGTGCTCTTTTTCTGGAATCCCAGTGAGATGTATTATTTCTTTTCATATGTTCCCATATAACTCAGGTTTTCCTTATTTCTCTTCATTCTTTCTTCTGATTTTTCCTCATACAAGCTAGTGTCAGGGGATTTGTCTTACAGCTGGGGAATGTGTTCTTCAGCCTATTTGAGGCTACTCCTTTGTCCGTCCAACCTTCCAATATATATATATATTTCCATAATTTAGTGTTCATATTCTGGATTTCTAATTGCTATTTGTATGATTTCTAATTGTCTACTTACTCTGTCATTTTGCTTTTGAATGATTTTCCTATATTCTTCAAGGGTATAGTTTGTCTTCTCCTTGCTTCTGTTTATGGTTTCCTTGAGCTCTTGGAAATTATATGTATAATTTGAATTCCTTATCAGATAGTTCTATTACTTGTTCGTCCTCAGGGAGATTTTCTAATTTTTTAGTTTGGACACTTGTCCTGTTTTTTTGTTTGAGTTAAAGTTGTTTGTTGTCTCTAAGACATGTTGGAGTTGTCTTTAGTTTTTGGTTATGTTCTGATTTGTTTCACCCTGGTTTTATGTTTGATACTGTTTTAATATATCCATAAGTGTGGGGAATGTGTTCTTCTTTGGTTGTTTGTATGGTTGTACTGGGTCACCCTCCAGCTTTCTCCGTTTTGGTGGAATAACTAGTGGAAATGTGGGTACAAGTCTCTGTTTGTCATGAGGTGGAGCTGCAGTTCAGATGAGCAGATGTTGTCCACAGTCTGTCATTGATCCTGTGGTACAGGAGATGTTGGTGTTACTTTGGTGGGTGAGATGGTCAGTGTAGTAGATATGGGTGACTAGTGGGGAGTTAATGTTTTCTTCCCATTGGATGAGGAAGGAGGAAAAAAAAGAAAAAGGAAACCAAGGAGAAGAGAATGAAAATATAGAATAAAAATAGAAGATAGAAAATAGGGGAAAAGGAAAAAGAATATAAGAAAAAGAGAAACCAAAAAAGTGGTAGGTGAGTGGGATAAAATTTTAGTGAAAATTAAAGAAGAAGAAGTAGAGGGGGAAATGAACAGATAGAAAGGAATAAAAATAACAGGAAAGGAAAGTAGGAATATAGAGGAAGGATAAGTTAGTTGAGGAAGAACTTTTCTAGTTATGCTCAGCCAGCAGCCCTGGGAGCAGACATTTGTGGCAGAATCTGATCATCCACTGCAGTACACACCCACATAGATGAAAGGAGAGAGGCACAAGAAGTCACCTTCAGGAGAGAAGGTTTTAGGTGCATGTCTTTTGTATTTAGTGAGAGATCAGCCAGTGATGCAGGTATGGGAAAAGATTAGCTGCAGCCCCTGGGTCTTTTAGGAGTGATATGCTAAGGGTTGTGTTCTGCTGTCAATCAAAGCCCTGCAGCTCAAACTTACCAGCTGCACCAGGAGCCAGTTCGACTTAATGCCAAAAATGGCTGCTAAGTGTTGTGCTAGACCCCAGAGCAGTGGATCTGGTTTGGGGTTTTTGGTTTATTCAGGGAGATTCTTCCTTTTTCCTTACTTCCCTTGACTCTTCTACAGCAGGTTATGTTACAGGAAATATGACCCTATATAGTTTTCTCCCATGCAAGTGACTTTGGCTCACCTTGAAATTCTCCCTATCTATCTACTCGGTATCTTTAGCACCTGCAGATTCTATGAAGTTTTTGTTGTTGTTGTTGTTGTTTTCCTCATCATCATCCTTTGTGTTTGTCATAACTTCTCTTCAGGCTAATCTGGCCTGAAGAGAAGCTATGACAAACACCACCAGTCACAGATCTCACTCTCTTTCCTGTCTTTACTCAATCTAATACTTTATCTTCTCATTAGATGCTCATAATTCCAGCATCCACTTGGTTTCTGTTTCAATGAGTTTCTATAAATTGAAGAGGTTCGGGGCAGGCTCTGTTAGTAGGACACTGTCTTGTTTTCCTTGCTATTTTTGTATTCTTTCCAATTTTCTATTTATTTTGTCCATTTGTCCTTGTATTTTTTGTTTGTTTTCTAATTTTTAGGGAGTTTTATCACCAATTTTCCTTGATTTTATGTTTGTTTCCCTTGAACTTTCTCCCAATCCGTTGAACTTACCTAAATACAATTCTTTCAAATTCTTTACCAAATAATTCCAATAGCATTTCTCCTTCCAGAAGTTTTCTGGCCCTCTATGTTTGTCACTTGTTTGAACCACTTTTGCTTGATTATGTGTGTGTGTGATCTGAAGTTGTCTGTTATCCCTGAGACATTGTAATGTTATTGTATTAACTTGTTCATTGTGTGTTGGCTTGCTTCACCCTGAATTTTTGTTGTTGTTGTTTGTTGCTGTTGTTACATTTTAATATATATGGGCAACAAGGTGGGCATGTTACTCTGGTCTCTAGTTTGGCAGGACTAGAATGCTCAACCCACCATTCATCTGTTAGTTTGTCATACTATATTGGCTTATGTGTTCCTATGAGGCTAGAGGCTATGCCACAGGTATATCAAATACCAGTGGGGTCACCCATGGTGAACTAGTTTCAGTAGAGATTCCAGATGAGGACAAATTGGGAAGAAGGATGGGGCCATTCACTTCTGAAAAAACTGGGCACTGAAAACCTTATCAATAGCAGTGTTATCCATCAGTTGAGTGATAGATATCATTGCTTAAGGTTGTCATTGATGATGTGAGATGGATCTTAGCTGACAGCAAAGAATACCAGAAAGATGTCTACATGTGTTATATTGACTATGCAAAGGCATTCAACCATATGGGTCATAACAAATTGTGGATAACATTGCAAAGAAAATGAATTCTAGAACACTTAATTGGGCTCATGAGGAACCTGCACAGAGACCAGAAGGCTGTCATTTGAACAGAATAAGGGGATAATTCATGGTCTAAAATCAGAAAAGTTGTACATTAGGGTTATATCATTTCACCATACTTATTCAATATGTATGAGCAAATAATCTGAGAAGCTGGACTATATGAAGAAGAACATGGCATCAGGATTAGAGGAAGATTAACAACCTGCAATATACAGATGACATAACCTTGCTTGCTGAAAGTAAGATGACTTGATGCACTTACTGATGAAGATAAAACACCAGTCTTCAGTATGGATTATACCACAACATAAACAAAAGTCCCAACAACTGGATCAATAAGCAACATCACAATAAATGGCAAAATGATTGAAGTTGTCAGGGATTTCATTTTACTTGGATCCACAGTTAACACCAATGGAAGTAGCAGTGAGGAAATCAGACATCTTATTGCACTGGGCAAATCTACTGTGAAAGACCACTACAACGTGTTAAGAAGCAAAGAAGTCACTTTGAAGAATAAGGTGCTTCTGATCCAAGCCATGCTATTTTTAATCACCTCATCTGCATGTGAAAACTGAACAATGAATAAGGATGATTGAAGAAGAGTTGATGCCTTTGCTTTGTGGTGTTGGGAAAGAATACTTAAAATACCATGGACTGCAAGAAGAATGAACAAATCTCTCCTGGAAGAAGTGCAGCCAGAATGTGCTTTGGAAGTGAGAATGGCTAGACTTCATCTCACCTACTTTGGTCATGTTGTCAGAAGGGGACTATTTCACTGAAGAAGGATATCATGCATGGTAAAGCAGAGTGTCAGTGAAGATGGATTGACAAAGTGGCTGCAATGATGGACTCAAGTATAGCAAAGATGTCAAGGATAATGCAGGACTGGGAAGTATTTTGTTCTCTTGTACATAGGGTCACTATGAGTCAGAGCCAACTCCAAAACCAAAAACCAAAAAACAGGGAGTTCTAGTGGCATAATGCCAAGGCACCTAAAATCAGGGCATTCAACATCTGTCTCCAGATGAATTTGCTAGCATTTAGGAATGTGTGTGTGAGTTTTTGATCTCTTATCATGCAGAGCAGCTGAGGGTAGCCTCAGTGGGTTTTGACCACTATCTGTTGCCAGTCTGGTAGTAATAGAAGCTTTTTTAGTAGATTATTTTGGAATGTCTATATATAGAATCGTGTCATAGAGATAGTTTTCTTTCTTTCTTTCCAACTTGTATAGCTTTCTTTTTATTTCTTTTTATGCCTTATTGGTATAACAAAGGAGCTCTCATGGAGTAATGGTTAAAGCAGTTGGCTGTTGTTTTGGTTACCTAGTGCCACTCTGACAAGAATATACCAAAAAATAGGATGGCATTAACAAACAGGAGTTTATTCTTACAATTTGGAGGCTTTAAGCCCAAGTTCAAAGTGCCAGCCTCTAGGGGCTGGGTGAAAGCCCCTCAACCTTGGGGTCCAGCTCCACCTCCTGCTCCTGACCCACTGGAGCTAGAGGTGTTTCTTTATTCAAGACAGCTGCTGGTTGCTGAGGCTGAGAAGCCCCAAGGTTGACAAGTAAAAAGGTACAGTCCTGATGTTACCAAACCACATGGAAAGCCATTAACTTAAGTCCACTGTAAATCCCAAGGTCAGCAGAGCACAGCAAGCTGCTGAGCAATGACACAGCTACATGCAGGGTCTAAGCATGCCATAAATTAGAGACCATTCCCAAGGCTTCTTCTTAAATACAGGAAGCCAACCACATCCCAAAGGCAGCTACTCAGCTGCTTGTGGTAGATCCCACCATGAAGTTGATTGCCAGACTCACCATGGGGAATAACTACCACCAGCTGCCCAGCTACTCAACCAACCCCAGGCAAGTTGACACAGAAACATAACTACCACAGCTGCTAACCAAAAATTTAGAGGTCAAATCTACCAACCACTCCATAGAAGAAATATGAGGCAGTCTACTTCTGTAAAGATTTATGTTGTTGTTAAGTGCCGTCGAGTCATTTCCGACTCATAGCAACCCCATGCACAGCACAATGAAACACTGCCTGATCCCGCGCCAGCCTCACAATCCCTGCTATGCTTGAGCCCATCATCACAGCCACCGTATCAATCTATCTCCTTGAAGGCCTCCCCATCTTTCGTCGACCCTCCACCCTACCAAGCATGACATCCTTCTCCAGGGAATGGTCCCTTCTTACAACATGACCAATATAGGTGAGACGAAGT